>NC_134412.1:25332019-25692019 GCF_038048845.1 Mixophyes fleayi
ACCAGTGCACTTGGATGGTCCACCCAGTAAACTTAACTGTTTGCACATACTCTATGCTTTTTGGATATGCCACTACAAATTAGAAGTGTGCTTCATTGTGCAGAAAGACAGAGAAATCTCCAAAGACACACTGTACAAGAATATAATGTCTTATCAAAGTCCAACCTACCACCAATTGAGACCCATCCCATTCAATAAACAAAACTATTCTATTTTCCTCCTAAAATACTAATCAGTTAATTCTTGTTCATGATTTAATCAAAATAAATTAGGGGTAGCGCTCATATGGTATACACAGGGAAGGGATATTAATGTGCTGCCTGGATTCCTAAAAGGTATGTCTAGGGGGTAAATGTATCAAGCTGCGAGTTTCCAGCGGGTTTGAAAAGTGGAGAAATTGCCTATAGCAACCAATCAGATTCTAGCTGTCATCTTGTAGAATGTACTAAATAAATGACAGCTAGAATCTGATTGGTTGCTATAGGCAAACATGTCCACTTTTCAAACCCGCCGGAAACACGCAACTTGATACATTTACCCCTAGATCCTTTAATAAGAAGCACCACTTTTCATCATATAAAGCGGGGTAAGGGTCTAAAGACTTCGGGATATTTAGGAAAGGGGAGTGGTTAGGATAACTAGTCCAGGTGCAATTGGAATATTGCGTTCAACTGAAATGTATATTGATGACCTATAATGATAGGCCCGTCATTTGGACTAGCACAGTTAGTTATGAATATATGGATATGTAGGTGTGTATTGCCACAGATTAAAATATAAATATGTTGCTAAAACAGTCTTACTTATAAAGGTACAAGCAGCTAAATATATCAGAATCAGATTATGACATCATAAAATAATATACAGTATTATTCTAGCAGTTAAAGTAAACTAGTAAAGCTAGTGCAAATAGAATATTTTAAATGAAAAGCTCACAATATGATATTGCAATATTCCTGTGCTTGAAATGTGTTTATCTATCTGTTAGTGATAAAGTCTTCCAAATGCGTATTTGCTCAGTGGGCTGCTTCAAAGTACAATTAATATACTTACAAATGAATAGGAATGAAATAAATCATCACTATTGAAGGTGTTAGCTGAAAGAGGTGTACGCCGTTGTCAACAGGGCTGTAACAATCGTGTTAGCAACAGGAATAAATCTAATCTAAAGTAAAATAAAAGCTGGAAAAAACATAAATGAATAGAATCTCTGTAAGAGAAATTAATAATATAGATGAATAAAAACTAAAGTGATCAGACTTGATCATAAGAAAGCAAAACTATGAATTCAAAGTCCACTGAATAAGGCCAACATGTCTTAGAGGGTAAGAATAACCATCATCATCATCATCACCATTTATTTATATAGCGCCACTAACTCTGCAGCGCTGTACATAGAACTCACTCGCATCAGTCCCTGCCCCCTTGGGGCTTACAGTCTAAATTCCCTAACACACAGACATACAGACAGACAAACACAGACTAGAGTCAAATTGTTAGCAGGCAATTAACCTACTAGTATGTTTTTTTGGAGTGTGGGAGGAAACCGGAGCACCCGGAAGAAACCCACGCAAACACAGGGAGAACATACAAACTCCTCACAGATAAGGCCATGGTCGGGAATTGAACTCATGACCCCAGTGCTGTAAGGCAGAAGTGCTAACCACTATGCCACCGTGCTGCCCCAGCACGTTCCTTTAATGTCCCCAAACGTGGGTTATGGATGGGCAATGAAGTGGTTGACTGCAATGATGTTTTGTGGAGCAGATATTAGTGTGTTCCAGTAGGGATTCTGTATGACTTTGGGCAATGGGGTATGTCTTAAAGAGGAGTCCAATGGCCGCTACAGGGTAAAGTCGCCGGTTTCACAAGCTGATCTTCTCCCTGTGTTCCTGTGACCTTCCTGGTATGCTGTCTATTTGCATGTAAGCCCAGAGTCAAAAGGGATTGTAAATTGCTGTTTTGTTTATTGGCTAGTCTGAGTCCCCATGTTTTTCCACACAATGACTTCCTTAGGGGATCATTGTAGTGTCATAATTTACATATATGGGTTGTTCACAAAAAAGTCTGACAGTAGTTGTGATCCTGTATAGTTAATCATATGTGTACTCTAGGAAATATAGTTAAATAACATAAATGTGTTGATTAACCTCAGTTCAACTAGTAACTGAAAGCTGTTTTGAGTAAATAATCTGATGGGGAATGTTCATTAAATTTAAAGTACAGAACAGGTACCATCAACAAACCGAGTAGGATGTTGGCGAGAGTCCTTGGAGCCCAAAGGTCCCTAACATTCCTCCAAGCCATCAAGGATGAGAAAGACAACCCCCACCATTTAGACAAAGACATAAATTACAGACCCACTTCAATCTAATGTGATTACACAGCAGTTTTAAGAGATAAAAAGGGCACCTAGTAAAATATAGAATGTTACATATAAGTATTATTTCATAGCATCTAATAATAACAGAGGTTAGTGGCGTTGAAGGAATACCTTCAATATCTATCTATCTATCTATCTATCTATCTATCTATCTATCTATCTATCTATCTCTCTCAAACAGAACTAATTATGATAGATATATCTAGCCTTTCGTAGGTAGGTGCTTTAGAAACTTGCAGTGGATTTTTTACGTATTACTGTAGATCCCTTAATCCAAAAACTGTGTGACTACATTGTAAAACAAGGTGGAAACGCCCTGAGAAAGTGACAGGATATCACACCAAGCCTTTGATTCAACAGCTAGAGGAGCGGCAACATTTTAATCTGACAGTATCATATTGTTATTATATGTTTTCACTACATGATTACACAAATGTTACACTGGTTTGGGGAAAGAAGTTTTTGTAGCAGATTAAGGTAATGAATTAGAGCAGTGATGGACAACCTGATAAACTTCATGGACTGCATGTGCGGTCCTCCACCTTCAAAAGGGCTGCACATTACTCTTAATTTTAATAATAAAGTAACAGCACAAAAATGACCTCAGTACCCCCACATCTTTCATCCCAATATGCCCTCACATGCCCCTCACTTGTTCTTATATTACACCACATTCCGTTAAGATCTCCAAATAGCCCCTCATCTTTAGACCCCCAACTTGCCACAAAATGAAAAACATACATAGACTCCCTCAGAATCCCACATGCACTTGAAAAGGTCCCAGATATGCCACTCAGACTTCCCCAAGTGCCCCAAACATGCCACAAAGACCTCCCCACATGCCTCTCACAAATAGCCACATGCACCTCACATGCCCTTTATATCTCCCCACATGCCCATCAGTCCTCCTCATATAACTATTAGACAACTCTACATGCCCCTCAGACCAATTGCCCTCCTGTCCATATTTGATTATCTTCAACGATTATCCTCTTTTTTTAAAAACAACAACTCCCTTTTATCTCTTCCCATTATCATACACTCTCTGTAACATTTTCTACTTCTACATTAATACTTCCTATTGCCACACCTTCTACAAAGAAAGCAACATAACTTTCTGTAAGGACTGAAAAGTGAAAATAACTTGGATAAAAATATATTAGATTAAATTAACATATTTAGTAAAAAAAAATGGTCACTGTAATATATCGTATTGCTTAACTTTGCAATAAAACTATACATCTATATACACTATACATTACGGTCAGCACGGTGGCTAAGTGGTTAGCACTTCTGCCTTACAGCACTGGTGTCATGAGTTCAATTCCCAACCATGGCCTTATCTGTGTGGAGCTTGTATGTTCTCCCCGTGTTTGTGTGGGTTTCCTCCGGGTGCTCCGGTTTCCTCTCACTCTCCAAAAACATACTGGTAGGTTAATTGGCTGCTAACAAATTGACCCTAGTCTGTCTATCTGTGTGTGTGTGTTAGGAAATTTAGACTGTAAGCCCCAATGGGCCAGGGACTGATGTGGTGTTATATAAATAAATGATGATGATGATACATCTAAAAAAGAATTTCAATTTGCCACACTGTGTAAGCACTTATCAGTGTGATTATTTTATCTGTGGTGTAAAGGCCTATTGCTGGTTACCCTAGAATATTCAGAAATGTGTGGAAAAAAAGTGGCCAAAGTCTGTACAGAAGCAGAGATAAGTGGCTTGACTTCTTATCACTCAAAATATTAAGTAGTCAATCTCATTTTGAGAATGGAGTTTATATTACTTTAGTCCAGTTTATGGTCGATATGCAGAAATGTAAAAGTTATCTAGGTTATAATTGCCTTTTGCGTGTTAAAAAAATAATAGAATAGAATTTATTTGCATTTTCTACTGGCAAATGGGAGGAACCTGTACAGCACAGGTAAGGAGCTCTACGCCTTTATCTAGATAATTCCAAGGATATGTTTGTTTTTTTTTTTTTTTGATTAGTCATGTTTTTTATTGGAAGAATTTTATTACATAAACATTTTTTTTTATAGAAAACTGATGTATATAATGCTACCAAGCAGTTGCTAATCTAATCAATAAATTAATATACTAGTTATCCAGGTTCACAAGAAAAATAGAGTAGCAATTTAGGCGACTATAAATTATTTAATATTACTTCTATAATTATATTAAAAGAATAAAGGAAATGTTTGACTACATTCATGGCCATAAGTTTTTATAATTACACAAGTATTGGTTTTCACAAACTTTGCTGCTTCAGTGCTTTTAGACCATTTTGTCAGATGTTGCTATGGTATACTGATGTAAAAATACAAGCATTTCATAATTGTCAAAGCCTTTTATTGACCATTACATTAAGTTTATGCAAAGAATCAATATTTGCAGTGTTGACCCTTCTTTTTGAAGACCTCTGCAATTTGGCCTGACATGCTGTCAATCAACTTCTGGGCCACATGCTGACTGATGGCCATTCTTCTTTAATCAAGGCTTAAAGTATGTCAGAATTTGTAAGTATTTGTTTGTCCACCTGCCTCTTGAGGATTGACCACAAGATCTCAATGGGATTAAGGTCTGGGGAGTTTCCTGGCCATGGACCCAAAATTTTGATGCTTTGATCCCCGAGCCACTTAGTTATCACTTTTGCCTTATGGCAAGGTGCACCATCATGCTGGAAAAGGCATTGTTCAACACCAAACTGTTCTTGGATGGTTGGGAGAAGTTGCTCGTGGAGAATGTTTTCGTACCATTCTTTATTCATGGCTGTGTGAGCCCACTCCCTTGGCTGAGAAGCAACCCCACACGTGAATGGTCTCAGGATGCTTTACTGTTAGCATGACACAGGACTCACCTTTTGTTCTCCGGACAAGCGTTGTTCCAGATGCCCCAAACAATCTGAAAAGGGGATTTATCAGAGAAACTTACTTTACCCCAGTACTCAGCAGTCCAATCCCTGTACCTTTTGCAGAATATCAGTCTGTCCCCGATGTTTTTGCCGATTTTGCTACCCTTTTTGGCACCAGGCCATCCTCTGAAAGTCTGCTTCCATTCCTGAGCAAGCTCTCCACTGGTGGAGCACCGATCCCGCAGCTGAATCAACTTTAGGATGTGGTCCTGGCACTCGCCGGACATTCTTGGGCGTCCTGAAGCCTTCTTCACAACTATTGAACCTCTCTCCTTGAAGTTCTTGATGATCCGATAAATGGTTGATTTAGGTGCAATCTTACTAGCAGCAATATACTTGTTTGTGAAGCCCTTTTTGTGCAAAGGAATGATGACTGCACGTGTTTCTTTGTAGGTAACCATGGTTAACAGAGGAAGAACAATGATTTCAAGCACCACCCCCCTTTTAAAGCTTCCAGTCTGTTATTCTAACTCAATCAGCATGACAGGATGATCTCCAGCCCTGTCCTCGTCAACACTCTCACCTGTGTTTACGAGAAAATCACTGACCTGATGTCAGCTGGTCCTTTTGTGGCAGGGCTGTAATGCATTGGAAATGTTGTTTTTGGGATAAAGTTCATTGTCATGGCAAAGAGGGACTTTGAAATTAATTGCAATTCATCTGATCACTCTTTATGATATTCTGTTGTATATGCAAATTGCCATCATAAAAACTGAGGCAGCAGACTTTGTGAAAAATAATATTTGTGTCATTCTCAAAACTTTTGGCCATGACTGTATGCTTAATACATTATGAAGGCTTCTGAATTATTAATTCAATACAGCTATTGGGGCCTAGTAGTGTGGTTTGAAACACTGGATTCTCAAACACAATATTGTTTTAGAACATTTATGTTTTTTTAGGATTTGCTTTTTAAATAAGACTTAAATATAGTGGATAATGAAATTAATCAACTAGATGTGCATTTGACTCCTTATACTAAGAGACATGTTTTACCTGTCTATGTATAAGGAGAAGAAGTTAAATGAAAATGACTGTATACAGTATATGTAATTAACTATTATGTTTTGTATTGTACAAAAAGGAGGGAAAGTGACATGGTTATAAAAATATATGCTTTCATATACAGTCATTATTGTAGAATCAAAATAAATTACGTCTTTTTGAAAAGTATTGGGGGTATATTTACTAAACTGCGTGTTTGAAAAAGTGGAGCTGTTGCCTATAGCAACCAATCAGATTCTAGCTGTCATTTTGTAGGGTGTACTAAATAAATAATAGCTACAATCTGATTGGTTGCTATAGGCAACATCTCCACTTTTTCAAACACGCAGTTTAGTAAATATACCCCTTGGTTACAAATTTTTAAAATGTATATTTATTCAATCTGCAGTCATGTTAACTATGCTATACAGAGAAAGCTGGTGTCCTAGGGAAATGTACCAGCATTTATTCTGTATACAAGAATGTGTAAAACATCCATTTGTCATCAATATAAGATAGGAAATAAGATGTGAAATAAGTTAAACTAGAGCATCTGCTCTAAATTTCAAACATTTGTCTGTTTTAATAACACCTAGATTTAATTCAAATAAATATCACAGCAGGGTGGTTGAGATTATTTTAATGTAATAACTTAATTACTCAGTATAATAAAATTTGACTTGTAAAATAGATGTCTAATTAATAAGGGTAATCTGTACAGCGTACCAACAAAAGAATGGTTTAAACGGCAAAAGCTGAAAACCAATACTCATAGGCAAACCGAGGGGGGAGTTTCCTAGTGCCTGGAACCCCCCTTCAAGCCTGGGGCACTGTATAATTGAGGTGGCTGGACCCTGCCCCCGCTTCACACAGCTCTGCTTGAAAAGGGAGAGCTGCGTGCACCTAACAGTAGTGCACGCAGCATTGCCCATGCATATTATAGGGATAGGAAGAGTTGGAGAGCAGCCAAGCACTGTCTAAAATTATAGCCACGCCCCCATGCGTGCTGGTCACATCCACTGGTTGAGTGGTGTGGAAACCCCCCTCTACAAATCCTGCGTTTGCCCCTGATAGTGGCAAACATCCTCACTTATTCTCATTCACTTTACTCACACCAGAGAAAAAGAAAATGTAACACCCCCTATGGCATTGTTATTTACAACTCCCGGTGACAGAATGTGTGACCCCCGCAATAGGACAAAGAAGAGACACACCAGGAACAGTTGCTTACCAACATAAGGCCAGTATGAGTTGATCCGAACTTGTGTGATGATGATAGAGAGACAGCCAGGGATCTGAAAAGGAATTCAGGAGGATCCCAGGATCCTCCTGAAATATGGGGAGCAGATCCGTGTCCTGCTGCCATGAGGGTCGAAGTACCTCATGACAGAGAATATGAGTGAAACGGGACAGGTCTGTGGGAGATGGAGATATGATAGAGAATAGAGTTCAGTCAAAATATATAACCCATTACCTCAGAATATAATGGTATAACTGAGTTTTCCCAGAGACATCCGGCTGGGAGTAGAGAGGCGGCATACACTGAATGGGCGGAGAGAACACTAGCAAGAAATTGCTTGTGTTCTCAGTGCAGCTAATCTCTTCACACTTTAAAGAAGAACATGGAAAGAAACCTTGGATATATCTTTGTAGTCTTCTCACATAGATACATTGGGCTGCTTTCCATCAGTACTAGTAATACCTGTTTTGCTAGCAAAGTTACCCAGATTCTACATGCTATACTTCTAGACTGCCCCCATCAAACATTTTGGAAGTGCCCTTTGGCAGAACACTCCTATAAACAAATATGCAGACATATTTTATTAACACCTTTGAATCGAAGAACAGAACATTCATGACGTAATGTTATTTTACTTCTGTTACTTTGTTTGAAAGCTGTTTGCCCCAAACACGGTAATACAAATTTGATTGATTTATTATTTAAGCAGAGAGTCGAGAATAAATTGACACGTGGGTTTAAGTCAGAGCTGGATTAAGGCTTTGGGGGGCCCAGGGCACTTAAGACAGGGGGGCCCCTAAGATCTAAAATTAAGAGCATAGTTACACATCACCTACAGCCCACAGTATGACACTTACAGCTCTCCCAGAGGGCTCGCCTAGGTTGTCTGCATAAGAAAAATCATTGCTTCCACAAACTAAAACACTGTACATTAAAACAATCATCAAAGGCTCACATTAAAATGGGTATTGACACCACACATTAAAACTAGCAATGATATTGCACATTAAAAATACCATTGATAACGTACACTAAAACTAACAATTATACCGCAAGCTAAAACTAGCAATGATACCGTACGCTAAAACTAGCAATGATACCGCACGCTAAAACTAGCAATGATTCCACACGCTAAAACTAGCAATGATACCACACGCTAAAACTAGCAATGATACCGCACGCTAAAACTAGCAATGATACCGCACATTAAAAATAGCATTGATAATGCACATTAAAAATAGCAATGATACCGCAAATTAAAAATACCATTGATAATGCTCATTAAAACTACCAATGATACCGTACGCTAAAACTAGCAATGATACCGCACGCTAAAACTAGCAATGATACCGCACGCTAAAACTAGCAATGATGCCGCACGCTAAAACTAGCAATGATACCGCACATTAAAAATAGCATTGATAATGCACATTAAAACTAGCAATGATACCGCAAATTAAAAATACCATTGATAATGCACATTAAAACTAGCAATGATACCGCACATTAAAACTAACATAAAAAATAAACATTGATAACACAACACCAATTTTGACTATATATGTCTATATATATATGTGTGTAGCTATGTATATTATATTAAAGCTTTAATTAGATTACATATATATATATATATATATATATATATATATATATATATATATATATAAAATGTACTACAATTTTATTCAATACCTATTCAAAATTTCTAATGGGTGTGTTGATACAATTGGGGGCATAGCTGTGCATCACTGGGTGTGGCCAGGCCACTCTCCTACAGACAAAAAACCTGCATTGTTGTGTACACCATTGAACGGTCACCAAAAATTGGGATTGTCCCACTAGAATCACAACATGCTGCTCTTTCCTACCTGTTCTTCTCACTTTCACCATCTGTGCTGCAGGTTTCTTTAGTTGTGGCTTGTCTGGATCCTGTAATGTTGGGGGCCCTATTTAAAAAAAAAAAATGGGTACATTCTCCCCTTTTCCTCCAAAGTACTCGAGAGACTCGTCTGCAACCGTCTGACCACCTACCTCTCTGAACCCTCCTTGACCCTCTTCAATCAGGCTTGCGCCCCATCCATTCCACTGAAACTGCCCTGGCTCAAGTTACGAATGATCTCCTCTCGGCTAAAGCCATGGGCCACTACTCCCGCCTGATTCTCCTTGACCACTCAGCGGCCTTTGACACCGTTGACCACCCCCTCCTGCTTCACACCCTCCAGTTCATTGGCCTCTCCGGTACCGTCCTCTCCTGGTTCATCTCTTACCTTACCGACCGTTTCTTCTCTGTTTCCACCTCTAGGTCTCTCTCCCCCTCTTCCTCCCTTCCAGTTGGGGTCCCACAGGGCTCTGTCCTTGGACCCTTACTCTTTTCACTATACACCTCTTCTCTGGGTGAACTCATCAGCTTCTTCAGCCTCAAGTACCACCTTTATGCTGATGACACTCAACTCTACCTTTCTTCTCTTGATCTCTCTCCCTCCCTTCTCTCCAGGGTATCCACATGCCTCTCTGCCATCTCCTCCTGGATGTCCTCTAGATTTCTTAAACTCAATCTTGCTAAAACTGAACTCCTTGTCTTTCCTCCCTCTCATACTTCCTTGTCCTCTGACCTCTCTATCACTGTTGAAAACTCCTCTATCTCTATTGTTCCCCAACTTCGCTGCTTGGGGGTTATCCTCGACTCCTCTCTCTCCTTTGCCCCTCACATTCACTCTCTCGTCAAATCCTGCCGCTTCCAGCTTCGCAACATTGCCCGCATTCAGCCCTTCCTCTCCCAGGATGCCACCAAATCTCGCGTCCACTCTCTGATTATCTCCCACTTGGACTACTGCAACCTTCTCCTTATCGGCCTCTCCCTCTCTCACCTCGCTCCTCTTAGATCTGAAGTTAACACCGCTGCTAGGCTTATTTTCCTCTCTCGCCGTTCCACTTCTGTCTTCCAACTCTACCAAGCCCTTCACTGGTTCCCCTTCCCCTACAGAATCCTTTTCAAGCTCCTCACTCTGACTTAGAAGGTCCTCGTCAACTGCACTGCTCCCTACATCTCAAACCTTATCTCTATTCCCACTCCCTCCCGCCCACTGCGATCGTCGCCTCTCTTCCCCTCTGATTACCTTTTCTCACGCACGTATCCAAGACTTCTCCCGCGCTGCTCCCCCCCATTGGAACAAACTCCATCAAATCTGTCTTCTTTCAAACGAACATTAACACCTTTTCTTAAAAGCCTTCCAGTCACATGCCTAACCTCCCACCTGTCGGCTACCTCTCCCTCTCATCCCTTATTCCCTTCTACCCCCCTCCTCGACTCCGTCTCCGTTCCTCCCGTCTCTCTGTCTCATCCTTGTGTCTGTCTGTCTTCCCCTCCCTTTAGATTGTACGCTCCTTTGAGCAGGGCTCTCCTACCTCCTGTTTCCATCACTTTTAACTTCGCTCTCCAGCTACTGAGCTCACCTCCTCTCTGTCCTTCTGCCCTCTGACTCCTCTCGCTTCTCTCCACTCCTCTCAGTGGCTCTTAACCTGTCATCCGCGCCCACCCTCTTGGGCTCAAGTTATCAGCCTGTACTGAGTATTCCCCACCCTCTCTTTCTAGCTGTGCTTTGAGCCCCCAGAGTTATAGTGCTTACTGTTACTTGTACTGTGCTGTTTCACTTTGTACTGTGCCATTGTCTGTCCTTGTACGGCGCTACGGATACTTTGTGGTGCCCTATAAATAAAAATAATAATAATAATAATAATAATAAAAAATACATTTAGAAAATTACAGCTAACCCCGGCGTTAAATAAATTCCACCCACGATTAATAATTAGACCTTTCTCCAGTCCCAACATTAAAATAATAGTATTCACATTTAATAAATAAACCTATTTCCCTCCCTACAAACAGCCCCAGCAATAAATTAATAGTATTTACACTTCAGAAATATACCTATTTCCCACAACCGTCACTGCCATTAAATAATTCATAGGCACATTTAATGAAGAGACCTCATTCTCCCCAAACTCACTCCCACATTCAGTAGAGCCCAAACCACCCCATCTTAAATTAATAGTCCCCACTATTGTGCCTCTCCCCCCCTTTTTCCTCATACTGTGCCTGTCTCCCCCTTTTTCCCTCAATCTGTGGCTCTCTCCCCCCCTTTTTTATCATGCTGTGCCTCCCCTTTTTTCTCATGCTGCGCCTCTCCCCCCCCTTTTTTCTCATGGTGCGCCTCTCCCCCCCTTTTTTTTCATGATGTGCCTCTCCCCCCCTTTTTTCTCATGCTGTGCCTCTCACCCCCTTTTTTCTCATGCTGTGCCTCTCCCCCCCTTTTTTCTCATGCTGCGCCTCTCTGCCCCTTTTTCCTTACTGTGCCTCTCTCCCCCTTTTTCCTTACTGTGCATCTCTCCCCTCTCCTTTTTCCTCATAGTGTGCTTTTCTACTTTATTCCCTTTTTTTACTTACCTTTCTATTAGCTTCTTTCTTTTCTTCTCTTCTCAGCTCTTCCTGCTTCTTTCTTGGTCCTCTCTGCGCTGCTCCTCACTGAATGTCAGGTGTGACTTGATGACGTCACGCCTGAAATTCAGTGTGAACAGAGCAAAGAGTAAGGAGGAGGGACGCTGGCGCCGCAATCAGGTGAGTATATCTCTTTTTTTTACTACCCTCTAGCCTGTTCCACCCACCAACGAAGGGACGAATTCGGTGAATAGGTAATTTGGCAGCAATGCGAAATTCCAGCTACACAAACCTTGAGTTCCCCTTTTGCTTTGCCATTTCGTGGGATGACATTCTGCTCTCTATTTGTAAAATCTGCATTCCGTTGAATTTATAGTTTATAAAGACAACTGGGAAAATGGGCAGCACGGTGGCTTAATGATTAGCAAGTCTGCCTCACAGCACTGGGGTCATGAGTTTTAATCCCGATCATGGCCTTATCTGTGTGGAGTTTGTATGTTCTACCCGTGTTTGCGTGGGTTTCCTCCAGGTGCTCCGGTTTTCTCCCACGCTCCCAAAACATACTGGTAGGTTAATTGACTGCTGTTAAATTGCTCTTAGTCTCTCTCTTGGTCCGTGTGTGTGTATGTTAGGGGATTTAGAATGTAAGCTCCATTGGGGCAGGGACTGATGTGAATGAGTTCTCTGTACAGCGCTGCGGAATTAGTGGGCTATATAAATAAACAAATGATGATGATGAAAATGATGTCATCCGACCTTTCTGCTCTGACATTCAACTGGTGAAATGTAAAAAAATTTCATGCACAAATGTGAAATTAGCTGAGTTTTAAGGAAAACAGGTTTATCAAGTCCATTTTAAAGCAATAGTTCAATTACCCATAATAAGTATATTACGAATTTCCTTTTTCCTCAATTTAATTACTTCAGGGCTGGTTCTGTATGTTCAACAAGTTTTGACAATGAGATTTTATCTAAATGTCATACATGCAAAAATATTGTATCTTTTATCTGACATTTAGAATCCTCTTGTTGATGTTGAAAAAAGTTAAGCCTTAAAATACAGCAAAAAAAAACTTTACCGCAACCATGACACACCTCCTGTATTGAGTTTTTATCATTTCAAATGAATGATTACAATTCTAAATAGTAAAAAAAGGGAAATGAAGAAAGGTAGTGCAAAATAATACATCAAAGGTAATAATTATAAATAATCTTATACGATAATGGATAGGATATATAATTAGACCAAATAATTAATAAAAAAACCTATCAATGCTGGCGGATGATTTTATCTTTGGACTGATCACATAAAACTTGATAAGGGCTTAGCAGGAACTGATCAGACAGCCATCTCCAATGCATTTTGTGTGTTAGAATACTTCATCAGGGAGACCCTAAGATACAGTGACATCATGTACTGTGCCAAGAGGTACACAGCTTCCTACTGCATACTCCCGCTAGCAGTGTGCTGTTGGTAGTCATTGAAGACAATCTTTTTTTTTCAGACAGGGGAGCCACCTTCAACACATGGGCAGCACGGTGGCTAAGTGGTTAGCACTTCTGCCTCACAGCGTTGGGGTCATGAGTTCAATTCCCGACCATGGTCTAATCTGTGTGGAGTTTGTATGTTCTCCCCGTGTTTGCGTGGGTTTCCTCCGGGTGCTCTGGTTTCCTTCCACACTCCAAAAACATACTGGTAGGTTAATTGGCTGCTATCAAAATTGACCCTAGTCTCTCTCTCTCTGCCTGTCTGTGTGTGTATATGTTAGGGAATGTAGACTGTAAGCTCTAATGGGGCAGGGACTGATGTGAATGAGTTCTCTGTACAGCGCTGCGGAATCAGTGGCGCTATATAAATAAATGGTGATGATGATGATGATAGACATGGCTGTCAGTGTGGGTGAGCAAAGTAGCACCAGTTACCCACAATGCATTGGGTGACCCAGCCCTGGGTGAATAATCTCTTGGGATCAGATTTTAATTATGATATTCCACCCAAACCTAAAAATACCTTTAAGACAGGGAAACGCAATCTTTTTGGTCCAATTTCCACATTGGTAAATCGTACTCATTTGTAAGGGCCGAAATAAAATGTATATAACTTTAGAATGTAAAATACGTAGACTTTTCTAAAGGAAAGGAGGAACCAATTGCCAATTTTGCCATAACGCTCAACCCTGTGAAAGTCCACACTTTAGATTTAAAAACTGCCATAATCAATTTTATGGTTACTGCACAGCACACACATAGAAATAAAAAAATATTACTCAAGTATAATTCTCATTCTTCACATGTCTTCAATTGGCAATTGTGATGCCACTTACTTATGACTCAGAGTTCATCCATGTCTTACAGTTGGAGTTGCTATGAATTTTCCAGTAGAAGGATAGTTGTACTCTACTCAATAGGAATCATGCGATGTTCGAAGCTCTAGCATACAACTGCATCCTCTGTACAATCATCAAGGAAATACTGCCAGCATAATATTTGTTGGTGTTCTGTTGGGTAAAGATGAAACTTATTATTATTTTGTGTTTTTTAACAAATATTAAACAACAGGTTTTGCGACAAACACCAAGTTATCCTTAAAGAGATGGATCAAAGTATGTGTGGACACTGTCTGTCCAACTTTCCCATATCTTTTTAAAGGTCTGAAGGCAACTACAGTCAGTGTAACTGATTCTATAGAAGTGTCCAAATATTACCACTTAGCTACTATTTAGGCAATTCAATTATTTTGATGTAATTAAGCAAAGGTACTTTTTTCATTCTCACCAATTACAACCGGCCAAATTCCAAGTAAACACATTGAAATTAGTCTTCAGCATTTGGGGTCTTTTAATATTGCAACTCAAAACAAGAACACCACTTTAAAAACCTGTGAACTGTTCCTGTAGGTAACTTCATCTCCATGTAGGAAGGTGACTGTTATAACTCATGTGCTGAGTATGAAGACTTCATGACATTCTCGCATCTAGATGTTGGGTCTGCATCATGATGCAAAGAAGAGGCCTGAAGTAAGCCTGAAGGAAAGGGTTAGAGCAGTGGTTCCCAAACTGTGTGCCTAGGCTACCTGGGGTGCCTGGAGATCTCACAGGGGTGCCTCGGGAAGGGCCAGTAGTAAGCAAGGCGGGGGACTACTTTGTAATTATTTTGGCTTAGGGGTGCCTTGAAAAAATTTTGGAGACCCTAAGGGTGCCTTGAACTGAAAAAGTTTGGAATCCACTGGGTTAGAGTATTTAACATGTCATGTTTCTACATACTATTTGCCAATATATTCTGCGCTGTTTTCCATGTGGATAGAAAATAAGTAGATGAGGAACTCCAAAATAAATTGCACTCAAAATGGAACTGTGCATGGAAAGTTCCTGGAGTAGGGGCACCGGCAACACCGCTCAGTACTTCAAAAGATCCCTTTACAGCGGAGGGGACATTGGGTTTCATTCCCATCATGCACCATCTGTGCAGACTCTCCGGTGGTTTTCCGGCTTCCGAACACAGCCAAAAACGTTGTGGACCATTAAGGAGAGCAAGGCAAAAAAAGGAGTAAATTTGATCCTGGACGAACCATATTGCATTGCAAGAGGTGGAAATTAGTTTCTTGTTTTGCATGTAAGGAAAATACTGGCTGCTTTTTCATGTAACACACAAATACTTGATAGCTTTATTTTTACACATAAATTTAAAGTTGATCTCAGACATGCTCTACCCCAAATATAAATCTGTCCCCACATTTTAAATTTACCTCCCCCTCCAATGCAACATGGTGTTGACCAGGTGCAAATATACTCCTCTTTTTTTTTGCTTTGCCCTCCTTAATGACTCAGGCCCCATGTGTGTGTTTGTGTGCTAGAGAATTTAGACTGTAAGCTCCACAAGGACAGTGTCTGATACGAATGATTAAACGTTCTCTGTAAATCACTGCATAATGTGTTGGCACTCTATAAATAATGGTTATTAATCACAGCTTTGCTGTACCACAGGTAAGTTGAACTTTGCATTTTAATTCAACTTAGTGAACTGCACCCAAAACGACATTTTACATTTTTGTTTAAGTCCTCCTTTCCATAAACATACAGAGATAATACTTGAGGATATTGCTTACATCTAAGAGTGTTTGAGTCATGACTAAGCTCAAGCTGTAAACAATTACGAATTAATTTAGGGTGACTTCACCCACAATGGCTTAAGGCAACATAAAAAGTAAACACACCCATCACATCATCAATTGCACTGTGCAGCTATTGTGACAAGAGTAGCAGGATGTGAACACTTTATTTAAATACCTTTGCTGATGGGTGGAAAGTAAGAGTATTTTGTTTTTACTAATGCTTTGTCATCAATATGTAAACAGGTATCCACAGACTGTTATGCAACTATGATTCAGAATTTTGTATGGTTTGTTTTATGTCATCTAGTGATCCCTGTGCAAATAAAACTCAAGGTATGATGGGTGGTGATGGGAGACTCACTTTGTGTGTTCAGTTCCCTGGAAGGCTGAAAATGAAATACATAAAGGGAGATTCAAATTAGTGTGAAGTGTTTCCGGAACAGTTCGCGGTTGAACGCGATGTTCAGGCTCAATTCGACGCTCATTTTTCCTCACTCTTCATAGAGCAGCACAGAAAAATGAGTGGAGATTTCTTACAATAACAGTTGCCAATGTGCGTAGCTGTGACACATGGCTGCCAACTGAATCTTACCCATAGATATGGGAATAAATCAGATTATTAATGAAAACACAACTACAAATATTTGTTTAAGTATGGAGAAAAGTGAAGGGCTTTTTGAGGATAAGGAATCTATTCATCAAATTGTTTATTGTTTATTCAGACATGGTACTGCAGAACATTGTGGCACCTAAAAAAATCAACAACAATAATAACAGTAGTTACAGAAATACATAGGACCTGTTTCGGTCTTGGACTTAAGTTCATTTGCGCTATGTAAAAAATGTGGCTTCCGTAAAATTTGTTGCACTGCCCGTGTGCAAAACTTGCGCCGTATTTTGAGTTGAGCTTATTTTAAACTTGCATTCACTTATGTTCAGAGTGGTAATAAGGAGTGTTCATGTGTTAGTTCAATTCAGTTGGGGTTGTGGAGACCCAGAGAAGAGTCCGGTTTTGACTGAAACGTGTTTTTAAGATACATCTTTTAGCAAGTGTATCTTTGTGAGTCTCATTGGCCTGGTGTAAGTTTTGGAGATATTGACAATGACCAATCCATTTTCGCGCATCATAAGATATACACAACTGAAAATATAGCCATAGAAATGTATGTGTATGGACACATGTTTGCATTTACTCAAGTCAATTTTACATTTACCTTTAAATCAGGCCCGTAGTCATAGCATTAAAAAAAGTAATGAAATATTATCATCGTATCATTTATTTATATAGCGCCAGCAAATTCTGTAGCAGTTTACAATTGGGGACAAACATAGTAATAGACAATACTGGGGTACAGACAGACAGAGAGGTAAGCGGGCCCTGCTCACAAGCTTAATATCTATGAGTCATTGGGAGTCAGAATCGTGAGGTTAAGTCATTGTCCCAATCTACACTCTGAACCACATTTGCTCCTCTTGTTTCAGCTGTACCCTCTTCCACTTACAATGTAAGCTCTCTAATGAGCAGGGTCCTCCATACCCTTTGTTTTCATGTCTGCGTTTATTTTGTCTACCTTGTATGCCCCTTTTATATGTATGAACTGTTTTCCTTACTGTACAGTGCTGCAGAGCACTGTGGCACCTTATAAATCTACGATAATAATAATAATAATAATAATAATAATTAGTATTGATTAGTAAGCTATATGATCCAGTCACAAAGCAATGTTGGTCAGGGGGTCAGAGTATTGTTGTCTTGTGTGAACTGTGTAGAGGGTGGTAATACGGTAACCTAGTGAGGTTAAGAGGCGGTTGAGGAATATTATAAGCTTACCTGAAGAGGTGGGTTTTCAGAGAACGCTTGAAGTTTTGTAGACCAGAAGAAAGTCTTATTGTGCGAGGGAGGAAATTCCATAGAGTGGGTGCAGCTCGAAAAAAAAAGCTTGCAAACGGGAATGGGAGGATGTGAAGAGAGTGGATGACTAACGCAGATCTTGTGGAGTTGGCAGATCTTTTGAGACAAGTGAGGAGATGTATGTTGGTGCAGTTTTGTTATCACATTAAACATTTACTTCCTGTTACATCCTCATACCGATGAGCGGAATACATTTCCAAATTAGCATTAGAAAAACTCTGTTCTGACTGCAAAAGTTTGTTTATTACCTGTATCAACATCCAGACAAAAAATTTTCAGCAGTCTGCCTAGTTTTTTAAGCCCCTTTACTACTGTCTATTCATTACTGTTGTAAGAAACATTTCAATACTGTAATTGAAATGGCCATTCCTCTAGTCTCAATGGCTGTCTTTGTGTCCTGTGTGAAGTCCTGTTTATAGGAAGATCTGCACTGAGTTTCTATCTTGAAACATGACATATGTCCACAGTGTAATTAAATCTTATTTTCTTTTTTTCCAATGGAGCAGGCACTGATGTGAGTGAGTTCTCTGTACAGCGCTGCGGAACTAGTGGTGCAATATAAATAAATGATGATGAGCTTTGTTGCGCCCAGCTGTGTCCAGCTTCCTCCTGTTCACATGCCAAAGTATTGGTGGTAGTCAACGAACTGCAAGATTGAAAATAAGATTGGGTCCTGGGAGGAAGAAGAGACATCTCGGAACTATCATTGGTTCAGACAGGCAGTGTGTTATCACCTACAACACACTGTTTTATCATTAATGCCTTTATTATTACCATGTGACTATAATTGTATTTTTTTTAATTTATTATCTTGTGTGTTCTTTTGAGAATTTATAATCAACATAGTGATTGAACATATCCTGTAGTGTCTTGTGTAGCAGAGCACAGCAGACCTACATCCGAAATCAAAATCGCAGGTATCTTAAGATCCAATCCTGAATTCGTACGCAACTGATGGATACATGCGTAGAATACGGAGCGCGAGTTGCGTTCAGAATGCGTTCAGAATGTGTGCCCTAATGAATCAGGCCCGTAGTATTTTGTTTACCTAATAATTTTTTGTTACAATGTGTCTACTCTGATTTCTTCATTCCATTTACACAATAGACTCTATGGGCCTATTACACCTCATTTCAGAAATAAAAGTCTGAGTGGGCCTCTGTGAGAGCCAAGTTTTCCCTTAGTAATAAATCTATATCTTAAAACATATGTATAGGACAACAAATATAATGATTGCTATCAAATGTAATATAGGACATTTAGTTTCACACACACACAAATATATATATATATATATATATATATATATATATATATATATATATATATATACATATAATATATATTTAAAGGTAATACCAATCTGAATTAGTGCTCCTCGGCAAATGCTTCCTAAATGTTACCTAAGAGTGCCGACACAATCATACATTAGGAACACAATACATAAAGTAGGTAAACACCTTTGGCGCTTCCGCCTCAAGTATTCTAAACACAATATCAAATATTTTAAACACAATATTTATATAAGAATATTTGATTGTGTTTTGAGCAATTGAGTTGGAAGCATTTTATATTGTGTTTTCACTTCTAAGTATAATGTTTCTTGGTCTATTCTTCCTTTATCAGGTCAGATGCAACTGAACTCGAAGCTGGAGGTCTTTTGATAACAAAGGTGATGTCAATAATTATTACATTGCATTGTATAGGAGAAAATAGAATCATTACATTGTGGCATTCTCTCTCTACAATTGCACTAAAAAAAATGGAATGAAAAGTTACTCATGGAAAAATGATAGTGCGTAGCTAATTGCATTTTCTATGTCATTTTAAACAATTTGTGAAATTCAACTTCCCCATCCTGAGGTTCTATTATTCTATGTTTATCTGTTACTATAGTTTCTTATACACATTGTAAATATCACGCATACTGGGACACACCATCACGCTATCCCAATGTCCACTTTACCTGCTAGCTTCTACAGTTTACAGAACAATACTTTTTAATTGTACTTAATTGATCTTCATCCATATCCATACTAGTACTAACCGTCTAACTTTTTTATCTTTTGAAAAAACATAAGCCTTATATTAACACAATAAAGTATGTTTTCTTGTAATCATTTTCAAAAGTCCTTAACAAACTTTCTATAATCAAAGTTTCATTTTCAAGCAGAACTAGGGCACCAAGGTGTCAGCCCTTTCCAATGGGATCCCAGTTTCACACCAGAAATCTTGAACCAAAATCCTGAATATTAGTGTAACTCCCGCTTCAGAGAAACATGTGCAAAGCAGTGTTGGGAATGACCAGTTTTCTCCAGACTTATGAGCAATGGAGCTGTGAGCAAAGATAATTAAAATGAGCATCAAAAATAGGTGTGTGATAAAGGTGATTATGGGATCATGGGCATTGAATCAGATGCCACCATCGCTGTACAACTTTCGTCAATGCATTTCTTTCTCTCTTACTGTAAAGAAAGTGAAGAAAGTCTAGTCCTGGTTGTTAAGGTAAGAATGACATTTGTTAAGGGAAGGGGGCGAGGACACATCCCATGTTCTGAGGTTGTATTTCCTGAGGGTGCTCAATGCCCTGAAAATTGCTTGTCTACACTTAGGCAAGAGTGTCCTGCTTTGATGCTATCAGCTTGTGCTGCATAACAGAAGTTAATGGGCACCCTGCTTTTTAATGGGGTACCAGTAAGCCAGGTTAGACTTTTCTATTGAATATCCAAATTCACAGCCCCAAGGCTAGGCCTCTAGTCAACAAATAGCTATTAGGGAAAAAGTGAAGTAAGAGACCGGTTGCAGCCAGGGCAAGCGGCACAGGTTTGTAATTGGATTAGGTTAGGACAACAAATATTCATAGCTAAAGCAAATACTTGGGTTGAATGCCAGAAACAACTATGAATCCAATAAAGATTAGACTTGGAATGGAATGGAGAAAGCCACTAAGCAGACACACATGTGCCCTTGAAAAATATTGATGCAAAAGTTTTGTAGCAAGAGGAAGGTCCAACAATAAAAGGAGGGGAAACATGTTATTTTCAGATAATTCTGTGAAATATTTACTATATAAATGCCTAGTGGCGTGTGTGAAAAAAAAAAAAAAAACAAGCAGCAGCGCCACCTGCTGGGCAGAGTTATACACTGACCTATATATTTCTTGAAGGAGAAGTGACAGTTGGGAGTGGTTGGTGGTTGCCGGGGGTGACAGTGGGGAGTTTTTAACACCTTAAGTAGCTTGATGAAGGATGTGGCGATGAAGATGAAGGATGAGGTGGTGACATGTGGACAAAACCACGTTAAAAAAGGGCGCTTGCATCGGGAAGTAACGCTCTTCCCCTGAGGAGGCCTGGGCTAGGCCCAAATGCATGACAAGATCCTTTTTAACACCTTAAGTAGCTTGATTTGACTAGAATGCATGAGTATCATGCACGGGTTAACTTGTACATTCATAAAAGCCTAGGGCATTTTTTAAACACCATCAGCTTCTATCTCAGAATTACTTCCCTTTTATAAAGGCATGATCATGTATGTTTGTAATCTTTACCCTATCTTAGAATAAAGATATTTTAGAATTGCAAAGACCTTAAATATCATCATCAGCCATTTATATAAAGCGCCACTAATTCCGCTGCGCTGCACTCACATCAGTCCCTGCCCCATTGGAGCTTACAGTCTAGATTCTCCAACACACACACACACTGAGAGAGACTAAGGGCAATCTTTTTAATAGCAGCCAATTAACCTACCAGTATGTTTTTGGAGTGTGGGAGTAATCAAGAGCATCCGGAGGAAACCCACACAAACACGGGGAGATCATACAAACTCCACACAGATAAGGCCATGGTCAGGAATCAAACTCATGACCCCAGTGCTGTGAGACAGAAGTGCTAACCACTAAGACAACCATGCCACTGAGCAACCAAATTTGTTTCTTTTTTATTGTACAGAAAATCTTAATTGAGAATTCAAATGGTGTAAATTTGTTTTTTGCAAGCAAAACAAACCTAGTAGAAGAATCAATTCTCTGAATATGTCACGTTTCCAAATGATAACTCCATGCAGTCCTTTGTCCTTTCCATCAATGTACTTCACATAGGACACAAGGGCAGCTATTGAGACTAGAAGAAAGGCTGTTTCATCAACAGGTATCTAAATGCTTCTTCACAGCAGGATAGTAACAATTTAGTATACATAACGAGGGGGAACACAAGGAGATTAGCTGCAAAAATATTTCATTATCACTTTAGCTAAACATACTATACAGACTAACTGAAGTTAATGAGTTTGGATATTGATACTGGCAGTGATTCAAAAGACATTTGCAGTCAGGACAGAACTGTTTTTAAGCTAAAGTGGAAATGTATTTAGCTTTCACTCATTCTTTTCTCTCATTAGTACCAGGAAGTAGCAATATTTTCTGAGATAAATTTTAGAGACTTTTTTTAATGTATTGACATTGGGCTTGATTTACAGGTAAAAGTAAAATTGACTATTATTATAGTTCATTTGTAAGGTGTCACGGTGCTCTGCAGTGCTGTGTGTGTGCTCAACAAATAAGCATTTTAGCACGTAGATTCCTTTTACTCAAATTCCATTACTTTCCTCTGTGCTAAAAAAACATATATGCAACTTTTTAAAAAAAAAAAAAATAATATACTGATATTTAACCCCTTCAGTGCCAAGGACGAGTGGGACCATTCCTGGACACGTACATCAAAAGTCCACTTGTCCTCAGCACTAATGAAATTTTAAGCATTAAAAAGTATACATACCTATCCTATTGGCAGTGACGGAACTACCATTGGTGCAGCTTGTGCGGTGCACCAGGGCCCATAGAGATTATGGGGCCCGCTGAATGGGGAACTAGCAAGCTGTGGGCGCCGGTTTCCTCCATACTGAGGAGCAGTAATCAAACTAGGGTTGTGAATGACAGGTGCTGGCGGTATCCGGGAACAGCTATAATCACATGTCTGTAGGAAAGGTTTGTCACATTATCATAATTTCCTCATGTTCGGTATTTAAATGTGCAGGAGATTATGACCGGTTTATTGAAGGGGGAGATATGTCTCTGGGATATATGTGTGAAGAATTACCAAAGGTCAAACTTTTGTAATATTTGTGAGCAAACTATAGTGACACCCAGGGGACATCTTTGCCCCCCTATTTGCATTTAACACTGCCCCTGTGAAGTCCGTCCCATTTCATTTTGCTTAAAAAACCTGTGTTGGGGAGGGGCAAATTGTCAGTCTTTTGGGAAAATCAATCCACATTGATAAGCTGTCCATATTTCTAGCCAATTTGCCATGGCACAGATTATACAACTCATGTAAGTTATACTCTGAATGTAACTCTTTTTATTTTAAACTGTTTTGTTTGTGTATGTTATGTCAATTGTTTATTAATTGTTTTTTTCTATATCTGAATGCCCTGTACCTTTGTATATTAAATCAATAAATTTAGTAAGTTGCATCCTTGATACTCTAACGAATCCATTAGCCTGTTACGAAGAATATAGCTCAACCAAGTTAACTCTTTGAATGCCCGTTTGTGATTTGTTAATAGATTTGAGTAACAAACTTAGTGTATGCTTGCATTTACATCTGTGTAACAGTCTGAAGAGTTAAACCTCTGTTGGTGTGGGCCTTGCTAGCCTGTTGGTAGCCAGAAGCCTTGTGTGCCAGTGTGCGGCAGTATAATGGGGTCCTATTGCCCATATTCTATAGGTGGTGGCAAACCTGAAGTGTGTTGAGGTGTGAGAGCACGGTGTAGGGGCGATTCAGTAGGTCTATAACCTGTGTGATAGGTAGAGAATCATGTGTAACCTCATACAACGAACACCCAAATTCACGGCAGCTGGAAGCGTGTTCGTGACAATTGGGTTGAAGGTACCTAAGCTAACAGTGCTGTTAAAGAACTCTACTGTGGCAAGATGATGCTGTATCATCATCAGCCTCATCCTCAACCTCATCAGTGTGTACATCATCCTCACACAATATTAATTCATCACTGCTGGAAAACACCATTACAGAAGTCTCTGTACTTTGATGTAATTAGCGAGAAAAGCCTTCCTCATGGAAATTGTAGTTAATTTTTATGAACATCATCTTTTCCACATTTTGTGGAAGTATACCGTTCACTGACAAGGTTCCCGGGTGTGTTGAAAACTGTTTCCGAGTACACACTGGAGGATGGGCAGCTTAGGTAGTGCAAAGCAAGTTGGTACATGGGTGTCGACATTCCCTTTATTTCCTCCCAGTATGTAAAGGGACTGTATGACGTGTGTATTTCTATGCTGTCGTTAAAATAATCCTCCACCATCCTTTGGATGTTGATAGTAGGATCAGGTGGAGTTACTGCAGAGGTGTCACGGTTTTTGGTCATTTCTTTTACACCAGACCAGATGTCAAAATGTTGTGCAGAGTCATCTGCATCATCCTTGTGTCTCTTGGGAAATCTAAGTTTTCTCTTAGCAGCAGTTGAATGAGAAACTGAAGGAGGAGACACCGTACTCTCACGTAACACTTGAGCTGTCACCAGGAGCTCCTTTCATCTCTTGAGATCTGGGTCAGTTGGAAAGAAAGAGAAGACATAGCTCTTAAACCTAGGATCAAGCTCAATCGCCAAAATGTAGTGATCCCATTTTGATAACTATTCAATCCTGGTGAAGCGAATAAAGTACTTGATTGACAAGTCTGACATACTTAGCATAATTGCTTTGTTTTAGCTCCTCCTTCAGTTTCTCAAGCTGTTTTTCCAAAAGTCTAATTAAGGTAATCACTTGGCTCAAGGTAGTAGTGTCTGAACTCACTTCATAGGTGACTACTTTAAATGGTTTCAGGACCTTGCACAACACGGTAATTATTCTCTACTGTGCTTGAGTAAAATACATTTTCCCTCCTTTCCCAATGTCATAGCTTGTGGAGTAAGGGTGGATGGCTTTTTGCTATTCCCCCATCCTCAGAAGCATATACAGGGTGAAATTCTACCTAGTTACCGCCTCTTGCTTCAGTTGGTGGCAGGGCAAATTAAATTGTTCTTGTAGCTGCTGCAATCTCCGACATGCTGTTGCAGAATAAAATTCCAGAAATGTCCAGATATTTTACAGGCCACAGACAGCATCTCCTGCACGTCCCTGTCATTTTTCAAAAAGCTCTGCACTACCAAGTTTATTCTGTGAGCAATACAGTGAATGTGATGGAATTCACCCAGCTCTAATGCTCTCACAATATTGGTGGCGTAATCAGAAATGACATATCCTGAGTAGAGTCCCAGCGGAATGAGCCATGTTGTAATGACATCCCTTTTTGTAACAGATTGGGAGCTGTATGACTCTTAGTGAAGCCGGTGATAAACAGAGTAGCCTCCCTCTGAAAAATGTGATGTATTTGGGTTCATGCTCCTGCTGTTCCTTCTGCTGAAGGCGAATCACCAACCCAGTGGGCTGTCACAGTCATATAATCTTTAGATTACCCAGTTCCGCTTGTCCACATATCTGTGGTTAAGGGTGCAGTGGGTAGAATGGCATTTTGTAGCCCAATAATTAAATTTTTACGAACCTTCTTGTACAGGTGAGGTATAGCTTTTCTAGTAAAATGGTGTTGGGATGGAATTTAGTAACGGAGACACAAGATCTCAATAAACTGTTTAAACCAGCTGCATGAATAGTGGATATTGGATGCAGATTTAATACTAGCATAATCGCCATGGTATCTGTGACCCGCTTTGTGACTGGGTGACAGCTCTCATACATGCTTCCTCTTGCAAAGGATTGTTTAACAGTCAATTGTTGTAAACTACAAGTAGTTTTCTCCGTGGTCTGCTTCTGGGATGAAGATCCACCCCCAGCAGGACCAGCAGCAACAGCAGCAGTGCGACTAACACTCAAGAATTCTTATGAGGAATTCTGGATAGTGGAGGAGTCATCTAGCCTTAGCAACTTGGATGCAAGACTAACTCTGATTGCCTCTGAGGATATTGATGAGGAAGGTGTTGTGGGTATATATTTGCAGGTACCGTGTTCTAGCTTAGAGAAGGGACCTAGCTGATGCTGGACTGCTTGTTGTTATTTTTTAGTATAAGTATCAGATAGCATAACATGTATGAGGTTCCTAGATGGTTAAGGTCCCTACCTCTTGTTATGTGCGTATTGTCGCTAACCAATAACGATTTTTGAACCTCGATTTGTGTTTCCAAAGCACAAAGATTTATTCGCAATAAGTAGAATAAATATGCTTAACCAAAGTAATAGTAAATACAGCCGTTACTTATCGCAGGCGCTCTGGATCCAGTGCATTCATTCAATCCTGAAGTCTGGGGACAAGATGTCTGCACTCTGGATCACAAGCTGCTGCTTATATACACAATCAAATACAGTAATACAATGAAGATGGTATAGCTTGCATCCATTGGTCCAGGTCTCAGGAATGTCCAAGGGGTTGTCAATCATTGGCTGGTTCATCCTAAGGAATCCAAAGGAGGGGGTCATCTCTGCAGGGGGTATGCTCTGCTCTTCCCCCCAAGATTCCTTAGTCTTAAGTAGTTCATAATTCCCTATCATTCATAACTTGTGTATGCACTCTGCGATTCCCTCGCAGAGTGAACCAAACAGTAGGATATGTAACAAGGTTCATTATGATACCACTCATGATGTTATTCCTTCAACCCGTTCCGTGTATTTTACTAATATGCATGTAACTCTGATATAACATATAAATACTACTATATTTCGACATAACTGACTATGTGTTGCAACTACCATTAATGTGTACTATTTTATACGTATGCGTGTTTGTGCGAATGTATGGTAAAAGACCAATTACTGTTGCTGCCACGTGTAGTGGATGCGTACGCCCTTTCACGCCGTAGCGTGCCCTTGTACGTCGATGTGTACCGTACGCATCTTTTCAGACAAAGACAACCAAGTTTGCTAGACTTTAATTGAAATGACTTTATCCAATTTGCTGACTTCGACAGCTCCACCCTTTGATAGTGTAATAAACTATCACCCAATCACCGTTTCAAGTTCAGGATTATACAATACTTCTTCACAGACCATGATCTCAGTATCTGGTACCACCCTTTCAGTCTCTTTCTCAGTGTTACTCCTATGAGACCGTTTTCCACACTTCAACACAGTAGGAACACATTTGACAACTAAACCAATTGCTAAGATGACACCCAGTATAAGGAGAAGGAGCTTACCTACACTAGCAACCATTTCCTGTACCCACTCCCCCAGACCGGAGAACCATTTCACAGGGTTCAACCACGAGAACCAACCCGCCACCTTTTCCCCGACCTCATATAACGAAGAATTATGGCTCTTTCGAAATTCCCATTTCAGCTGTAAAATTTCATCCATCTTCTGGTCTATAACCTCTTTAGGGTCATCCGTATTATTAGTAATGTACGTGCAACATTTGACACCGAACTGGGTGGCCAGTGTCACACAGTACCCACCAGTAATAGAGGTGAGATAATTTAGTACCAGTCTATGTTGCACCAACTCCTTTTTGTACGCTTGTAGCTCCCTTCCAGTATACCTGAATGTGTCATCATACATCTCAGTGATATTATCTATTAATTTAGCTAGGTCTTGGATATATTTAAAGTTTAATGTTCCCCGAGCGGTCCTGGTGAGATCTAGAGCAACCATAACTTGGAAACCAGCAGTTTCACTAATCAATTTTGTAGCTATGGGTTCCTCACCAGGAATCATATTTCTCTTGCCACGGTGTTCATACTGTGTGTGTATGTATGGTGGTGATGTAGTCTTGTGAATATCAACCATTTCTTCATGAGTAATAGTCATGATTTCAGGAACCAGTTTAGCTAAGAAACACAAGCCCTTGGAACTCGGAGTCACCCAGGAATAAGCTTTCCTCCCACAAACAAAATACACATCATCAGGGAGAACATAAGGAGCAGTATGCCCATGAATTATATCACACAGATTTTTGATAAAATTACCCATGCCCAGTGTCTCCATTTGTTCTAGACACGTGTCGGCATTAATGACATTTTTACATTTATCTGTAGAGACTTTTCCAATGGATACCTTCTTATGTTTGGTTATACGCCCTAATCTGTGACTTCCATCAACATTCCTGCCTAGTAGTGACCTTGTGAGTCTCTAAAATGAGTGTGGCGAGCCATTGTCTGATCTGATAGGTCAGCCTCCCAATTATCCAGGCGCTTTGCATGAGATATGTTTAGGCACAGCAAAGATCTGCCTATGGAGTATTGTCGAAGCGTCAGACTAGGGGACCTAGTATTATTGTACCTCCCTTCTATGGGCCTCCCACCCCTCAATTCGAGTACTTCAGATATGTTTAGAGGGTATGGCACTAGTCCTATATTATGCTGCCCTTGAGGCACGTGAGAGCACACCCAACACTCGGTTTGGTTTAGCACCTTACCCACCAGGGAGTGATAATCCTCCAAAGGATGCCCGCCTATATTCAGAGTACTGGGGGACTGGCATCGTTGGATGCATCTCTCTTCAACTAGGGAGTCGCAGAACTTGCAGATACAATACTCATCAGACAATAGCCCCTCACACTGCCTCCGAGTTCCTGAGCTAGCAGACCTTTTCATAACCCCTGGACCAAGTTTGATAATGGGCTGCTCTGAGTATCCTATTAACTTTTCTTCGGCCTCCATTTCCTCCGTATCACTCCCAGAACTCTCCTCTGTCCTCCATCCTCCTTCACAAAAATAGAATGTCCTAGAAAGAGTAAAAACAAGGAAAATCCTGGAACAAAAGAAAAACAAAAACCGCCACTCCATCGCTGGAAAGATAATTCTGAGGCAACATCTCTGGTTCAGGTGTCTCGACTGCAGGCTTTAGGTCTCCCGGAACAGGCTCACAAGTGACAGCTCTGTGTCATCGGTCTTAGTTTTATCTTGCACTTTCTCCGGATTATGGACTCTCCTGCAGTGGGTGGAATGGACCCAAGTGTCTCTCTCTGCAACCTTCAGTGATGTAGTACTGGTCAGCAGCACTTGGTATGGGCCTTCCCAACGGTCTGTTAAACAACCTGAACGTAAGAAATTGCGGATCATAACATAGTCTCCAGGTTCAACATCATGACAGTTCGTTTCTGGCATACCAGGTGACAGCATTTTTAGTTTTTGTTGTTGTTGTTTTAGCTGTCTACTCATTCTTATAAGATATTGTACAGTCACTTCATTATTACACTTCAAGTCGTCTAGTGGACTCACGATCAAATGAGGTTGTTGTCCGAACATTATCTCAAAGGGGGACAGATTAAGAGGAGGTCTAGGAGTGGTTCGAATGCTATGGAGGACCAACGGCAAAGCCTCAGGCCATGCCAACCCAGTTTCAGCCATTATCTTACCCAGTTTGTTCTTTATAGTACCGTTTACTCTCTCCACCTTACCACTGGCTTGTGGTCGGTAAGGGGTGTGAAGTCTGCTACTGATTCCCATGGGTTTACACATATTTTGGAAGATATCACCAGTAAAATGGGTACCCCTATCACTTTCAATGATTCTAGGGATACCAAACCTACACACAAAGTCTTGTACAATTTTCTTTGCAGTGAACACAGCAGTATTAGTGGCTGCCGAATATGCTTCTACCCAACCAGAAAACACATGAATACACACTAACACATACTTTAAATTCCTGCACGGTGGTAATTGGATATAGTCAATTTGTATTACCTGGAAAGGTCCGTCTGTAGGAGGGATGTGGGATGGCTCAGTTGGAATAGTTTTCCCAACATTTTTCCTCAAACAAGTAAGACATGACATTGCTTTCTTACCAGCCTGAGAGGAAAATCCGGGAGCACACCAGTATGCTCTTTCCAGTTTGCACATTCCTTCTTTACCCAGGTGAGTCAGGTCGTGTGCTGCTTCAGCCAGGCTTGGATAGTATGTTCGGGGAGCTACAGGCTTACCTTGTCCATCCCTCCAGAGTCCTGAGGACTCTTGACCACATCTCTTCGCCTTCCAGACCGCCCTTTCCTGCAGGGAACACAAATCTTGCATTTCAATTAATTTCTGCATGTCTAATGTCTGAAAAACCATCATAGTCTCGGTCGATACAGTCATAGGTTGCCCTGCTGCCCATTTAGCAGCTTCGTCTGCCCTGTTGTTGCCCAATGACACTGGGTCTTCTTCAAAGGTATGGGCTTTGCACTTTATGACGGCTACTGTTCTGGGTAACTGTATCGCTGTCAGAAGTCCTTTTATGTGTTGTGAGTGTGCCACTGGTATACCTGCTGCTGTCGTAAAGTTTCTAAGACGCCAAAGGGCCCCAAAATCGTGCACTACCCCGAAGGCGTACCTAGAGTCAGTATATGTATTGGCTGATTTACCCTCTGCCAATTCACACGCTCTCCTTAGTGCTACTAGTTCCGCCACCTGGGCTGAGTGAGGTGGACCAAGGGGTTCAGCTTCTACCACATCCTGATCGTCTACAACAGCGTAACCAGTACATAGCTCTCCTGTCTCTGTCTGTCTATGGCAACTTCTGTCTGTATAAAACGTAAAATCTACATTTTCTAAGGGGGTGTCACGTATGTCGGGCCTTGCAGTAAAGGTCTGATTCAGGTGTTCCATACAGTCATGCGTGTCAGTATTCTTGCCTAACTCATCATCAACCAGGGTCTCCTCACCTCCCACCCTTTGTGTCTCTAGAGACACATACGGAAGGTATGTAGCTGGATTTAAGGTGCTACATCGTTTATTGGTGATGTTTGAGGGTGCCATCAGGGCTAGTTCCCACTTTGTGAATCTAGCTGAAGAAACATGTCTGGTTTGGGCTGAATTTAACAGAGTTGATACAGCATGGGGTGTATAGATAGTTGAATTATGTCCTAATACTACGTCCTCGCTCTTACTTACCAGAAGAGCCGTTGCTGCTACACTTCTGAGACATGTTGGGAATGATCTTGCCACATTGTCTAATTGTGCACTGTAGTATGCTACCGGTCTGCTAGCGTCACCATGTTTCTGTGCGAGGACCCCTGCTGCACAACCATCAGCTTCTGTACAAAATAGCTCAAAAGGCTTTTTTATAATCAGGCATTCCCAATGCAGGTGCTCTAGTCAGACTATCTTTGAGATTAAAGAACGCTTGCTCTGACTCTTCTGTGTGTACAACACGTTCTGATTTTGAGGAAGAGACTAGCTCCTGCAATGGTAATGCCAGAATAGAAAAACCTGGGATCCAGGATCTACAGTATCCACACATCCCTAAGAAAGTACGAATCTGCTTCTGGCTCTGCGGCAGAGTCATGTGTTGTATGGCTTCAATTCTGTTGGTTGTCAGGTGTCTTAGCCCCTTAGTGAGGCAGTGTCCTAAGTATTTGACCTTAGTCTGACATGGCTGTAATTTATCCTTTGCCACCTTGTGCCCTGTTTGTGAAAGATGAAGCAACAACAATTTAGTATCATGTAAACATGACATAAAAGAATCAGAGCACAACAACAAATCGTCCACATATTGAATTAGAACAGACCCATTGTGGGGTTGAAAGGGTTGCAAACAGTCATGTAAGGCTTGGGAGAAAAAACTGGGGCTGTCAATGAACCCCTGGGGTAGTCTGGTCCATGTGTATTGCACTCCCCTGTAGGAGAATGCAAAAAGGTATTGGCAGTCAGGGTGAAGAGGGACTGAGAAGAAAGCAGAACATAGATCAATGACAGTAAAATGACTGGCAGACGGTGGAATTTGCATGAGGATGACAGCTGGATTCGGCACTACGGGGAATTGGCTCTCAACAACTTTATTAATTCCCCTTAAGTCCTGGACTAATCTATAGCCCCTCCCCCCATTCTTCACAGGGAAAATGGGACTATTTGCTGTACTGGCTGTACGAATTAAAATCCCTTGTTGTAACAGCCTCTCAATTACAGGATATACCCCTAGTTCCACCTCCGGTTTTAATGGATACTGTGGGATTTTTGGAGCTATCCTACCACTTTTTAGATTGACCATGACAGGGGCTACGTTTGCCATCAGTCCAGTGTCCTGTCCATCTCTGGTCCATAGGGAACCTGGTATTTCCAGCAACATCCCCTTTACTTGAGATGGACTTTGTTCTACAACAGGAGAGTGTAACATTAACCTTTGAGGGGTGTCCAATATATCCTGTACCTCATGTGCGACCTTCTCCGGTAGATCTAAGAACACACCATCAGAAGTACAGTATATGACACATCCCATTTTACATAACAAGTCTCTCCCTAGCAAGTTAGTAGGAGCCGCTGCAGCCAAGAGAAACGAATGCTTAGTATGCAGAGGCCCAATAGTAACTTCAGCGGGTTTAGTTAGAGGATAATGTAACACTTTTCCCGTTACCCCCATAGCTGGAATGGTTTTACTGGTCACCTGTAGATTGAAAGGAGAGGTTATCACAGATCGGGCTGCCCCTGTATCTACAAGAAAAGTTTGTTTCCTACCAGCTATGTCAACTATAATTTTTGGTTCTTCACTCTGACTCTCAGTTAACCTCACTGGCTGTAGACTACAGGTATGACCTGGCCCCTAGCGCTGACTATTGATTTCCCGTGCAGCATTTGCTGCAGTAATATGCGCGGGTAGATGTGAGTCTTCTAGTCTATGTGAATCCCTCCTTGGAGGATATCTATGTGACCCACCCTTATGTGTATTGAGTCTTTCCTTTTTACAATCTCTTATGTAATGTCCTTCCTCGTTACAGTTGAAACACCTGATCACTTTAGGTTTCTTGTTATATGGGTTGTATGCTGGTGGTCGTGTATGCACCCCTTCTAGAGCCTGTATACTTACCGTTATTAACCTATCACTTTTCTCTTCCCCTTTTCTAAAAAGGTTTTAGTCATGCTCCACAGCAGACTCCCTAAGAGAGTCTACCGTGACACCTCTCCAATTAGGTAATGTGGTTTGTACTCTTGTCTTTAAATTTTCTCTAAGGCAATCCATCAGTACTCCTACAGCTACCTCTCTGTGATGTGGGTACTCACTTATGTTGGATATCCCAGTAAACCGTGTTATCGCTGCTATAGCTCTAGTGAAGTAATCTGCTGCTGTTTCACTATCCTTTTGTTTAATGGTGAAAATCTTACTCCAATTTACTACTACTGGAAAATAGATGGCTAAGTGTTTGACAATTTGTTCTATATTTTTTTGGTTAATCTCATCAGTCAAGGTGTCATCTTCCTCCAACAAACAATCTTCAATGAATTTTTGTATGTTAGTATTGAGAGGAAGAGACACCCTCAACACTACACGCCAATCCTTATTGGTTGGTTCGTGGGCATTTCCTAAGTCTTTAACAAATTTCTGACACTTAGCCAACTCTTTTCTAGGATCTGGGAATTCAGTCATAATGGAACGTAATTCTGATCTAGTCCAGGGACAATGCATCGTAACATTTCTTAAAGGAACTACATCATCCTTATCCGGTTTCCCATTGGGAACTGATATTGTGCGGACTGGGAACGCACCACCCTCTGGCACACTGACTTCAGGGGACACTACAGGATTTGCTGGTTCTAGATTTAGAACGCTTTCACTCCTAGTGATCACGCTACTCTCACCTATCTCAGCCATTTTCTCATACTTGCGCTGAGCCTCTAGTACACTAACGGCATGGGCAATGGCCGAAATCACAGTGGGTTCATCTTCATTTTCAGATACACTTGATTTAAACTGGCTTAAAACAGGATACAACTTAGCAATTTTTCTATTTTCAGTTTTAACAACGGCTGTACTTACCCCTCCCGCCATATAAGGTGGCGGGGGCGCTCTTGCGCTGAGTTCGCCACGCTTCTCAACGGTTACATCCGCCTTGCGCACGCTTTTCGCCACGCCTACTTCCGGTTTGCATTCGCTGCTCTGCCACGTGTTACCTTTCATTTGCCACAATTTTAAACAATCATTATGTTTATTCCTCACTTTCGTTGAGGTAATCAACCATACTTTATCTTTTACAGTATTTAGTACCTCTGCATTAAAACTTCCTATTGTTGGGAAAGGCCTATCACAAGCTTTGGTCATCTTGACCCACGTGTCACAATACACAGTTGCGTATGCACCATATTTCTTACACATGAGAAACCTCGCTGAACCAATAGGGCCTTCCTTAGGCAGTACACTGACCATCTCTAGCGTATGCTTAGCACCCATGTTGAACAATATACCTTCTACCTGGAACACAGACACACTGCAGTGCTCTGTTCCTTCCGGCTAACAATTCCAACTCTGTTGCTACAATCACAGCTAGAGATCTTTAATGCTCGGTGAATGTATTTCCTTTAGCCGCGTTCACTCGCTTTTCTCGCACCCGGCGAGGATCCCTAATACAGAAATATCACTGTGGGCCCCAAGGGCTATCAGCTCCTCGATACCCTGGCTCAACCACAAAAATCTGTTGAGTTTATTATAACTGGGAGAACAAAGTCGATACAATCAACCAGCCTTTCCAATATAATTCCTCCTATTCGCACTAACGGCGCGGTTAGATCGCACTGCCTACCAATACTAATTATTAGCAAACCTTGCGATCTATTGGTAGCGCTTTGCGAAAACCCGGTTTTCGCATTTGGTATACCTGCCCTGTATACCGTCCTTCAGTTGGGCAATCCGCCTCGTCAGACAGCAACTGAGCACAATGAATAATGAACAGTGTATCTACGTTACAACATCACACACTATACACCTTTTCTGCGCAGAAAATCAAAAGTTCCCAACAACAGTAATAATATCTCAGAGGCTTTCACAAGTAATTATACTATGCATGTATAATAACTATCAAAATGATTGTTTAACCACGTGGCAAATCTACCGGAAGTTCGCGTACGCACAGCAGGAAATACACATACGCTAAGCAATGCAATACAGTTAAAACGCACAATAACAGAAAAAAGAAACAGTTTTCTCTTTTGTCCCTAGGTTCTAGTTAGCGTGCCCTAGATAATGCAAAATGGACATTCGGTTTCGCAACACAGAGTAAAATTCAGGTTTTGAACACCATGCGTTCTTACCCGTTTATGACGCGTCTCCACCCTTTGTTGAGGAACTTTGCGTATCGTCGGCAATGGAACCTTCAAAGCTCACCAGCCCCCAAATTGTTATGTGCATATTGTCGCTAACCAATAACGATTGTCGAACCTCGATTTGTGTTTCCAAAGCACAAAGATTTATTCTCAATAAGTAGAATAAATATGCTCAAGCGAAGTAATAGTAAATACAGCCGTTACTTATCACAGGCGCTCTGGATCCAGTGCAGTCATTCAATCCTGAAGTCTGGGGACAAGATGTCTGCACTCTGGATCACAAGCTGCTGCTTATATACACAATCAAATACAGTAATACAATGAAGATGGTATAGCTTGCATCCATTGGTCCAGGTCTCAGGAATGTCCAAGGGGTTGTCAATCATTGGCTGGTTCATCCTAAGGAATCCAAAGGAGGGGGTCATCTCTGCAGGGGGTATGCTCTGCTCTTCCCGCCAAGATTCCTTAGTCTTAAGTAGTTCATAATTTCCTATCATTCATAACTTGTGTATGCACTCTGCGATTCCCTCGCAGAGTGAACCAAACAGTAGGATATGTAACAAGGTTCATTATGATACCACTCATGATGTTATTCCTTCAACCCGTTCTGTGTATTTCACTAATATGCATGTAACTCTGATATAACATATAAATACTACTATATTTCGACATAACTAACTATGTGTTGCAACTACCATTAATGTGTACTATTTTATACGTATGCGTGTTTGTGCGAATGTATGGTAAAAGACCAATTACTGTTGCAGCCACGTGTAGTGGATGCGTACGCCCTTTCACGCCATAGCGTGCCCTTGTACGCCGTAGCGTACCGTACGCATCTTTTCAGACAAAGACAACCAAGTTTGCTAGACTTTAATTGAAATGACTTTATCCAATTTGCTGACTTCGACACTCTAATAACTGTGGCTTTACAAGCGCTACAAATAGCTAGACAACTGTTGTCAGGATTTTGGTAAAAATAATTCCACACATAAGAGGTGCATTTCTTGGTCTTTATGCCCAGGTATGACAATGGCCTTCTTCTTTTTATCACATGCAAGAACTACTTCCAATGATACAGAACTTACACAAACAACATCATCCTCATCAAGATCCTCATTAACGCCGTTGTCAGCTACACAAATATCACCCTCATCCTGTTGCAGTTCCAAAGTGGCATCCTCAATTTGTGCATCACCGGCTACACATCCACACATCTGCAGAAGAGCTGAAAGGAGGCTTCTTTATGAGTACAGTATCAGAAAGATTAGGCTTACACATAACACTCGTGGGTAGACTCTCCTCTGGGATTTGTGCCATTTCTGAATCTGAACATACAGTTTATTCTAATGCCTTACTGTTTTCTTCCAGCTCGGCTTGTACACGTAAAAGTATTTGGGCACCACTTTTTAAGTCAGAATGACAAGGTCTTGCTTGGTCATGACTGACCTTACAAGAAGATGCCTCTGTGACAGTTGCAGAAATAGCACTCATAGAGAAAGGCGAAGGCCAGATTCTTTCCTTGCCACTGCATGTGTAGAATTGTATGTTGGCAATTTTATGTTTATCTGCAGTTAACGTTGCCTGGATTACAGGTGTTTTTTTTACATTTTTGTTTCCCTGACTTAAAAATGCTATGCACTTTAATATAGGCTTTAGCAGATGACGTAGAGGGATTACTATCATCATGACTGTTGCCAGCAGCTGCCTTGCTGCTCCTGGTCTTCTGTGGACTGCTGTGAATCCTTTTTGATAACACAGTAGAATGTCCCTGCAGACTCTTAACAACATTGCCAGCCCTATTATTGAAATTTCTGTTTCACCACTATACTCTGCCACCTCTCCTGTTTCTGGGTGAGCTATGGCAAATAAAATGTTACTACAGACTATTAATAACACTGCCAGCCCTATTATTGGAATTTCTGTTTCACCACAAAACACTGCCTCCTCTCCTGCTTGTGGGTGAGCTATGGCACAATAGAATGTCACTGCAGACTTTTAACAACACTGCCAGCCCTTTTATTGGAATTTCTGTTTCACCACTAAACACTGCCACCTCTCCTGTTTCTGAGTGAGCTATGGCACAGTAGAATGTCTCTGCAGACTTTTACCAACACTGCCAGCCCTATTATTGGAATTTCTTATTCAACAATAAACACTGCCACCTCTTCTGTATCACTTTCTGGGTAAACTATGGCACAGTAGAATGTCACTGGAGCCTTTGAAGAACAGTGCCACTCCTCCTCTTTCTGTTCTAGCTATGATGCTTCCCAACTGCACTGGAGACTGCCAACAACCCTGCTACCCCTTCTTTGTCTCTCTGTGAAATGGCGCAGGATCTCCGTGGAGGACAGTATTTATAGAATCCAAAACTCGCAAGATCCAACAATGCGACAATGATGTTTGCCTCGTTTTCAGTGGAGCCTGACCATCTCTAGTTTGAAAGTGTGCCTTTTTTTTTGTATATATTTTGTAGCTTTGAGTCTCACACAACTATTGAACTTTGAATGCATATGGAAAATGACTAGATTAGAGTAAATGAACTATACAAAACCAAGAACCGCATTTGCATAGCAGCCATGGTTGCCTATTTGTCTAGGTTTCCATATTGACTACAAAGTGTCAGTAAAAACAAAACAGTCTTGTTTTACCACTCGTCAAGGGAATTAAATAAAGTGTTCACTTCCTGCTAATGTAGCACAATAGCTGCACAGTGAAATTAATGATGCTATCGGTGTATTTACTTTTTATGTTACCTTAAGCCATTGTTGGTGAATTCACCCAACATTTATTTTGTAACTGCTTACATCTTGAGCTTAGTCATGACTCAGACTCTTTTAGATGTAAGCAAGATCCTTATGTATTGTCTCTGTATGTTTATGAATTGGATGACTTTTGTTGCCTTAGGTCATTGTAAATGAAAAATGATGAATTTATTTCCTCTGGGAGTTCTGGTTTTCTCCCACAGTCCATAAATACTGGTAAGTTAATTTATATCCGCCAGAAATGGATCCTAATGTATATGAGGGGGTTAGGAAATTTGTGGGTCTATTTAGCAAGAATTGCCCAAGGACTAGTTGTTCTATCACTATGTAGCACAGTGATAGAAAATATTTTAACATGTAATTTATTATAGAAATGACATTGAGGCAGCTGAGCGATGTTGATGATACTGGCTACTGGTAAGCTCTAGAGAACTTGCTGGCGCCATATAAATAAATGTTGATGATGATGACACTGGCTGGCAGTAGTAAGACTTCTCTTACCCCTTGCCAGGCCGGTACTGGGACCCTGTGCGCATCGGCTCAGGCATGTGAACTGGGACTGGAAGCCTAGACTTGGGCTTATAGTTCTATAATCTGCAAAAAAATATATCTTAAAGTTTCAAAATAAAGTAAAAAATTTAAAAGAATATAAAAAACTAATAAAAAAGCAAACAGCAAAAAAACTTTATTTTAACAATAAAGCATTTTTGTAATGTGTGCACCCCCTGCTAATGCCATTCTAAGATGGCGTTAGCAATCAGTTTGTCACGGTTGTCTATACTGGAAATAGATCCCTAAGCTCTGCTGAACATGGCTAGGCCCACCCACGGGCATAGAGTCTAACAAGTAGGTGGTTTTCACCAGGAACCCCTGCAAGAAAGTCAGGGCCACCTTAACAACTTTATGGGCCCCCGGGCAATGCAGTGTACCGGGCCCCTAAAAAAAAAAATATATATATATATATATATATATATATATATATAAATAGTGTGTGTGTGTGTGTAAAAAAAAAATATATGTATGTAAAAAAAAACGTGATTATATATATAATCACTTTTTTTTTACATATATATATATATATATATATATATATATATATATATATATATAGGGGCCCCCTTAACTTACCTTAAGTCCGATCCTCTTCTTTTTTCCGCGCCACTGAGTCTCTTCTGCCCTCTTCCGTGCTGTGGTTGCAGTGAATGCTGGGCGTGATATCACGCCCAGCATTCACTGCGAGCACAGCACGGAAGAGGGGACCAGGAAGGGAGCCGGACCACCGCTGATGTGACCGCAAGGTAAGTATTTAAAAAAATAAATATATATATATATTTTTTTTTTTTTAAGGATTCGGACGGGCCCCCCTTGCCTGCAGGGCCCCCGGGCACCTGCCCATCATGCCCAATGGAAGAGACAGCCCTGAAGAAAGTATAGTCTTAGCAGCACCGAAACTTCAGGTTGCGGTCCCGTGAATGAGTGAACAGTAGATCGATGTGGAGGAGCCAGGTGATGCAGGAAATAATGCTGGAACCCACAGGTAAGTGGTAGAGACACAGGAGCAATAGTAATATATGCTGAAGGTCACTTAGGGAGAGGGAACATAGGAGAATGGTGGTCAACAGCTGATGAGTCACAGGAGTAGTACCTCTGCAAGGTAGCGGTGAGAGAACCGAAGCTGTTACACTGGTGTACTCAGGAGTTGGTAATCGAGATACTGGAGCAGTGGTAGTTCGACACAGGCCAGGAGTTGAGAGCAGACTGAAGTAGCGGAGGTAACTTGGGACAACAGCTGATGAGTCACAGATGTAGTAGTGGCTCTGAGAGGTAGCAATGAGAGAACCAAGGCTGTCACGATTAAGTACTCTGGAGATGGTAATAGAGGTACTGGAGCAGCGATAGTTCAACACAGGCCACAAGCTGAGAGCAGACTGAAGTAACGGAGGTAACTCGGAATAACAGCTGATGAGTCACAGATGTAGTAGCGGCTCTGAGTGGTAGCGATGAGAGAACCGAAGCTGTCATGATGAAGTACTCTGGAGATGGTAATAGAGGTACTGGAGCAGCGATAGTTCTACACAGGCCACAAGCTGAGAACAGACTGAAGTGCACGCAATCCACAAGGAGAACAGGAACCAGAACCACAGGCTGCAGGAAGTGAGCTTGAAGAACAGGCATCAGACAGATGAAACCAGGAGGTTTAAATAGTGCTCCAATAACACTTAGCCAATGAAAAAGTGAGAGGAGGTCCTGAAGTGCAATAGACCCTGCTGGACCTGCGCAGATCTGACAGTAGATGAATGAATGGAGTCTGACGTTAGAACATGCCAGTTTCCAGATCAATGAGATGCAGGTAACGAGACAGGTACCCGTTTGCGGGACCAGAGCGTGACACAGTTGACAGCAGCTGTACAAGTACCTCTACTGTTCTTGGTAAATAGGCTAAGAAATAGGCTACTATTCACAGCCACCCCCAACGATGGCTTCCCAACTGCGATAGCAGGTAGCCTCTACTGTCTGGGGGCTTTGGTAAATAGGGAGAAGCCATAAATCCTGTGAAAAATCCCCTTTTTGCAGGATTTAGGGCTTATCTTCCTTTAATAAATAAACCCCTTAGAGAGCAAGTTACACTGGGGCAGGATCTGATGTGAATAATTCCATATGCTTAATTTAAACCATGATATATACATTTATTTTAAATTGAGACCATTGACATTTAGTTCTAGAGCCAAAATGTAATTGTGCTGTACTCTGTCAACATTTATGAAATGACGGTAGATATTTCCATACCTTGTCAGATCAATTTACGTAAAGAAATTTTGTCTATAGTTAATTTAATCTCCACGACTGTCAAATTGTCTACATTTATAAAAGTCAGGCAGTCCAGATTTACAACAGACCTGAACTCAGAGTAACCCAATAGAGTGACTCATTGACTATAATACATTGTTCCTGGGCTTTACAGTTCATGTGTCACAAACTTATAAATACTGTATATTCCTGTTTACTTTACTTAGTGCTCTGTTCATCAAAGTTAAGAAAATATGAGAGAAGAAAGGGTGTGAACTATACACATAGACGTATGACGAATATTTGTGTGCAAGGGCTTAGCCGATAAAAAAGATCCACTTATAAGTGTTAAACTTTAGCAATTTATTCAGATGTAATTACTAGTAGTCCAAAATATGTCACAACCCCCTTATAGCATTATGTAATATTTATGATACCATATTCTGCCCTGTGTTAAGTGCGTATTGTCGCTAACCAATAACGATTGTCGAATCTCGATTTGTGTTTCCAACGCACAAAAATTTATTCTCAAAAAGTAGCAGTAGACATTCAAGCGAAAATTATAATAAGTACAGCCATTACTTATTGCAGGCGCTCTGGATCCAGTGTACAGTCATTCAATCCTGAAGTCTGGGGACAAGATGTCTGCACACTAGATGAGGAGCTGCTGTTTATATGCACACAGAAATACAGTGAAACAATGCAGAATGGTATAGCTTGCTTCTATTGGTCCAGGTTTCAGGAAGGTCCAAAGGGTTGTCAATCATTGGCTAGTTCAACCTAAAGAATCCAAAGGAGGGGGTCATCTCTTCAGGGGGTATGCTCCGATCTTCCCGCCAAGACTCCTTAGTCTTAAATAGTTCATAATTCCCTATCATTCATAACTTGCGTATGCACTCTGCGATTCCTTCGCAGAGTGGCCCAGACAGTTGCAAATGTTAAGAGGAGTATTATGATACCACACATGATATGATTCCTTCAACCTGTACCATATGTTTTACTGATATGCATATAACTTATGATATTACACATAAATACTACTATATTTCGACATAAGTGACTATGTGTTGCAACTACCATTAATGTGTACTATTTTACAAGTGTGCGTGTGTGTGCAAATGTATGTAAAAGACTAAATACTGTTGTTGCCATGTGTTGCAGCTGCGTACGCCCTTTTACGCCGTAGCGTGTCGTACGCATCTTTTCAGACAAAGACAACCAAGTTTGCTCTATTTTAATTGAAATGACTTTATCCAATATGCTGACTTCGACACCTGTTTTATCCTATTCATTATATACTATATTTTTTACATGAATTCATATGTTAGAATGACCTATATTCATTTTATTGCTCTGTGTTAGAATATATATTCAAACGAATGAGCCCAATAACACAATTTGTGTTGTTGACGTAAAATTCATTATAGAGCTATAAATGTAGCCTGAATTCAGTTCATGTTTAGCACACAGTGTTACCCATAGCTCACTGTGATTATCACTGCAATGATTGATAAATTAAATTAAATGAAACACCTCCTGTGGCATGGGAGGTTGTGACAGCAAAAGTGGAAATGATACACTTTTAAGATAAGAGAGTGTGGAGTCCCAGGGAGCCTATTCTAGCTGAGTTTAGAAATTGGCGTTCCGAGTGAGTCAAGTTCAGTGTCGATATTAGCCAGCCCTGATTGGATGGTTGTGGTGCTCTTCCCAATGGGAGCAAGCAGTCATTCCTAGCTATGCATTGGATCCTGGCTAAGACATTTCAGCAGCTGAGAAGCAAATGCCCCACTAATTGAAAGCTGAAATAGGTGGGGGAGGTATACAAAGGTTGGAAAGTGTTAATCCGTGACCCATAGGTCTGAGCATTTTTCTAGTCATCATGTTTGTAGTCCAATATGTTTCTCTATATTTACCAGTTGCAAAAAATGAAGATATGTGATATCTTAAATTGAAGCCTTTAAGTTAATATGAAGTTTAGTGTCTTGCATATTTTCTATTTTCTAAAATTATTCTTTGCCCATAAATCTTTTCATTTGCTCTCTTAATTTAGCCCACTTTATCTTTTCTTTGTCCACTAATCATATGCCACTACAGTTCCTTTACTCTCACTTTAGCCTAAGCAACAATAAGTTCACTACCATTGCCTGAAGGATAATATTACTGTATGTCAGGAAATTTTATGTCAATCTACCAACCAGACTCCTTTGCATTCCTTTTCTACTCTAGGGTAGAAGCTCTGGCTTTTCTTTTGTTCCCATTCTCTTGCATTTAGTTTGAATGCTTTTCTACAGATCTAAATTCTCAGCCAACAGCACTCCTAATCCTTTCCTCTGTCATTTGCTCTTCATCTTTCATAGATACCATGGTTACTGTTATCTTAAAAAAACATTATTCTAAGTCCAAGTTTTGCCTTTAAACCCATTGCCGTTTTAAATTATGCTGGCAAAGTCGCCGAATATCATCGATTTGCTAGAATCGCTACTTAATACATTAACCCCCTGCCCTGTAGCAAGTGCAAGTGATTTGGCTAAAAAAAGCGTTCCTAAAAAATGCCCAGAGCTTGAATTGGGCGAATGTGTATGTGCTTGCCCTTTGCTTACCCTTACTGTACCATGACTACTTGTATATGCCCCTATCTGTCCCCCACCTTCAAGTCGTAGGCAGTCGGAAGTGTTTGGACATGAATTACATGCAGTTGTGTTCACTGACGTTGGGTCCATTTAGAGCATGCACAGAGCAATTTTACGCAAGATACGGCACACAACTGGATTTACCTCCATAGATTAATCAGACCCTTAGGGCCTGAGTCATTAAGGAAAGTAAGGCAAAAAAAATTATTAAATGTTCTTTGGGACAAACCATGTTACAATGCAAGGGGTGCAAATTAGTTTATTATTTTGCACATAAGTTAAATACTAGCTGTTTATTCATCTAGCACACAAAGACTTGATAGCTTTGTTTTTACACTGAAATATAAAGTTGATCTAGGACATGCCCTACCCCAATTATAAATCTGTCCTCCCATTTTAAATTTATCTCCCCCTCCAATGCAACATGGTTTTGCCCAGGTGCACAGTTACTTCTTTTTTATGCTTTGTTCTCCTTAATGACTTAGGCCCTTAGTGTTTAATGAGGCATAATGCATAAGATAGATTGTTTTGTGCCACCTCCATCACCTTATGATAATGGCATCTAAGGAACATGTTCCTAGGTGGATCATCCTCTTTGGGCTTGAGCCCAAGAACAGATATATTTCATACCACACTTTGTCAACCGAGCCCAAAAGCAAAAGAGGTTCTGTGCAGAGACCTCTAAATTAGTGACTAACTCAAGAATAAACTTTTTTTGTAATATAATTCCTGTGAGATCTATTGTCTAAGCCTACATGGCTAACTTATAGATACTGTATTTAGGTTTTCAGCCCAGCTATATCTGTTTCTTTCTGGGCACAGAAAGCTTTTATTTCTTCATCTGTGTCCTCCATAGTATAAGCCCATTCTCTCTGCACTGAGATCTCCCATGTGATCTCTTTAATAGTGCAGTGATTTACTGTTTTACTACATTTTTCCTTTTACATAGCTTGTCCAGCTTGTCCAACTCGTCTGCTTTAGTTAAAAAAGCAGAAAATTCTGCCTGTGCTCAGTCAGCACTGATCTTTTTAAGAGCTAAAGGGGCAATGGTGTAATTTTTTGCAATAGTGCTGGAATCCCAATTCTTAAACAGTGACTTTGGGTCCTTTTCCTGACTGTCAGTCTTTTGGTCATATCTGGAGGCAGCTAGGAATGCAGGTAAGTGAGCTGGAACCGCCGAAAGTCACATAAGTAAACCTTCTAGGTGGTTAACACATGACCTGCAATCAGAACTTGACTTCATGTCCATGCTGCAGGCAGTCCAACAAATATCCCTTTTATTTTTTAATGCATTGCCATTTATTATAATGATTTCTGCATGTAGAAATTTTAAAATGAAGAAATATTATGACTGTGAACAAATACAGGTAGTTGTTATTTTTCAATTTGTATAGTGTTATGCTTATGTTACTCTGTACGTGTGTGAAGAGAATTTATATTTCTATGAATTTATGTATCCATGTATCCTATTCCACAACATACAGCATTATCTAAACAAAGGAAAGAATACTGAGTGCATTGAAGCACAATAATATGCAATTATAGAATATCTCCAATGCATAACTTTGTTTCAATACATCCAAAGCTGACAGAGCCCACAAAAGTATCCCTAATCCTGTATTCACTAACATGCAAGTGTAAGTATTACATGCTGTAAGTATCTTATATCATACAGTTTCTAGGGAGTAGCAAAATAAGATCATTTTTAATTATTAGGGTTCAAAAATGTGTAGCAACTGTTTTTAATTGCCCTGGCAAAGGGCATTTATTCTAATAGTTTGTGATGATGGGGGTTGCAAATCAAGGATGTCTTTAGGAAGCCTCTGAGAATCTGAAACACCATCCAGCCATAGATAGCTTGAAAATATACATATTCCATCAACCCCGGCCATCTTTCTTTCTAACTGGACCACTGAAGTGCCAAGACAGCAGGGGAAGTAGCTCTGCAGTAATCTATATGAACAGCCACAGTGTGATAAGTTAAAATAGCCAAATCTGAGTGTGGAAGCTAATTTATTAGCATTGTTTCTTAATAGTAGAGACTTTAAAAAACTGTAAGAGGCTGATGGTGAACCCAACTTCTCCAGTGACTGGAAAGATGATTATTGCAACTGACCTTAAGTGTGGGGTAGCAATAGTCAGCATAGGAGCTCTCAGTTATTACACTATTGTTATTTCATATTGTATGTAGATGTCGTAGTAATGACAAATGGACACTGGTTGCAGAATGTCAGGGGAGGGCTGGCAAATTTGAGCCCTGGGGGCAAGACTCGACTCAGCAACCTATTTTAAAGGATAAAAATGCAGATGGCCCAGTGATCCAGCCCAAGGTAGCCCACCATGGGACCGGCAGATGCTCCCCTGCCACCCAGCCCAGCCTGCCCCTGCAGGATATGTAGTTTGTTCACAGTATTATGTTGTTGAAATAGTCCATTTAGACTCTGTCTACTCTGCCCATGTTGCTTTAGTGGCCCTCACAAGAGCATATACACTTGCTAAGGAAAAATCTGTAAATATTTAAACTGATTCTTAGTATGCATTTGGCATAGTACACCATTATGGGCAGTTAGCAATTATGGAAACAAAGTGCATTCCTTACTTCAGATGGGCCACAAATCAATCAATAAAGCCCTTATGTGGCTGCATTTTTACATGCATTACTATAGGTTTCTCATTAAATGAAGTGCATACCTCAGAACACGTAATGATTAGAGGACCTTGTATGGCTCCAAGATGAAGTCCAGGTTCTCAAAAGGCTATTACTTATAGAACTCTGTTGATGGCTGTGTAGTGGCACTATGGTGCTACTGCCATAGCATGACAATGCTGTTGTTGCTCAACAATATTGTCATGAGTTCCCTATTTGTCAGGCATATGATGTGGGCAACATTGAGAAGACACAGTGAGAATCACAAACTTGGGGACCTTTTGCAAATATTCAAGCTGATGTTCAAGTGTTGCAATTCTGAATACGTAATTTTTTACATGTATTCTGGTTGGGTTTAAACTTAATGTAAAAACAAATTCTGTAATGGTTAGCAAAGTGTTGCTTATGGATATTATTCAAGGTTTGGGATACTTTTGATCAACTTGGACTATGACACCACTTTACTGACCAGGTAACAAATGGAATTTGTAGTGTGTTAGAAAACAGAAATGATATTATAATCCACAGGCTGCGGGTCAAGTAGTGAGACAGAATGGTATCTTCAAAAGCAAGGTTCCTAAAACTCACACTCATGAGCATGAGAGCCACCCCCAATGGAAAGACTGGACTTAGTCCACTTGAACTGTTCATCTTATCTCCCCCTCATACATCTATCTAGTCTTTACCTTCAAATGACTGATAGACAGATTCTGAACTATTCCAAAACCATAATCAATTTGATTAGGCTTTTCATTCACAGGTCCAAGCTGAACTGCCCACAATACCAGGCCAACAGTGTCGGTCCGACGAGCCAGACAATGGGTGTATATGGGTGCAGTAGTGAAAGACTTCCTTGGAACTCAGGTAGAAAACCCCCTATTAGGTAATGCTGACCACTCATAGAGCTGTCAAGTACCAAGGGTTAAACACAAGAAAACAACTGTCCTTCAACCAACCAAGAATAATGTGCCTGGGCATAATTGACACTAAGCAAAAGTTTCTACCATTTCTTTAGGGCAGACAGGCGTACAACCATATTTTTTTCCCTTGAGAAAGTCCGCCCGGACGAAACGCATTGGACAACGCCCACAGACGATCTATTGGACACAAAGCAATATCGGAAGTGACGAATGCATTCCACTGTGGAATGCATCCACTTCCTGACTCCTCTACGCTGTACATCGATACAGTTGCCCACTCCACGGCTCATACTTATGCTGGGTACCCAGCCACCGTCAATTTTCGACTAACAGCAAGTATATATTTTAACATTCAACGCCTCATATACCATCACCATTTCTACCAGAAGGCAACAGTAAATATTTATTACCTCCATTACTGACAAAGACCGCTCAGGACACTAGAAGATCTAGCCACCCTGAAGTAGGTCATATACAACCAGAACTACTTATATGGAACATTGTTGAATGTGACAACATTGAGCTAATTGGATTTGCATACAACATCACTTACCATATCAGACAGGCCATATTGTGATTATAATATTAGATTGAAATGTGTGTTCAATTTAATATGTAACATATGGGACATGTCCTATACAATTGATGTATTTGCAAATTTTTAGTATGGATTATGTATTGATCATTTTTGCCTATTGTGTATATTTATATTTTACAATTTATATTTTATTCTATATCATATGTTTTAAATTATACAAATTTGTGGTGAGCGATTAAATTGAGTTGGTTTAGCCATTTGAGGTCTTACAGATTAATTGAGCTTGACGTGAATGCTTGGGCTGTTATTAGATAATAGAGGTGTATAACAATCACCCACCTTGGCCATACCATTAGACACTAGACTGTTCATAACGACCAACCTTACTTATATCTATCAAAAGTCAATGAGCGCTTAACGTGTGATCCATTTATGCTGTAAGGGAGGGATACCTTTTGTTAACGCAGCTCTTGCAACACTAGGAGTAGAGCATGATCCCCCCTCATTATTTGTGATACAACCATATTATCAAAGCAATGGATGGGTTACCTTCTTAATAGGGGTTAGAAAAACTAGGTTTATTTATTTTTGGGTATAATGATGCCTTAATGGTGACCAAATTAATATGCATAAATATATCAAGAGTAAATAAAAAGATTTGTCTAAAAAAGTTTTCATGCCAAATATCATAAAGTACTTGAGGGGCAATACAAGTGATTGGAAAAAAAACTGTTTAACAGTGAGCATAAGAAAGGGTCCACCTGGCAGTTTATTAGGACAAGCTGGTAAAGAAGAACGGAAAAGGTTTTGCTCAGGTCTCAGGAGGTCACACATTTCACAGAGAACACAATAAATTCTGCATCCTACATCCACCTATGTTGCTGTGTCTTTTGATGCTTAGTAGTGATAAGAGGGAAGAGAATCTTAAATAATGCATCAAGATTTGTCACTACAATTTCATTGCTGATAATTGTTTGTCTCATATTTCTTTTTAGCCCATTACTGCCATTGCTTCCTTTCAATTCCTATCTAAATACCCTGCATCAATGTGATTGTCATTAGGATTGTTATCCAGTGGGTTAGAAAAGGATAGCAATGAACTGCAAGTACATTAAAAAAAAGTTCAATGTGGAGATGTCTGCCAATAGGACTGTGACCCTGCAGAACAGAATGACATTAGACTTTATGATGACCAGTTGAGGTGGAGTGTGTATTCAAATACAAGCATTCCTCAAGATACTTTTCAATGGGAATCTTGATGTAAGTACTCTCTTGCTAAATAGTACGTAGACACACACAAAAGATTACAGTATACACATATGCATATGTATGATAGAAGATCACATCAGAACACATAAAACAAAATTGTAATATAAAATAAGAGAACAACACTTAACAGTATAATCATTTGTAGAAATATTTATTTACTTTTATTTTATACCTTCTACACAGAAAGCTGCTTGCATGGCATACTATGCATACAACGCTTTCTTATAGTCTGTCTTGCATACATGTGTTCTGTGCAAGTTAGTGGCATGCATACGTTATTTTTTTAAATCAAAGTCTATGCCATGTCAGTGTACTCCATCAGTCAGCATTTACACTTGCCATGTAGTTGGTGCAAATGATATGGCTGAAGCCAAGCGTAATTACGAGAAACCCTGGACTTCAATCAAAATTGTATCTTTGTCAGAACGCCCTTGCTGTACATTGACTACATTAGTCCACCCCTTACATCCCCTTTTCTGCCTTTCAAGTCATAGGCAGACGTAAGTGTCACTTGAGTTCGGACATGAATTGCATGCAATTACGTTCATTGTTGTAAGGTCAGATTCTGTACATGCGCAGAGCTATTTAACGCAAATGGGCGTACATGAATCAGGCTCTCTGTGTCTATATACCTGGTAACTCTCAAAAGATTTTTGTCCATGCCAAACACATTAGAAAATAAATAGAATAACTGCATCAAGACAATCATGGAGTTTGTTTAATAGTTTATGAGCTCTAGAGATGCAAACATTTTATGATATTTTGATATTTATTTGTTTGCTCATATATTTCCTTGTCATGTTTTTGAAATGCTGTCATATTATTATGTGTAGTAAAATAAATGAAAAGTCTGTACCACTTAATCTCATTCAAAAAAGCAAGGTGTAAATACATACCTTGCCTAGAGAACGTCTAAGGAACAAGAAAGTTACCTATTTGTGGATAGCTTCATGAGTATTAACAATAACTAAGAAGTTGAACAGGAAATAGTACCTAGATCTTCATTTCCTTATGTGATTGTTCTTGCAGAAAAAATAAGAAATGGAGAAACCCATAGGCTGTAGAGTTAGGGTTGACATTGAATCTGATGCATTCTTCTCTCTATCAACATCAGTGATTCTGTGGTTCCCTAGTTGAGATTGGCCACCCATTAAACGTTCTCACACAGTTATTCATTTATCCCTTACAATATGGGTTAGCTGTAATCAAATGTATTCATTGCCCCACTCGCCATCTTCTCTCGTATCTCTTTGGTATAACCCAGATTTTATCCCAGGCTTTAATGCACTTCCCTATTTGTTGTTGAATGGCCTCAGATTTCTCAATGAGTTGATTGTAAGGGGAGTATATCCCACATTTGCATATCTTTAAATATATTTTGACCTCCCAACTTTCAATTTCTATTAATTTCTTAAAATCAGGGAATTCTTCCGTACCTCTTCGACGGGAAATTTTGCAAGATCTCTTTCCTCCGTTGAGCAATGTTGTCTTTGCAGTTTCTTATCCAAAGGACTAATTTCTTCAATATACCATTCAATACTTACTCTGAGTGACTCTCAAAAGCCTCTGGGAAAGAGAACTGCCAAATAGATTTTGATGAGGATTTTGATGACGAAGACTGGTCAGATATATGGGAGGGTGTATCAAAATTTTCTATTAGCATCAAAGTAAAAAAAAAAAATTGTCCTAACATTGTCCTGCCCACAATTTAAAGTTCTTTCCCCTTTTTTGGAGAGACTGTTTAGAAACAGGGTAATTATTGCCTATTTGGTGGTTCTGTCAAGTTTTACAGAGATTCTGGTAAGAGGTTAGAAGCCTTGTTGTAACATTAACTGGTTCTGGCCTTCCTTCCCAGCCAAAATACATACTACTCTACTTCTTTTTCCTGATCTCCCAAAACACATTAAAAAACTGGCCAAACATTAAGCTTACCAAGCTACTTGCCTGATACCCAGTTCTTGGAAGAACCAGAATCTGCCCACCATGGTGGTTCTTAGGAAAATATTTCAGTATATTTACAAAATGGAATATATGACCAATGCCCTTAGGAATTCATATGCATCCTTCTTTAAAACCTGGTCTCCATGGACTGAGTTTAATAATGCTTCACGTCCTCATTTCTAGCTTCAAAACTTGCCATAATACACTTAATTCGATTATGTTTCCACTTACACATGGTTTCCCAAGAGGTTACCTCTTTACCCCCACTTTCCTACCCTTATCCCCCCCCATCCTTAACCAAAATAAAAAACCCAGCATCAAAATAGCTTTATTTTACTTGTTCTGTGTTTAATGTACATTTGTAGTTATTTATCATTCTCAAATGTCATATATAGCACCTCTGTTTGTTTTCATTTGATGCTGTTAATAAAAACGATGAAAAAAAAGAAATGGGAAAGAAAGGGAATGTGTATGTCTCATTAGAACATTGGCCTTTTTTTGTAAGAAGTTATGTGATTGCCTAAGGGCTCATGTTTAATTAGATATGTGATCATAAATGTAGAAAACAGAGAATAGAATTCAGTATTCAAAATGGTTATGTTTAGTTTAAGTTCCTGATATATGAGTCTTGTTTTAATTACCAAGACAAACAGAAAGTGTAAGACAACATTTTTATCAGCAAAATATTTTGGTGTATTTGACATGTACTGTATGCTGTATTTGTTTTGTTTTCATTGCTTAAAACTATAAATGCCACTGTAATTCTCCAGAAAGGGAAGATTATCCTGTAACTTGCAACAAGTTATGCTAGTTCTTCTATGAATGGGACTCTGATCATTCTCACCTTATTTTAATTTTTTTGTTTAAGATCAAACAAATTTGATTTATTATTTTTGGGCAAAAACACACATGTGCAGACTGAGGTTTGTCATAACAATTCTACAGCAGTTCAATCTGTATAACAAATTAGAAGGGGAGAAAAACTAGTGCTCCTATTCATGGGTGATTTTAGGTAATTACATATGCATTTGAACAATAATTCTAAAGAAGGATGACCTTTTTATCTACTTTAGAAGGCGACCACCTTCTCATAAGTAGTAGAAGAACTAACTAGAGGTGGAGCATTAGCTAATACAGCAGATATTATATCTAGAGATGCTCAGGCTCGTTTTTTTCAAAAACCGAGCCCATCCGAACATCCGAGTACCGAGCCGAGATGGCTTGGTACTGTTGCGCGCCATCAGAACTGAAAACGAGGCAAAACGTCATTGTTGCATCGTTGGATCCCGCGAGTTCTGGATTCTAGAAGTACCACCCTTCACAGAGATCCAGTTCCATTTCATAGACAGACACAGAAGGGTTAGCAGAGTTTTTGGCAGTCTCCAGTGCAGTTGGGCAGCGTCATTGATGAAACAGAAAGAGGAGGGGTGGCAGTGTTCTTGGCAGACTCCAGTGACATTGTACTGTGCCATAGCTCACACAGAAACAGTAGAGGTGGCAGTGTTCTTGCCAGTCCACAGTATCAGTGCCATTGCTCATTGTCATTACTGAAACAGAAACAATAGAGGTGGTAGTGTTCATAAAAGTCTCCAGTTACATTGCTCTGTGCCATAGCTCACACAGAAACAGGAGAGGTGGCAGTGTTCTTGTCAGTCTACAGTGTCAGTGCCATTGCTCAATGTCATTGCTGAAACAGAAACAATAGCGGTGGCAGTGTTCTGAAAAGTCTCCAGTGCCATTGCTCAATGTCATTGCTGAAACAGAAACATTAGGGGTGGCAGTGTTCTTATAAGTCTCCAGTCACAATGCTATATGCCATTGATATGGTTTCACATCAGTCCACAGAAGACCAGGAGCACCAAGAGGCTGCTGGCATCAGTCATGATGATAGTATTCCCTCTACGTCGTCTGCTAAAGGTTATGTTAAAGTGCATAGTGTTTTTAAGTCAGGGAAATAAAAATGTAAAAATATAGCTTTTATCTTGGTGAAGAAAAAAAAAACCTGTAATCAAGGCAAAGTTAACTGCAGAAAAACATAAAATTGCCAACATTCCATTCTACACATGCAGTGGCAAGAAAAGAATCAGGCCTTCGCCTTCCTGTATGAGTGCTAGTTCTGCAACTGTCAGTGAGGCATCTTCTTGTAAGGTCAGTCATGACGATGCAAGACCTTGTCATTCTGACTCAAAAAATGGTGCCCAATACTTTAAAGTGTAAAAGCCAAGCTAAAAAAAAACAGTAAAGCATTAGAAGAAACTGTATGTTCAGATTCAAAAAAGAACAATTCCATCTTTCACCCCATTTCTTTTCTGCCACTTCTGTGTGGCAATGTTTCCTAGATGTGCTATGGACTGCCGTGTGTTTGTGTCGTTGCTCTGTTGCTTAGCATCCAGCCTGCTTGCTGTTGTCTTGCCGAAAGTGTATGAAAATAATTTTGTGATCTGTGAGGTGGTCAAAATTGACTGAAAATGACTGGATATTAGTGTTATTAAGGTTAATAATAATGTAGGAACAAAAAAAAGAACAACATTATGTGATTTTTGCATATGTTAGCAATTGTTTGAAAAAGTACAGATCCAAAACCAAAACCAAAACAGAAACTTAATACAGATCCAAAATTTCTAGGAATAGAATGCAACCAATGTGGTAAAATAAATGAGTATTGCAGGTATTAAAAAAATATGAAGCATTTAAATATTCAAAACTAAGTTAGCAAAGACTGAAGTTGAAAACTAAATTGCAACATATAATGGGCCTGATTCATCAAGACCCGTATTCGGTACGCATCTCACTTTTAGTATTATATGCACGTACCTAGGCTTTGTGTACTCCCGAATTCGTCAAGGCAAAGATCTCAATGCATTATAATAAATGCATTAATGATAAAACAGTAGAGAACAAAAAACTTCCCCCATGAAATACATTTATTACAATGTTGCTAATGTCTACTGAACATAAAATACATTTTTACAGATGCTCGTTGATTGCAAACACATACTATAGCATGCATACAAGACTGTCATCGCTAGTAATCAGGTTTAGACTAGCCGATATTGTACAAATTGCAAATGTGTGCAACTAAGACTTTTGCATTTTTATCTACAGTAGAGATGGCAGGTCTTTTGTTGGCTATAGCAGTGTGCTGGGGGAATTTTCTGTGTGTTATTCTAACTCAATCAGCATGACAGCGTGATCTCCAGCCTTGTCCTCGTCAACACTCTCACCTGTGTTAACGAGAGAATTACTGACCTGATGTCTCACCGATCAGCCTCCCCGATTAGTAGCGCCAATATCGGTCAGTGGCATTTTTTAGCCATTAACGTGACACAAGCATTGATTAGGCAAGAATGGGCGGCCACCAGTCAGTATGTTACCCAGAAGTTGATTGACAGCATGCCAGGGCGCATTGTAGAGGTCTTCAAAAACAAGTGTAAACACTGCAAATATTGACTCTACATAAACTTAATGTAATTGGCAAAGCCTTTGACACTTATGAAATACTTGTAATTTTACTTTAGTTTACCATAACAACATCTGACAAAATGGTCTAAAATCACTAAAGCAGTAAACTTTGTGAAAATCAATACTTGTGTCATTCTCAAAACTTTTGGCCATGACTGTTCTGTTAGGAAGTCCTAATATAACCTATCAGTAAACTTCATAACATAAACGTATTAAAATAAGATATTAAGGTCTTAAACTATTCTGGACCTAAAATTATAAAAAATGAATAATACATATTAAGTCTTAAATAATAAATAATGAATAATGCAATAATGAGATAAAAAATAATAAAATAATAAAAAAATAATAATAATAAAAAGTAAATAATAAATGATAAATGATAAAAAAAAGAAATAAAAAAAATATATATAATAAAATAAATATATGAAAAAATGGTTCGCATTTCTCAACATCCTAAACTGAAGAATGTTGGGGCAACAGTAATGATAACTTTGCATCACTTAGATGACAATATAATGATAATCAAGGTAAGTCTTATGCAGATACCTAATCAGATAATCATTCCTAATGGATACAGATATAGCTAATCCTCAATATAAATCACCTATTCAGAACCTAACCACTGAAAAGGAGTTTTTAAATATACATTATTATAATGTTCAGTAAACTTAATATGATGAGATTTGTGGTGCTCCAAGGTCCGCCAAGAGGGATGTACATGTACATGTTAATGTAACATTGCCACACTCGAGGGATCAGGGAAATTCCCGAATTGTTGTCGAATTGGTGCTATCCTTTTAGATGTGCGGAATCTAGGAGGGGTGCAATGTTCTGCAACAGTGGTTGCCATAGAAGTCCTGTGAAGCTGGGAAATCCCTAAAATCAGGATGACAGAGGGGTGCGATGTTCTGCAACAGTGGTTGCCGTAGAAGTCCTGTGGAGCTGGGAAGCCCCAAGATTCAGGATGACAGAGAGGTGCGATGTTCTGCAACAGTCTGTTAGCGGAGTGTAGCATCGGAGAGTGCAAAAGGGGCGGGATGTAACATTAAAGTGGGTGGAGCTTACCCAAAATATGACACTTGTGGGTGGACTTTGGGTGGATCAGGGGTGGGGCTTACTTTGTCCCGCTTTCAGGATTCTAAATGTTGGGAGGTATGGGTTATATTGTGGCCTAATTATAAATGTTAAAACATTGTATTCCTGCATTCAATTCACACATAATTCATGTCCAAGGTTTTATAAATTTGTCTTGCAGATTTGCAGTGTCCTGCTGAAAGGAAATAGCACACCTGGGGCTACTGCTCCTAGTGTGATAATCTCATGTCCAGTAGTTAGCTACCTGAGTGCAGAGTACTGCACTGATCTGCAGGGATTGACAAACAGTCAACAGGATCAATAGTTTGGGAGAAAATGTGACTTAACCACTGACTTCACTATTCTGAGACCTGCAGTTTGCATCTATTCAGAAGCCTCTAGAGTACTGCCATGGACCTATCCCTAAAGTTTGGAGAGTCATCATTGTCTTTGCCATCTTATGTGTACTAATAAAGCTTGTATTTCCATCTATATAATAGTGATGCTCATAGATCACACCAACCCTAGGAAGCGGTACATTTCTGTACACAGCATGAAATTACTACTGACTGATACCGCTCCAATCTTAGGTGCAATGCATGAAACTAATTTTTTTTTTTCCTTTCAAACCTCTTTTAAAGAAAGAAATCCATGTACAAATAGCAAAGTGTCCTATTGCAAATCAAATGATTATTGCAGCAGAACCATATTATCAGATAGTATTGCTGTATAAAAACAGAGATTCTTTGTGAAAACATCCCTTGATATGATGTAAATACAGTAAAGGAATTCCAAAATTAGCAGGAAAAATATGGCACTGGAAAAAGTAAATAAAGCGAAAAAAAGAATGCAAAAGTAAAAATGAATGAACATGATTAGTGGAATGAGCAATACAAAGGGCAAACTAGATGGACCAGTTTCAACCATGAGATCGAAGTTTATATCTCTTCTAGTAATGACAGATTAGGTGATCAGATAAACTATAAAAGAATACCAAGTAACTAGACAGTACATCAGCAACTGCTTAAACCGGAATTAAAACTCTAAAGTATTGCAGCTATTTATTTTCATTAAGTTCATTATATCAACATCATAAGCAGCCATTTATATAGCGCCACTCTTTCAGCAGCGCAGTACAGAGAACTCACTCACATCAGTCCCTGACACACACACACACGTAGAGAGACTAAGGTTAATTAAATAGCAGCCAGTTAACCTACTAGTATGGGAAAAAACTGGAGCAGCTAGAGGAAACCCAGGCAAAACGGGGAGAACATGCAAACTTAATACAGATAAGGCCATGGTTGGAATCAAACTCATGACCCCAGTGCTGTGAGGCAGAAGTGCTAACCACTAAGCCACTGTGCTGCAGTAAAACACAAGTATGTGACCCTGATTCTAAAAGGTGAACACCAGAAGTGAACAACATCAATTAAATTAAATAATATATAGACAAAATATAGAGGCTATATGAGGAGATAAGAGTAGAAAATAATACATGGGTATTTTAGAAATATACTGTGTACTAGCGGTTTTAGATGTGAAATGCTTTTTATGAATGGATGCTGGGATAGTTGCACACTTAGATATAATGTATTAGGGTTTACTAGTGACTAAGGGCCTGATTCAGAATAGAAATGTTGTGAACCCCATAATCAACGACTGATATCCCCTATACAGAACCTATGGCGCGGGATAATTTTCACACCCAGTTCACTGGTACAGGGATGCCCCTTGCACTTGATCCCAAAAGGGTATAGTTATTATACCCCTATAGCAAGATGGAGTTAACGATAGGATAGATTTAGCGCAGGCCGAAACAGGGCGCGGAATCTAATTAACGCTCCGGTCTCTACCAGGTAACGACAAAAGATGGTATGGGTTCTCAGCCGAAGGTTCGCAGATTGCTACCCCCAAAATGGTCCACTATCATGATAGATGTAGTAAGGAGTGGCTAGTCCTGAAGTTTGTGGTAAGCAAGCTGGGGTCAAGTACACACACGGGCAATAAGCAGTACAAAAGTGAGATCCGTAAACTTCAGCAACCCAAGTCCAAATAACAGAAAGAGTCAAAGAAACAGAAGGAAAATACACCAGAGTCAGGAACAAGCTTGGTCATGCACTTGGAGTTCACTTGAAGCTTGCAGGACCAAGGAATCAGGGGATCCAGATGTCTAGAAGGTAAATCTATTGCTCTGACAGTGATTTAGTGTTCAGAGCTGCCTTATATAGTGCAGGGGATTTGAATTCCCCTCCCTGTGGTCACATGATAGCGTCACCGTCAGAAGACACTCACACTGATGGATAACTGGCGCTAGCAGAGGCAGAGAGCTGCCGGACAAGATAGGTATTAGTCCTTACAAAGCCACCAGTGAGGTAGAGTCAAGGAAACTCGCAGCTATGGGGTCACATGTAGACAAAACAGGACAGACAGGATTCAAAAGAGAATAGTTAATTGGCAGGCCAGGTCAGAGGGCAAGGTCAATAAACAGGCAGGGATTTCAAGGGCAGGCAGAGATCCAACAGCAACATCCAGTATACATAGTCAAAGTCAAACGCAGTATCCAGTAGCAGAAGATATATCAATCAATATAGAACCAATGTACAGGAACTAGCCTAGGTAAACCAAATACCAGCAAGGCAATAATGGCAATGAGTGCATTTATGTAGATCTTGGCCAAACAGCTGCTGGCTAGAAATCATCTGAGCACAGAGTGTTGGCTGATCATCTGCTAGGTAGTGAGTAGTAATGAGTCTTGCAAGAGTTGATAAATTGTGGAATTAGTGGCCCTGTATAAATTGATGAAGATGAGGATGAAAAATCAGCTGCAATGGGAAATCCTCATTAGCAGCTCAGAAAGCAAGATGAGTATGGTTGCTTAGCAACCTCCAGCAGACAGACACACAACTACTTGGACATACAGCAGAATATGGAATGGATTCTGAGACAACACAGCAGCAAAAATTTAACAGGAAGCAAGTGTAAGCATAGCTTGTGTTTGAAAAAGTTTCACGTAAGTGAATGTGTATTTATGCAAGCTCAGAATGAGCAACAGATGTGACCGCTTGCCAACAGACACACCCCTCGGACATTTACGTCAAAATTGCAAACATATACAAAAACCTTCCAGTTTATATGTTACAACACAATTGCTGTAAAGAATTATTGAGATGTCCCAGTCTGAATCTGAATGCAATTCCCTTTACTGTACATTGCCTAAGTTAGGACACCCCTTCTCACCCCCATAATGCCTCTTAAGGTATAAGGAGTCATAAGTGGCAAAAAGTTGCTGGTCTGAACAGCCTTAGTGGCGTACGTTCTCTTTTTGAGCATACGCAGTGTGAAAAAAAACGTAAAGATATATTACACAAACAGGAGTACATCTCACTATGAATCAGGCCCTAAGGTTTTTTTAATTTTTGGCCACGCTTGCATCTGAATCAAACATATGAAAATAAAATCAAAGTTCCTTTATCATCAACCTCATATATATCACACACTACTAGAATCTACAATGTGACAACTGTTGCGCTCGTTACAACGCAACAATAATCATTAAACTACTTTATAAAACTCTTATGGACAGTATCGCTAAACAATGAAGACATGTAAACGTGAATATACAAATGGTTTTAATGAACAGGAAAATGTATTTAATGCAAGTAAGTGTAGCAATCTCGATAGTATATGAATGAAACTATACATGCAATGCATTAAAGGGAATCATTAGTTTATACAGTAATTACTAGAAACCCATTTTAAATCTGTAGTAACTAATATAAATGCTAATAAGTGCCAAAGATTTATTATTGAGCTGATCCATCTCAGTAAGATGCATTTAGCTTAATTATAAAGTCCAGTGTATGCTTATGATACATTATTTTGATAGTTAAACAATTAATTTGGAAAAGTTATCTTTCTGTTTATTCATTTGAAGGTGTCAACATAATTTATGGCCCTATATATATATATATATATATATATATATATATATATATATATATATATATATATGAATTTATATAAAAAAGTGTTGAAAGAGATATTTTATCCCATCTTTCAAAGAGAGATTGAGATTAACTATTATTATATGGACAAATTAGATAGATAATAACTCCCAGAAGGAATAGTAGACGGTAGCATGCCTTAAAGTGAATCGGCATCAAACGTCCTGTCATTTTAACATATACTTGAGCACTACACTTTAAAATATTTTACTTTTTTCAATGGTATTATACAATGTGAATGAATAATAATAATTTCAACTTTTTATTTTCTCCTGTTTTATTTTTTTCTGTGAAGTGTCCTTCATATTCAGAAATTTTTTTCCTCTGTTCCAAGGATAATATTGTCCCAAGATATAATAGTTTAATTTTGTTTCCTGGGAGAGCCCCTTTCAAAGGGTATAGCACAGTATATGCTATCCAGGGAGCACCCATTGGCGTTGGCAATATTTGTGTAGCTATTGATATATACCAGAGTTCACATTGGACATTTGCGTCAGACTATTATTGTAACGATATACACTTGTGCGGAAAAACTATCTGTTTTCTTAGACTAATACAATCCTCACCAACGCAACAAATAATTGTTTTGTCTATTGTTTCCATGTGACAATTAATAACGAGATAAAGAAAAGGTTGGTAAGCATTTGTAATAAATACACATGGTACTAGCCTGCACACGAAGCATTCAGTGATTTCACAGTTATTGAAACTACTGTAAGTTCACTGTGCAACCTAACACTGTATACTTAGAAGAAATTCTTTAGTAACCCTTCACTTATAAAAAAAATCCGGTCGGGACTGTTCTTTCTATTTTAGTCTTTCCAAAGGTGAGTGTGACTAATACTTTGACGAGGAAGCAAGCAACCTGAGATCCATTTAAGATTTAAGCCCACCATAGAAAACAGTTCATTACAGGGAAGTTTATTTTTTGTTTAGTTTTGAATGAATAAAATAGTTTTTCTAAGCAAGATATGCAAAATAATTAACACAATGGTTAAAAGTGAAATCTTAACACTTGTTGTACTGAAAGACATGATTTAAAGATTTGAAGCTGAAATTTTTGTGTACAGGGAAATGTACTTATTTTTAATACTGAGAAACTGCGCAATACAATTTCCCATATTTTGTAAATTATATGTGATTCCAGCTATCTATATGCTCTGGGCTATATATAAGTTAATATTTATCTAACAAGAGTATCTAAAATATTAAAAAGCACATTATAACCAGGTTCATTAAACATATCATAATATGGATTGTAGTGCCCCTAGAAAGCACCTCTCATGATTAGAGATCATCATCATCATCATCATCATCAACATTTATTTACATAGCGCCAGCAAATTCTGTAGCGCTTTGCAATTGGGAACAAACATTAATAAAACAATACTGGGTACTACATACAGACATAGAGGTAAGAGAACCCTGTTCGCAGCTTACAATCTATGGGACAATGGGAGTTTGAAACACAAGGGCATGTGATACATCATATTGCACACTGGACCAGCTAGAATGCAAAGGTAAAAGTATTGAGTGGGCTGCGAGATCAGTCACACAGCAATGTTGGTCAGAGGGTTGTTGTCTTGTGTTAGCTGTGTAGAGGGTGGTAATAGGGTAACCTAGGGAGATTAAGATGGTGGTTGAGGAATATCATAACTTGTCTGAAGAGGTGGGTTTTCAGAGAACGCTTGTTTGAAGACTAAAGGAAAGTCCTACTGTGCGAGGGAGGGAATTCCACAAAGTGGGTGCAGCCCGAAAAAAGTCCTGTAACCGGGAATGGGAGAAAGTGATGTGAACGGAAGAGAGACGCAGATCTTGTGCAGAATGGAAGTGTTGAGTCAGGAGATATTTTGAGACAAGTGAGGGGATGTATGTCGGTGCAATTTTGATGATGGCCTTGTATGTTAGTAGAAGAATTTTAGATTGGATTCATATTGGTCATATTTGGTCAAATTGCAGAGATTCACCATTTGTGAATTAATTAGTGAATCGCTCCTGATTCACAAAACAATTGGAGATTTCGATCAATCACAGAGCTTGGGATTTAAACAAGCCAAACAAGCATCAACAAATGTCACAAGTGAATATCTGATTTGTCCCTGTAGACGATGGTGTTTTCAAGCAACTGCTTCATTTGTCTACGGCGAACTCTAAGGGTTAAACTTATCAAGCTGCGTTTTTGAAAAAGTGAAGCTATAGAAACTAAGGATGAGCGGGCTCGGATTCCGGTAATCCGAGCCCACCCGAACAGTGCGGATCCGACGGGATCCGAGCACTGTTCAGGTATTTCTGGCGGGCAAAAAATCCGAAACGAGGCTATGACATCCAAGTCTTGTGTCGGATCTCGCAAGACTCGGATGTCATAAATTCGGCGCTTGCGGCCGCCATCTTCATTTGGGCTGTGATCAGGGAAGAGGGAGGTTGTAGGGTAGTGGTGCTCCTGCTCCTGTGTGATCAGTCCAGTGGTGCTTTATTCTTTTGTCCTGTGCTCTGTCCTGCTGAGTCCAGTGGTGCTTTGGCCAGTGCTCTGTCCTGCTGAGTCCAATGGTGCTTTTGTCCTGTGCTCTGTCCTGCTGAGTCCAGTGGTGCTTTGGCCAGTGCTCTGTCCTGCTGAGTCCAATGGTGCTTTTGTCCTGTGCTTTGTTCTGATAAGTCCATAGTAATTTTATAATTATTAACAAATCATAAAAAAAAATTAAAAAAATAAATAAATTATACAAAAATAATAAAAAAAATATAAAAAAATAATTTAAAGAGTGTAAAAAAAATTCTAGAGCAATATATTCTTGCACTCCAGAAATATTAGTACTGCAATACCTACGTTCACTGTTCTTGCAGTCAGTCCAGAAATATTAGTACTGCTAAATTAAAATACGTTCACTGTACTTGCAGTCCAGAAATATTAGTACTGCTATATTTACCTACGTTCACTGTTCTTGCAGTGCAGAAATATTAGTACTGCTACATTTACCTACCTTCACTGTTCTTGCAGTCCAGAAATATTAGTACTGCTATATTTACCTACGTTCACTGTTCTTGCAGTCCAGAAATATTAGTACTGCTATATTTACCTACGTTCACTGTTCTTGCAGTCCAGAAATATTAGTATCAGATATTAAAGTACGTTCACTGTTCCTGCAGTGCAGAAATATTAGTATCAGATATTAAACTACGTTCACTGTTCCTGCAATGCAGAAATATTAGTATCAGATATCTATAATATAAAAGCCTAGTGGCGTGTGTTAGTCTGTGTGTGTATGTAAAAAAAAAAAAACAAGCTGCAGCGCCACCTGCTGGGCGGAGTTATACACTGACCTACTTAATTCTTAGGGCCTGAGTCATTAAGGAGAGCAAAGCATAAAAAAAGGAGTAACATTTGCACCTGGGCAAAACCAGGTTGCATTGGAGGGGGAGGTAAATTTAAAATGTGGGGACAGATTTATATTTGGGGTAGGGCATGTCCTAGATCAACTTTAAATTTCAGTGTAATAATAAAGCTATTAAGTATTTGTGTGCTAGATGAAAAAACAGCCAGTATTTGACTTATGTGCAAAATAATACATTTTTGCACCCCTTGCATTGTAACATGGTTTGTCCCAGAGAACATTTACTCCTTTTTTGCCTTAATGACTCAGGCCCTTAGTGTGTGTGGGAAAAAAAACTCAGAAAGGGCTGAAATTTGGTATACCAAGATGTTTTTAATTTGTTAATTTAATTTGTTAATTATTAAAAGTGTTTATAAAGATTTTTTTTAAAAAAATATATATTTCTTGAAGGAGAAATGACAGTTGGGAGTGGTTGGTGGTTGCCGGGGGTGACAGTTGGGAGTGGTTGGTGGTTGCCGGGGGTGACATTGGGGAGTGGTTGGTGGTTGCCGGGGGTGACAGAGCAAGAGGAGTGTAATACTCAGGACCGCTGAGAGATATCCCTGTGTCTGGATAGACATCTGGATAGATGTAGCGATAAAGATGAAGGATGAGGTGATGGAGAAAAATGATGAGGTGGTGACATGTGGACAAAACAACGTTAAAAAAGGGCGCTTGCGTCGGGAAGTAACGCTCTTCCCCTGAGGAGGCCTGGGCTAGCCCCAAATGCATGACAAGAACCTTTTTAACACCTTAAGTAGCTTGATTTGACTAGAATGCATGAGTATCATGCACGGGTTAACTTGTTAAACTACGTTCACTGTTCCTGCTACATCAAAAAAGCCTGAACCTGCCCTGCCATCAACTAAAACAAGAGGTAGTGACGCGCTTGAACTCCACCCTCTATATGCTGCAGAGGATGGAGGAGCAGCAAAAGGCCATTCAAGCCTACACAGCCACCTACGATGGGCCACGTGTTTGTGCCGCCCACTTGTGTCGCTTAGCTTAGACATCCAGCTACCTCGGTGCAACCTTTTGGACTAAAAACAATATTGTGAGGTGTGAGGTGTTCAGAATAGACTGGAAATTAGTGGAAATTAATGTTATTGAGGTTATTAATAGTGTAGGAGTGAAAAAAAAACAACAAAATATGGATTTTAGCACTTTTTATGCTTTTTTTTTAAAAAAAAAATCAGAACCCAAAACCCAAAATCAGAACCAAAACCTTTCGTGGGGTGTTTTGGCAAAACAAATCAGAACCCAAAACTTCAAGCTAATCAGAACCCAAAATACGAAAAGTGGCCGGTGCACACTCTTAATAGAAACCAATCAGATTCTAGTTATCATTTCTTTAGTACATTCTACAAAATGACAGCTAGAATCTGATTGGTTGCTATATCTCCACTCTTTCAAACCCACAGCTTGATAAATTTAGCCACTAGTCATGAATTGTTTTTTCCAAAACTCTAGAAATCCCCAAAAAATCCTAATTAGGACATTTGTTTTTAGTAAGATTAAGAATAAGAATTGCTCATACTATAAAATACACTAACAGAACAAGAGAATTTGTAGTGCACAGTATTAGAGCAATTTAGCTATCTGGGTTAGATATATGGGTCTTCTGGGATTTGGGTCCCACCCATCCGTGGAAATGAATGTGAATTTGTATGGGTAAGGGGAAATTGGCAAAACAAAACTCTTAATAAACATGTTCTGCAATTTATTTTGCAATGTAGCAATATATTAATTTGCAACTGAGAAATCAGTACAAATGTGGCTCTTTGCTATTGTCTAGGATAGGTGGACCTTTGTGAAATGCAGTTGTCATCAAAACAATAGGATTAATTATAAGGTTGTATGAACTTTGAGCCTCATTTACAGTTGGACATATGTCCATTTTAGTAGCGTAAATACATGGTCATTCTACCAAAATGCATCTGTATCTAGATTTGAGCATATCTTAGACTTGTGTCCCCTTACACCTGGAGAGGTGGATGGGGGTAGGCTAGCACAGGTTTATAAGGGCCTGCACACATATGTGTTTCACGCACCCTGGAGATGCAACCTAAAGATACTTGGTGGTACAATCATCATGCTGCAAGTTTGAAAAAGTGGAGATGTCGTCTATGGCAACCAATCAGATTCTAGCTCTCATTTTGTAGAATGTACTAAATAAATAACTAGAATCTGATCGGTTGCAATAGGCCACATCTCCAATTTTTTTTCAAACCCATAGCTTGATAAATTTACCCCTTGAACACATCCCCACATGCGTTTCTTCGAAGGCGTATCTTTTGCTGGTACTGAAGGTCTATTGTACCGATACATTATGATGAAAACACCAGCAGCACTATCAAGCTGCTTCTGATTGGCTGTTTGCCTATTGACCCCTCCAGCTGAGAGTACTTCATTCATTAGCATCACAACTATATTATGTCAAGTCCCGTCCATCTTTTCAGATTACTCATTTGTGATTTTCGTTTGGATTACTGCAGGAAATAATATTCCCATTTGATTTATATAGCGGTAAACGGTGGAGGTGTATTCATTTCATCACATGTTATAGGGAAATTACAACAGTTGCATTTATTAATAACAATTCCAAGACACTATTTTCTCTTGTGTATATGACATTATATTGTGTACGAGTAGGGTAATGTGACTTTGCTACTAATACTACCATGGGGCATAAGAATGCGCATTTGTACACCTTATGTCTGAGTTAAATATATCTTGACAAACATGGGACTTAAAATAGAGTAAAAGTAAGTATTCACACCTCTCCTCACATCATACATTGCCCCTATCATGCGTTACTCTGTCCTCACTAACATATTCAAATAAGTGGACATTTCACTGCCCCCGCAACATCAATGTGACACCCACAACTGATCTCCTGTGAATATCCCAATGATCTGATTGGCTAATAAACTGGGCAAATAACAGACAAGCAGGAAGTGAAGATGGAATACAATAAGGTCCTCTGGGGTCTATGCATCAATATATTGCAGTGCCACTAAATATGCATCACTGCAAACCGCAGTGATGCATATTTAAACACTGCTCAAGTGCATCATGCCAAGGCTACACTGGAATCCCTGGCAAAGTGACCCCTCTGCTGCAATCTAATTTTCTTATTTACGGGCAGCCTAGCGCAGGCGCACAGCACTTCCACTGTAACGGATTCTGCAAAGTCGGAGAGTCTTCAGCAGAATCCCATAGGAGAAGACAGGCAACATGGTGTTACCTTTCTGCACAATGCAAAGCTTTTCAAAGCGTCATGCATTGCACAACTTCCAGTCCCTATATTAATCTATGGGACTGTGAAGACAAACGTTAAGTAGATTATGTCAGGAGAAATCTTTGATTTCTACCACAATAAGCCTTTGATGCATTTTGAAATGGGCATTTAACGAAGAAAACTACTGTTTTAACGGCTCATCGTACTTTGATGCATAGACCCCTCTCTCTCAAGTGCATCTTAAAACAATGTATTTTTCTTTTTACTCTTTTTGTAAAAAACATATATTTAATATATTACATTTTTATCTTTGAACATATTCATCATAACACATTACTGTTCATGTGAGTAATTGCTGTGAGTGGTCAAAAACACAACGGCAAAATTAGAACATACAGACTCTTGACCGTCACTAAATTTGCAACCTGATAGATGTTTTACTGGCGTTACTGGTGGGATTCGTGCCATTATTAATATAACATAAACATAACAGTTAGAAAGGTACCAATCCTTTTCGTCGTTTAGATCTGCTTTTAAATGTGTACATTTTATACATATTTGACAACTTTTCAATGTTGGCCTTCAGGAGACCCTGGGGGGGAGGTGGGTGTGTGGGGTGGGGCTCGGGGAATTGCGTCATTTTTGACCCCGCCTCCATGACACAATGATGCAAAGGTATCATTTTACCGCGGAGGGCGGGTCAAAATGATGCGCCTCCTCGAGGATCACTCCATGGAGTCCACTTCATTTTCATTAGGAATTGCTGTGAGTGGACACAGTGCATTCTCAGAAAAGGAACGTACACAACTGCGGCTACTGAGAACTGTGACTTTTTGTCACTTATGCCTCCTTTCACCTTAAGAAGCTTGACAGTGGAGGGAAGGGGTGCTCTAACGTAGCCAAGAGCGCATTCAAGCAATTGCATACGGATTGAGACTGGAACATAGTCACAGATATGACTAAAAAGCGTTGTTTTTTTGGGTGTTAAGGGGCAGGTGTAAGTAGTAGCTGATGATGGTGAACACCCAAACTAGCGAACCACTTTTAATTAGAGGTTTGCGAGTGATTTGCAGGCGCTTATTGAGACTTTAGTAGTCACTTGGCCATAGACTAGGATTTGCAAAGTTTGTTGAAGCAAAGATTACATTTTTTTGTTTTTTTACATTTGTTGGAAAGTTGTTCCTGCGGTTAATAGCTAGATTATTCAAGTTTAAATGATGCTTCATAGCAAATGCGTCCATAACCTACACATTTTTATAAATGTGTGCAAGTTGGACATAAGTGTCTGAGCGGTGTATCTGTTGTCAAGCGGACGTATCTGTTACTCATTCTGACCTGTATACATCTTCAGCGAACACACACATACACTTGTGTGCAATTTTTTTCTATCGCAAGTTACGCTTCCGCTTGCATTCCATTCTGGTTAAGACCCCTACTCTTCACTGCAATTATATGTCAAATGCAGCATTACTTTTTAATTTCATGAACACCAACATAAATGTTACACAATACTTGTGTGTTGCACTTATTTCCCCAATGTGTCCCCAGGTTCCAAAAAAGAGAGATCCGCCCTATTAGAGATTTCAAACATTTTTTACATTTTTATTTTCCAGATTTTCCAGATTTTCAAAAATATAAAGCTGCCAAAAAAAACAACTTACCTAATGAAAAATTTTTTTTCGCTGTTATGAAACGTTTGCAGTGATTAATTCCATTTACAATTTTTAAGCTTCGATTAAAAATTATTTATTGCATGAAAGGGGGATGTCAGCAACAATGAACCAACTTGCATTACTGTTAAAGAGCTGATTTATTTACAAGATGGTAAAAGTTTCTGTATTGCTTTGACTCAATTCAGATGACCACTGATCCCTTTAATATGTCCAAAAATGCATTTTATATTAAACTTTGATTTTCTAATTTTGGCAACTAAATCAGTCACTCGCATGTCTGGTCATTCCTATAACTGGATTTTCAAACACCATAAAATTATAGTAAAAGCAATATTGAAATATAAACTATAATATACTATAACATGTATATCCTCACATATCTAATAAAAGTAGCAGGTACTTCCATTATTCTTACTGCCTTTACAAAAAAGTTATCTATTTTAGAACTATAATTTACTATATATAATCTGTAATATATTATCTGTCTAAATATTATTGGTATGCTGAAACATTTTAATTGAATACGGTCCCTAAGATATATGTTAACTATAAATATAAAAGGTCCTTATACTCAACAATACTAGGGATTAAAAAAAAGCAAAAATAAAACACTGTATTTGAATCACTTGACAGCAGAACGTTTAGAAAAAGCAAGTGCTGCCTGATCTCTGCTATTCTTACAGCTGTGAATGTGGTGGATAAACCAGTCATACCTGTCAAATTCCTCCTCCTCCCCATTCCAATAGTCCACCCTATAAAAAGAAGTCACAACATTTCAGTCCCTACATTCTCCAGGTTAGACAGCCACTTGGAGAGCACTGGTTTGGGGACAGTAATGACAACAGACCTAGAGTAGAAACTACAGATTTGGAGATCACTGCCTAATTTTGAAGTCTACCTTGGTGCTGACACCATGGGTGTCCTCCCCATTGTGGTTCTCTCTGCTCTCTGCCTACTCAACGGAGCATCTGCCGAGGATGGAGGTAAATAGTAATTTATTTTTCATATAAACACATTCCTTCTTGACAATCTTCAACAAAAGATCTATCATGTAGGGGGCATCCAAAATCTAATGGTGTACTTGTTTCTGAACCCATTACAACAATCAGCAAGTTGCAAAGATAATCTAAAAGACTAGTTAATGTTTGTAAGTTATATCGCATGAATAATACATCAACATTCATATTGATCTCCAACACCAGTGAAAAACTCTACTTATTTAGATCTAATTGAAAAACTCTACTTATTTAGATCTAATTATTAGCTTTTGATGACTTAATATTAGAAAAGGTATCGGTCAAATGTCATGATTGATATTTAAAAGCCTCAGTAGACACAATTTAATAATACCATTGCAAATTAATACTGTCTAAGAACAAACAGTTTAGTTTTTAGTGATCGGAGAAGCAAATTGTGATCTTAGTCATAATCTCCTGAGCCCAAAAAAATGTGTAATTCAATCGATCCCAGTAATATACAACTATGATGTCCTAAGAATATGCCAAAAAGACGTACGGTAGTGGATGCAAACAGAACACAAAAGATGTGTATAATATATAACTGGTAAATCTATATCATTTCAATATAACAAAGGCTACAAATATGTTAAACATGCTTAGAATGTTAAATTGAATTGGTGTAGAAGGCAGTACGGTAAGTATTGTCATATTCTCTTATAAGTATATTTTCAGAACACACTATTGTCTAAAATATAACAGTTTAGACCCTGCCTGTCATCTTTTAAATGGGGGAGTATAACATTTGGAGGGGATTAAACACAGGGACGGAGGGGAGCATATCTTAGCAGCCTTATTTTTACTATCTAGTTTAGTCCTAGGGGTCTTGAAAATGAGTATTATAAAGAGTGACTCAGTTGAAGAAGTTTAAAACTGTTGTACAGTTTGAGAGCTGTACACCTTGACTAGCATATAAAGTAGATATAGCTTTATAAGTGACCATAAAAAATTAAATGACATTCCTTTAAAGCAGTCATTGGTATGCTAGCGTGTTACATATTCATTAAGCACTACCTCTCTGTCGAGAAACCAGGTGTCACTGGATTTACAGCTTATTCTTGCATTGTCACTTATTCTTAGGAGGTCAGCTTTTGTTTGAAGTGTCACAGTTGCCGAGCATATAAGTGTATTTTGTCTTTTGTCTTATTTCAGTTTTTCTAGTTCTTTCTCATTCAATTATCAGGATTGGAAACCTTAGTTCTTCACTTTTATATGTAACTATTGATATATGCTTGAGATGATAAAACTTTATGCGTTGAAAACAATATTTTACCGATTTTACTACACTGTATCTGTGACTATTTTTTTTATTCAATGGCACATGTAAAAATGACCTGTAAATCTAATTAATACTCTAGAAACCCCGTTCACACAACAAAATTTATTGTGATTGGCTATGAAACTCAGCAGCAGGGAGCGGACAATTTGAGCCCTGGGGGTATATTTACGAAACTGCGGGTTTGAAAAAGTGGAGATGTTGCCTATAGCAACCAATCAGATTCTAGCTGTCATTTTGTAGAGTGCACTAAATACATGACAGCTAGAATCTGATTGGTTGCTATAGGCAACATCTCCACTTTTTTAAACCCGCAGTTTAGTAAATCTAGCCCCTAGGATTTAATGCCAGTGCCAAATGATCATCTCACATCCTACCTACCTGAAGTCTCGTTCCCGATTAGTTTACAATATATATTGTGCTGCTGTTGGGTGTTTCTATTCTGTTTAAATGATTTGCTTTTATCATTTTTATTCCCCCTTGTTTCTGCCTGGAGACTTTCCTCCAATGCCTTTAGCATTATGGCAAAACAGCACTTTAAAAAATGATGGTCACTGCAGAAATAGAGAGTTAATACCTAACATTGTTTTCTGGGTTTTATCTTTGCATTTATTAAATGCTAAATATACTATAATATTGTGAATCCTAGTACTGTAGTTTCTTTTTATTGATCTCTATTTTTAACTGGCTGTGTGTAAATTAAATTTACTGAAAGGTGGCAGCGATGCTATACTTCCAATTTTTTTCTAATTGAAATGCTTTTATGTTACCCATAGGTCAATATTTACATTGCAATATCAGTGCCTGTGAATATTTCCTACAATTTGATTATTTGCATGATTAGAATTAATTATACATTTACCCTACACCATTTCAGAATGCACACGCTAGTACATTGTGATCAGTTAAACAGTAATGCATTTTTTTTATATAGGCATTTCCTTGTTTAATGAATACTTTTGTTACAGAATTATGAAAGTTCTATGTAAAGATTCTTAAGAAATCTTCACCTGTTTGTTTAAAGTTGTATTTCCTGTATTTTCTGCACGCAATCTTCCAAACAATTTAGAAAGGCATGCTAGTATAGCAACTAGGTATAGCAACCAACTATAGTTGAACAAAACAGCTTCCTGCAGAAAACTGTAAACCTGTAAAATTGTACGGAGCCACATGGTACCTGTAAAAGTCAGGGCCGGATTTCCCACTAGGCAAACTAGGCAATTGCCTAGGGCCCAGCGGTCCCCAGAGGGCCCTCCCAGGGACGGCAGTGAAACCACCCCTTTAGTGGTATATGTTATGCTAAAAAACTATAGTGCTATGTATTTTTTCAGGGAGGGGTCCCCAAACCAGTATCTTGCCTAGGGCCCCATGAGGTCTAAATCTGGCTCTGGTAAAAGTACAGTAGCAAAGCTGTACCGATAGCATTGCACAAGTGAGTTCTGAACTAAATTTTTATGGTCTACACTTTTCACAACCGTCATTTGATCTTATTACGTGATTTAAAGCTAACAGATCTGATGGCATCATGGAGCGTCCTCTCTGAATTATAATACCAGGTGTTTGCACCTGGAAGCTTTCAGTGAGAGATTGTGATTCTCCATTGTACATGTATGGCTCTAATCTCCTTTTGCCTTTCTCTACCATTTTGCTAGCAATTCTTGGCTATCTACCGTAGCGAGCTGCATCTTCATGATAATAGATTACTGCCTGAGTAACTAAAACCCAATACCGGTAATAGATCAAGTGGGGCTAGGTACATTTTTTTGCCCTCACCAAATTATACCATACATTGCAACAAAAAATATATCATACAGGTGGGTGTCACCTATTAATTAATGCAATAAGATGGATCAAAGCAAAACACTCGCATAAAAGTAACAGGTACATTGTTTTAAAGGGAATATACTTCTTTACAGGACCCCTCACTCTATTTAGAGCCCTTCACATTGCACTCAAATGGGGGTCTCTCCACTGGGTCTCCCAACATTAAGGTCTAGTGCTGTGGGCCTGTGAGAACTTTAATTAGGCTTATTGTATTAGGGAACACAGACCTAATCTGCCTGTTATCATGACTTCAGCCACAGCCCATTGAAATGAAGCTGCAACTACTCGATATTCAGCAAGTTTAAGTCTATGTTTCCTAATTTCAAATGCCTTCTGATTTGAGATCCCTAAAGCCGTCATTTATGGTAACTGTTGGGGTCCTGGTGAATGGCCCTACCCATGACAGCTATATGGACCAGGGCCCTTTTTAGGTTGGGACAGTGGTTTCCAAACTGTGCGCCTAGGCTCCCTGGGGTGCCTTGGCGATCTCACAGGGGTGCCTCGGCCAGGGCCAGTGGTAAGCAAGGCGGGGGACTACTTGGTAATTATTTTGGCTTAGGGATGCTTTGAAAAAATTATGGAGACCCTAAGGGTGCCTTGAACTGAAAAGGTTTGGGATTCACTGGGTTGGGGGGAATCCCTGAAAATATAGCACCATGGCATTGTTGTCAACTTGCAGATAAATATTCCAAAGGGTTACAATGTCAAGTTTGGACTCAATGAGATTGTTCCATAGAATAAGCACATTTACCGAAGAGCCATACTTTCAAAATGGGATATGAAGACTACATTTTTCTCATAGGCATTACATAAATAAGTCTGCCCGGTGTGTAATTCGGATGGGCTTGTGCAATGCCAAGATCTTAAATTAGACATAAATATACTTCCTATTCAAATAGGTGTGTTGAGAGCTGACACTTCTACAGATTAATGAATAACTCCATGTGCGTTGCTCTGTAGAAAACAAACTCGAAGTGTTTGAAATGTTGCCATAACTAGTTTGTATACTGAGCAGTATTTCACATAAAACTTAACAACAGAGTTATGAGGGAGATTTCTGTAAAATGAACTGGGTGAGAGGTAGGGAATTCCTGCCAGTTATGTGTCATATGTAAATAATCATCATTTACTACTGTACCATCAAGATTTCTAGTATGAAGACCTAAATCAATATTTTTCTGTATTCTCTCTTTACCATTTAAAGCTCTAAGGTGCTAGGAGTAGATTAGAGTTGGTATTTTTCAATAAACCATGCAAATACAATTTAACAGGACAAGACTACTAGTTACATATTAAACAATAATAATGAGATTATAATAATAATATGATACTTATAAGATAATTATCTTCATCTTTATTGCTTATTTATAAAAGCCCCACAAAACTCCTCTGGAAAGTTGCTATTAATAAGATAGTTTTAATATATAAATAAAAATAAGTATAATCATATTTCATAACATTTAGCTCTCTTTGTGAAAAATGCCTATAGACATATCACCTTGACAATTTACTGTTACTCACCTTCTGCAAACATTATCAGAATTTCTGTTACGTGCAATAGAGTGGGAAGGTCTGTTTATTCAGTAAGTGCAATTACTTTCTTTTTAATTAATTTTATAGCAAACTCATAAATATTTTCTTGGTTTTCTAACATGGTATATATATGTTCAGAGAAAGCGTAATGTGAATTTGTAGCCTTCAAATAATCAGCATCATCAACAACAGCTATTTATATAGTACCACTAATTCCGCAGCGCTGTACAGAGAACTCACTCACATAAGTCCCTGCCCCAGTGGAGCTTATAGTCTAAATTCCGTAACACACACCGAGAGAGACTAGGGTCAATATGACACCAGCCAATTAACAAATATGTTTTTGGAGTGTGGGAGGAAACTGGAGCACCCGGAGGAAACCCACGCAAACACGGGGAGAACATACAAACTCTACACCGATAAGGCCATGGTCGGGATATGTGCCGCGTGGCGGTACAGTGGCTAGCATTGCTGCCTTGCAGCCTTGGGGCCATGGGTTTGATTCTGACTAAGGCCCTATCTATGTGGAGTTTGTATGTTGTCACCGTGTTTGGGTGGGTCTCCTCCGGGTGCTCCAGTTTCATCCCGCAGTCCCAAACAATACTGGCAGGTTAATTGCTTTTGACAAAATGAACCTTAATTTGTGTGAGGTAGAGAACTGAAACTGTAAACTACAACGGAAGCACCGATGGAAAAATTAAACATTCTCTGCAAAGCACTGCGTAATATATAAATAAAGAAAAGTAATAATATAATTTTGATTTGCACATTGAGTGCTTGAAAAATATATCACTTCCTGTAAAATATAGTTCTATAGAAGTTTTATCTTTTAATAAAATATCAGTCTCAGTTCTTTGGAACACAGAAATGTTGAGCAACATTCTCAGCCAACTTACTGATATACATCTCGCAACTGTATCTAATTACAGTATAAGTTGGTGTGTTAACCACAATATGGGTGAGGTTGTTTTGATGTCTTTACTATTAATCTCATGTTTTTGAGTAATCATTGCAACAAAACAAAGATACACTGTAATGTGTGAATTAAGATAGTAGCAGTATGAACTAATTACATTTTTTTGTGCCGTAAATGAAAATATTTTGTATGGTGATTTTAGACAATGGATGGTTTAGTGTACCTTCTGAGTTATGTAGTCTGCCAATGGCCTGTCCGGATTTCTACTTAAATCGAGCTCCTCTAATTTTTAAATTCAAAACAGACGCCACTGTGACATTTTATAGGCAATAAAATATATGCCATGTTTCCATTTCATTGTCAAATAAAGTAAAACAGTTTAACACATTTATCCTTACTCTTATCAATAATTATCTGGCTCATTTGAGCGTAATGGTGATCTGAACTGTGGTCAATACGTTTTGATTTATAATGTAAGCAAAAAGACTGTCCTGAGATATCTAGGACACATGAAGTTCTTAAACCATAGGAACAATCCTATTACAATATTTCATTGCATTATTAACTCTTTCACCTTTAGCAACCATTGACCAAGCACCAAAAGTTGCTAGCCAATCTACGTTCTTAGTGTGGACCCAAAAGTTCTATCGGTAATATGAGAGCACTACAAAATTGTATTCTGATTACAAAAAAACAACAACAAATATTTATGTGAATATTACGGGCCTGAGTCATTAAGGAGAGTAAAGCATAAAAAAGGAGTAATTTTGTGCCTGGGCAAAACCATGTTGCGTTGGAGGGGGAGGGTAAATTTAAAATGTTGCGACAGATTTATAGTTGGGATAGGGCATGTCCTAGATCAACTTTAAATGTTAGTGTACAGATAAAGCTATCAAGTATTTGTGTGCTAGAATGAAATACAGCCAGTATTTAACTTATGTGCAAAATAATAAACTAATTTGACCCATTTCATTGTAACATGGTTTGTCCCGGAGAACATTTACTCCTTTTTTTTGCCTTACTTTCCTTAATGACTCAGGCCCTACATCTTTATTCTACGCAGTTCCCAGGAAAAATTAAATAGACATGAGTTTGAAAACATAATCATTGGAAAAGTTTCCTTTTCTAAAAAAAAGTATTTTGTGATTTTTATTCATGGCATGTGGCGCTATATAAATAAATAAATGATGATGATGATGATGATGATGTCACTACTGCATTAGAAACAAATGTTTTTTTTTTCCCCGAACAGCAGATTGCCTTTATAATGGAAAGACGTACAACAATGGAGACACCGTTATTGACAACTGTTTGATATGGTAAGTCCTGATACCAAAAATACAGCTGAAAAATAAACCCATTCAGATATTTACATGAGCAGCTAGAGCATAAGGTAGAATGTCATTCTTCACCCCAGACCATTCAGTCAACTGTGCTGTTTATCCTACAGAAGAGCACCATTGTCAACAACACATATAGGCAACAGCATTGTGCGGTACAGTCCATAGCAAAACTTGGATAGTTGCGATCAGGACTGCCACCAGAAATTGTGGGGCCCAGTATAAATGTAACAGACAGGGCCCCCCTCCTTCCTTCTCTCCCCCCACCCTTATTTTTTTATTTTATTCTCTACCCAATATTTGCACCCCCTCACCCATTCTTTACAGTCACCCCCCATCCCCGGTGCCATCTAACTCCTGCAGTAGTTTACTTACTTCTCTGCATCTTATTGCTGTTTCCTTTTGGCTCCTCTCTATTGACAGCGCTGTAACATTATTAATTACATGACATCCACAATGCTGCAAGAAGCCTCTCTGCTCGGGAGCCTGGGGGGCTGGGACTGGAGCAAATGGCGGGTTTGTGGGACCCTGACATCTTGGGAGCTGCGGCAGACATGCTGCCCGCTGCCGCATTCTTAATTACGTGCAGAGATCTCTCACCACACCACCTCTCACATCTCAGGAGCTGCTGCTGCCTAGAAATGGCGCCCACTACCACCTTTAATTCACTGCGGAAGCCCCCTCTCCTAATTAATTTGTTTGGGCCCAGGACTGGTGGGGCCCCACTCTGCTGTACTCTCTGTAACCCCCTGATGGTGACCCTGGGTGCGATGATGTAGCCTCCTGGCCTCTTCTGAGCATGTGTGGTCTGGTGCATATGCCCACTGCATATGAATCTCTCAGAACAGAAATATACTGTACTCTTAAAGAACAGAGAGGGGGCATCAGGGACTGCTGTGGGGCCTGGGGGTGACTGCTGATGGCATGGAGGGGGTGGCATTGCTGGGCTGCCCTCACCTCCCTGCCCATTATTGGACGCATCCTCTGCACCCACAGTAGTTCCACCACTGGATGACATTAAGGTAAACCCGAGCACTGTGTGATTAGCTAATAAAAGATATTTCTCACTGTCCCCATTTGTCCTGGAATACAGTTACATTTTATGATCTTCCACCTTTATCTTTTCAAAACTCAGATTTTCTGTACAAAGCTAAGTACAAAACAAAATATTTACAGACATATCAAGTCAGAACATCTCAATCACCAATGGCTATGACAATTAAAATTGTAAAATGTAAATATATGGTAGTTTTATATTTTTCATGTCTCCTGCATGAAATGATACTTGTCTGTTTTCCTCCCACTTTTTACCATACATTATACATTGAGCACTTTTCCCCTGCCATTGTAAGCTGACACCAAAACATTCTAATTTATTTTCCACTTATAGTGAATGCATCAATGGAGAAATTAAAGACTGTTCCACCAGTGTCAATTGTATCGGTAAGATTATGTTGTGATTTTATTATATTAGTACTATTATGTAAACAATTTGTCATTAGGTGAATTAATGATATATTAAAAATGTTTAGTTTTTATATTTTACTATATGCCACATATCCCCAATCAGAGCTGACTGAGTATACTCCAACGCTCTACGCACTAAAATGTAATGTACAGTTGTGTAGCAGTTTCCCCATCCCTTATCACGTGTACATAAAGAGCTGAATCACTACTGAATGGTTTAGAGTTTTTGTTTGCTGCCAGTAATGTTATTTAACTTGCAGGCGGAAGGGGAAATAGAGTAACAAGGAAGGAAAGAAGCGAGAAGAGTGAATGAGGGATCGGAATAAGTAGTAGCACAAAAACTGTTCTAGGCTAAATAGACCCCACTCACAAATAAAAGCAATTATTTGGCCTTAATACGATAAATTGGAACACACACACATATATATATATATATATATATATATATATATATATATAGACATTTATATATATAGTTTTATATATATATATATATATATATATTTACACATTTATATATATCTCTCTCTATATATATATATATGTATATATACATACATAGGAATAGGGCAAATTATGTCACAGTTGCTCAAGTTACTGCATTCTCAGAGTTTTCTGCATCAGAGTATCAGATACGATTTGGACAATGTCCTAAAGATGTGGTAGGGGCTTAAGCTATCAGTAATAGAGTGGGAAGGGAATATTTAAAAATTCCTTTCTGGGCTATAGTGGTCCATTAGGATGACAGCTGAGTGTCATAGAAAGTAATAGCACTTTTACAATATATAACATTGTTAGCAAAAAAGGGAAAAAAGGCACATTTTGAAGCAAACTTGAGGGGCATGATATTTTTTTTCAAAGTATCGCTATGTTTTCAAAAATAGAATTACTAGTGCAGTCCATTTATCTTGTTCCCTTGTTGATGACATGTAATTGTTCCTAATGTGTACCCTTGGTCCCCCACATATTGAATTATCTGTGTTTTCTGAATTTAAAACAGACAAGAAATCTCCAGATGTGGAAGAAAATGACGTTATCTATGAGGATGAAGAAGTCATTGAAAGCAGCAATCGAAAGGCTGTAGACATTGTCAAGCGCTCCCTAAACTTGCGCGACAACCTGATTAAAGTCCCTGAAGGACAATCAAATGTTTTCAGTAGGTTTTAAATCCATCTTCATGATCATTGCTACAGTCTATCTGGCACTCACATGTCTTAATGTAATACAGGCTTTTTGTGTGTCTAGTAATGCTCAGTTACACTATATGGCAGAGTACAAATGTAATTGTGAGTGATAATTTTAGCTTGTAAATAAATTGTAAATTTTAGCTTTTTATGTATGCCCGCTGTTTAGCTATGGCCATTCTTTTCCTGTGCCACAAAGTTAGCTATCAAATAGCAGCAAAAAAATAATAGTTAGCTATGTGTTACAAACATGCTGCCAATACAATTAAACTAAAAATCTAACTGATTGGTATGGTTGCCAGTATTTATCTTTACTTATTTGTTGCATGTTTGTACTCTAACCAGGGCCAGATTAAGGGCCACATGGCCTATTAAAGGCCTATTGTGAGCAACAACATGCCACCAGAGGGTGTGTGGCCAACATCATGGAGGGCAAGGGTTGCGGCTCCCTCCAATCATCTCCCTCACCTATTACATTACACCAAGCACACACCACGGATCTTCCTGTAAACTACACAGATAAGATAAAGCCATTTTGTGGTCTGAACCACTATTTATAAAAATGCAGCCTATTAATTCACAAGCAATTGGTGATACACAGTAAATGACATATGTTAACAAATAGTCAAGGCTAGACAACAATTGACTATAATCAACACAGTAAAAGCATCTCTACTGTTCCCCAGACAAACTGACCACAGGAATTTGCTTACCGCACACTAGAGAATCAATGTAAACTTGCTGTTTGTTATTGTTCTACTGCTGACATTTCTAAAAAGTGTCTACGTTTTTCTGTTAATCCCAGATAGCAAAGGAGGTTCCAGCTTCTCATTTGGAGGAATGAGCAGTGTAAAATCTGGAGAAGTGAGTGGTGGTAATTCTGGTATCCTCAAAAACGTGCCAAACTTGCTTCAAAGTGGTAAAGGTAAGTGTCATAGCTCACCTTCACTATTAGTCAGGATTCACACAATACTTAAATTTATATTTCCTGCAATGGTTAATAAGTCTGTACTGAAATTATGGTGCCATTAATTTAAGAAACTAATGGTTAGTTAATGAACTAATGGTCAGTTATGAACAACAGTGGCTAAGTGGTTAGTACTTCTGCCTCACAGCACTGGGGTCATGACTTCAATTCCCAACCATAGCCTTATCTGTGGGGAGTTTGTATGTTCTGTCTGTGTTTTCTTGGGTTTCCTCCAGGAGCTCCAGTTTCCACCCACATTCCAAAAACTTACTAGTTAGTAATTGACTGCTAACAAAATTAATCCTAGTCTGTGTGTGTTAGGGAATTTAGACTGTAAGCGCCAATGCAAAAATGGCTGTTTCTATGATTGTTCAGGAGGTGACGATAATTGGGAGTGTCCTATACTTTCAATGGGATGGCTATTGCACAATCAAGGCATAGTGGACATGAGTAAAAGCCATTATACACACACAGATATCCATGTAATAAAAATATTTAAACACATTGAAAGGAATTAAAGGTGTACCTGCATTTTTGCATGCTCATAAACTACCTTGAATGTACTTTGATCATTGTCTATAGGAAAATTACTCAGTACATGAATTAAGGACGTGTGAACATGACATTCTATTTGAGATGGATTGAAAGACATGTTAAAAAGACATCTGTTGTAAATGATCATTTGGCTCATTTATTAAGAAACATGTTCAGTGGCATTATGATGGCATGAACGTTTTAACAGTATTAATTAATTGGCTTATTATAGACAAGTAAGAGTTATTTGTTACCTAGGCATTGTTGCCTATCCATAGTGGCCATCAGTGACATATATTTTCTGCCCTCTTTACACTTGGCATGGCCTAATCTACAGTACCTTTTGTATTTAATCAATGCCAACCATATGTCCAGTGCTTATTCCTTTAATTGATGTAGAGGGTTGTTGATTATTTTACAGCAAGATCAACATGTCCTGTATACTGTGCCAATATAAGTGTACAAATAAAATCTCTTTGCTTCAGAATATAGTAAAGTCTTTGGAGATATATCATGAACCTGCCATGCAGAGGTTGTGGTGCATCTATAATTGCTGTGCTTATTGCTCGTTAACATGCTGTGTCCATATAACAGTTTGGGGCCTATTAGTGCTGTGGGAGACTAAATGTTGACTCATATATTCATCACATCCAGCTAAATTATTTGGGAAACTATGCACTTACTTATTGTATCATTTCTGTTCATCTTAAACAGAAGTTCAAATCAATAGCAGCTTCCAAGTAGGCGGTATTGTGAGTGCTCAAGGTGGCGTCAATGTGAATGGCAATGGGGTGAAGACCATTCTGACAGAAGTTGGGAATTCACATGAAGAGAAGCAAGGCGCTGCAAGTCAGTAATAACTTTTTATAATAACCTTGTTAATGTCAACTTGTTTATGGTAGGGCTTAATAATGTGACAATTCTTCATTACTTGACAGGTGATAATTACTGTATAAAGAATGCAAAGCACTGAAAAGAGAGAGGGAAAAAAAATCCAATAGATCAAGTGCGTCCAATTCTTAGAAAGCCACAGGCAATAAAAGCATGTTGTAGTGTAAACCCTAGATTCCCTCAAAGGGTAATTCAGAGAATACTCCATTAGGTATTATTAGGTATAAAAGACTATAAAATAGACTCGACTTTCATGACACTGAAAAATCCAAATAATAACTGTAGAACATAATATTATGGACTACATATTCCAAATTGCATAAAATATCCCATTTTCTATATACAGTTCATAACCTAGGGCCTGGTTCATTAAGGATCTTAACTTAAGAAACCTCTTATTTAAGTCTCCTGGATAAAGCTATGTTACAATGCAAGGGGTGCAAATTAGTATTCTGTTTTGCACATAAGTCAAATACTGTCTGTTTATTCACGTAGCACACAAATATCTTTAAATTTCAGTGTACAAATAAGCTATCAAGTATTTGTGTGCTACATGAAAAAACAGTCAGTATTTTACTTATGTGCAAAACAGAATACTAATTTGCACCCCTTGCATTGTAACATGGTTTTGTCCAGGAGACTTAAATAAGAAGTTTCTTAAGTTAAGATCCTTAATGAATCAGGGCCCTAATTCACAATTGTCTGTATTTCACTTTATAAGTTAAAGTAACTCCATGACCCTTTATTTATGAATAGACATAATTGTGTGACTTACGATAGATCATTTACCATTTTCTTGCCTAGTTGCCTTCTTTGTTCTTTGCATCCAGCATTATAGCAGAATTTGGAAACTTCTTATTTAAGGCTTTTAAAAAAGCTTCTGTTTGCTAATGAATTCAGAAAAATCTATATTCTTAGAAACAAATAAATCCATATCAACTTTTCAAATGGCAAAAGGGTAACACAATTTTAAAAATGAAATATATATTTTGTAACACATACACTCCAGCAGACATTTAGATGCAAATTCAAATTCAACGTGTTAGTATACACAGGTAAAAATGCCACAGAGCAATAATGAAACATTAAAAAAAACAACTACACTTTATAGTAGGTGGCTGTATTAAACATCTAAGAACCAAACAAATATTTGGAAACCAAAAAATGAGGGACTGCTCCGTTGAAAATGTCACATGAGGCAGTATTAATTTATACATTCTGAGAAACATAGCAAAAAACCACCCACCACTATATATAATTTAGAGATGAGCGGGCTCGGATTCCGCTAATCCGAGCCCACCCGAACAGTGCGGATCCGAATGGGATCCGAGCACTGTTCGGATATTTCCGGCGGGCAAAAAATTGAAAACAAGGCTCTGTCGTCCAAGTCTCACGTCGAATCTCGCGAGGGGTGGGAGGGAGGGAGGGCCCAGAAGAATTCCATCTTGTACCTCTTTTTTTGGCATTATGTGCTCCAGCTACCTCGGTGCAAACTTTTGGCCTAAAAACAATATTGTGAGGTGTTCAGAATAGACTGGAAATTAGTGGAAATGATTGTTATTGACTGTTATTGAGGTTAATAATAGCGTAGGAGTGAAAAAAAACCCCACAAAACTGGTTTTTAGCACTTTTTATGCTTTATTAAAAATAAATCAGAACCAAAACCTTTCGTCGGATGTTTTGGCAAAACAAATCAAAACCCAAAACCTCAAGCTAATCAGAACCCAAAACACTAAAAGTGGCCGATGCACACCCTTAATATAATTTACACTTTACTTGTCATAAATTACTAAGTTGCTGTGTTTTGTGCAATTAAGCAATCTATTTTCTAGAAATTCTCAAAATTTCAATTTAGGTTCTCAACAATCATATTTAGACTGTTCCAAATATAAAAATATCTACCTTTTTTATAGTTTATAGTTTTTAGGGCAATGATAACCCTTCCTTCTCTGTAACAGATCTGATTGATGTGAAAGGCGGTGTACAGCTGGGTAATGCCAACATACAATTGGGAGGTTTTATGGGACAGCAAAGTGGAAAGACAGTGCAAATTGTGGGACAACAACAAATTCAGGGTGGAATCAAGAGCTCATCAGAGCAAAAACAAGAGGAGAAAAGTAAGTTAATGTTGTTACTCCTAAAGTAGTATATTTACAGCAAGTTGAATTTGTATTCTAAAGTTTATATATAGCAGTACAATCCTAGTGAATGGGTTTGTTCTAGTTAAATAATTGATATGTAAAGAAAGTTCAAGAAAAATGAAAACCCTACAGAGTTCTGAATAATTAATTGTTTAACATGTCATAAAAATATGTTTCATTTTAATAATGGTGCCTGTGATCCACCATTTTTTTTTAATGATCACAGAACAAAAACTGATTTCTGATTGATCCTCCCCATACAACCCCTCTTGCATCTATTTTAAAGTAGTGAACAAAACAGTTGACCACTTTAGGTAGTAATGTAACTTTCAAATGGAAAATGCATTATATTCATATCAATAGTGAGAATAAACCCTAAATTAATTTATAGTCATAGACAAAAGAAATGTAAATTATTTTGGATGGTATGTTTAAATTTAAATATTAATTTATCTTTCCTCGAAACAGATAGGCTTAGTTTAAAAGGTGGGAAAATAAATTGTACCTTAGAGATAGGAGGTAAATAAACTGCCACATCAGTGTTCAGTGACACAGGGGAAGTAATGACATTGAAATTAAAGAAAAACATAAAGTTAAGGGTGGCTTGGGAAAATATATGAGGAAAAGCAACAAGTGAGTTGTGCATATCAACATTTCAATTAAAAATGAGAACACCATTACATTACAATACTACAGGGTTATAAATTAAAATAAAAACAAAATTATGCCAAAATATAAAGTTGTCCATCACAGCAAAATTTAGAGCCATTTAATATTACTTGAAGCATGGCTAATAAACGTATGTTTTGACTATTTATTCCTGTCTTTAAAAACCTTACAACTGGATGGTGCCAACCTACATCTGGGGGGTTTGCATGGTGAACAAACTGGGAATACAGAGTTCCAACATGGGGGTAAATGTATCAAACTGCGTGTTTCCAGCGGGGTTTGAAAAGTGGAGATGTTGCCTACAGCAACCAATCAGATTCTAGTAATCATTTATTTCGTATGGGAAACTCACAGTTTGATACATTTACCCAGAGGATTTTTGAGATTAATAGAAAACATGAAGTTAAGGGTGAATTTAGGAAAACATGTGAGGAGAATAAGGAAGATGGGAAATTTAAGTTGTAGATATTTGTAGGTCAGGGTCCTATGCTTAATATCCCAAAATAGATTGGGAGGTTGTGGTGCATCTAGGATTGATGTGCTTATGCTATGTCCATATACCAGTTTGGGGCCTATTACTGCTGTGGAAGACTAAAGTTGCCTCATATATTCATCACATTCAGCTAAATTATTTATGATATTATGCACCTACTTAATTGTATCATTCCTTTTCATCATAAACAGATGTTAAGATCAGTGGCAGCTATCAAGTAGGCGGTATTGTGGGTGCTCAAGGTGGCCTAAATGTGAATGGCAATGGGGTGAAGACGATTGTGACAGAAGTTGGGAATTCACATGAAGAGAAGCAAGGCGCTGCAAGTGAGTAATAACTTTTTATAGTAACCTTGTTAATATCAACTTGTTTTTGGTAGGGCTTAATAATGTGGAAATTCTTCACTAATTGGAAGGTAATATTTACTGTGCTTTATTTTATTACACTGAAAAATCCTATAGTAACTGTAGGTTATAATACTATGGACTACATATTCAAAATCACATTTACTATATACAATTCATAATCTAATTCACAATTGCCTGTATTTCACTTTATAAGTTAACATAAATTCCACTAAACTTTATTTTATGACTAGACATAAATGTGTGGCTTATGATAGATCATTTACATTGTCTTGCCAAGTTACCATTTTTGTTCTTTGCATCCAGCATTATAGCAAAATTGCAGACTCATGGCACAATTACTAAAAGGGGAACTGGATATATTTTTTTAATTTCTTACAAGGAGTTATTACCGCTTATGCATGCAAAGGGAAATTATTGTTTTTGTAAAATTTATAGACAATAGAATCTTGATAGATAGCAGCAAACACAGAGTGATGCTACTAATTAAGGTGTTGTTTGCTAAAGAATTCAGAACGTTCTATATTCTTAATAAAATATTTCATGGTCCTCGAAATGTCAATATTTCAAAACGCAAAAGGTAATACAATATTTTAAAACAAAATGAAATACTTTATTTTTAATGCATACACTTCATCCATCATACATTTAAACACAAATTAAAATTCAATGTGTTAGTATACACAGCTAAAAATGCCACAAAGCAATTAAAAACTATACTAAATAGAGGGTGAATGGTATTAAACATCTAAGACCCAAACAAATATTTGGGAGACCCAAAAAAACAGCATTATTCATTAGATTCATCAGAAACAAATATGGAACAATTTAGAGGGAAAGTGGGACTGGGAACAACAAAAGGGACTGTCCCATTTAAAGTGCCACATGTGGCAGTATTAATGAATACATTCTGAGAACCTAAGTTAAAAGCACCCATGTGTATATATAATTTACACATTACTTGTCTTAAAATACTAAGCAGCTGTGTTTTGTGAAAATTGATTTGTCAATTAAGTAATACATATTTTGGAATTTCTCAAAATCCCAAGTATATCATTTTTAGATTGTTCTAGGTATAAAAATAAATACCTTTTTTTAGAGTTTACAATTAACTATTTTTTATGCAACAGATCTGATTGATGTGAAAGGTGGTGTACAGCTGGGTAATGCCAACATACAATTGGGAGGTGGGATGACACCAAAGTGGTGCAATTAGCAGTACAATAATAGTGAATGGGTTTGATTTAGCTAACAGATTGATATAAATGGAGAATTCAAGAAAAATAAAAACGCTACATAGTTGTGAATATTTGTTTAACATGTCATAAAAAATATATTTAATTTTAATAGTGTACACATGGTGCTTAGGAGCCACCCAATTACTTATTGATCACAGGACAAAAACTGATTTCTGATTGGTCCTCCCATTACACCCCCTTTTCCAGCTATTTTACAAAAGAGAGAACCACTTTAGATAGTTATGTAACTTTAAAATGGAAAATGCATTTTATTAATATTAATAATGAGAATAAACCCTTGTTCCTATCTTTAAGCATCTTACATTGATTTAAAGGTGCACAAATACAGCTGGGTGCAAGCGTACAGGTGGAATATTAATGATTAAACAAGTTAACATATTGTACAATAAATTAGTGTCGTAGACAATTAATATTCACTGCATTTAATTTGTTTGCCATTTTCAAAAACAGTCCTGATTGAATTGAAAGACAGCAAAATACAAGTGGGTGGTGCCAACCTAATTCTGACAGGTTTGCATGGTGAACAAACTGGGAAAATAGAATTACAACATGGTAGTGAGACCAGGAATTTTGAAATTAATGGAAAATATGAAATTAAGGGTGGATTTGGCAAAATATCTGAGGAAGATAAGGAAGTAGGTAACAGTAAGTTGTAGATATTTGTAGCTCAATATATCTACAGTGCCAAAATAGATTGGAAGGTGATAGGACAACACTGTTGAAATTATGGCTTCATGAGTGCACACAGATTCAGAAATAGTCATAGCAAAACAAATATTTGTTGAAAATTCTGACATGAAACAAAATGTGTAGTTTTTAATTGGTCTTTTTTTGTTAACACAATTCTGATTACTGTCAAAAGGGGTAAATATCTATGATATGTCATATTGCATCAAATGAGCATTTTCATTCGCAAATGTAAGGGAATAGATTTTAGCACTCGAGGACAGTCAATATGATTTGAAAACAATGGAAAACATGAAATTAAGGGTGCATTTGGAAAACACTTGGGAGGTAGGAGAAAGAAATAAAGAAACTCTAAAAGTAATTTATTTGTGAGTGAGCTTAATTTAGATATAAGTAATTCCATAACAAATTGTGTGATGGTGGGATTTACAACCAATTGTTAAATTTGAGGCTTGCAAAATAAACAAAACTGAATTCATAGTCACAACACAAAGGTAAAACACAATAATTTGGTGTGGAAGGCAGCTTACAATGACATCATTTGCATTTATTTTCCATTTTCTATAGCAGACTTGATTGATTTGAAAGGTGGCAAAATTCAACTGGGTAGTGCCAACCTGCAGCTGGGAGGCTTGAATGGTGGACAAACTGGGAATATAGAGTTCCATAATGGTGGGGAGACAAGGACTTTTCAAATTAATGGACAGCATGAAATTAAGGGTAGATATAGGATTTCATCTGAGGAGGATGAGGAAGGTGGCAAAAGTAAGCTTTAGATATTTGTAACTCAATGGTTTATGCCTATGACCCCAAGATAGATTGGGAGGTGGTGGGATATAGTGCAAATCTTCTTTTGACATCAGGGCCTCCTGAGTCCACACAGGTTCAGTAATAGTCATATAAAAATGTTTTTTTTTCAGAATTCTGAAATTCAACAAAATGTACAGTTATTATTTGGCTATCCTTTTTTGAAATAAAGCTGATTGGTTTGAAAGGGGATAAATAGATATGTGTGATGCCAGATTGCATCAAAGAGCATTTTCATTCACCAATGTAAGGGAGTAGAGTTTGGTATTGTTAACTAGTCTATAAGATTTGAAACCAACAGGAAACTTGAAATTAAGGATTCATTTGAAGAAGCTGGCGGGGTTGGGTTAAGAAATAAGGAAGCTCTTAATTTCAATCATTTCTAGCTTAGCTTACGTTAGATTTCAGTAGTTACATTATAATTTGAGAGGTGGTGGGATCATTTACTACTATTTGTTGAATTTGAGGTTTCCAAAATGCACCAAATTGGATTCATAGTCACAAAACATAGGTGAATAATCATAATATGGTGTGGTAGACAGTTTACAATAACATAATTAGCATTTATCTTCCTTTTTTTTTTTTTTAAACAAAATATTTTACCGATTTGTACAAGTCAATATATATATATATATATATGTATATATATAATACATACCATACAATATATGTTATTGACAGAGTGAATTGACAATAAAGAAGAAAATAAACATTGACGGGAGCTCTGATTTGTTACAAGAAAGTTTGTATGTTACTACAGCAGGGACATGTTTTTTAAGAGAGACAAACAGGTAGAAAAGTGCAGGGGAGGAATGACAGGGAGATGTGGGAGGTTTTTTATATTTGAAATGATAAAGTAATGTTGAGAGACGAATGCAGTGATATTCAGGAATGCAGAAGGGTATGTAGGTAATGTGTATACCTGGAGGGGTGAGGTATAAAAGCAACCAAATTGATGTTATTTGGGAGTTACAGCAACAAGAGGATGTCAAACAGTTGTTAGTGGAGGTTAGGCTTTCTAATAATTTGTCCAGAGAGACCATGAATAGCAAATATCAGAGTTATATAAATAACACAACAGGAACAATTGGTAAATTGAACCTAAAACATTTCAACTATATAAACATTCATTGTTTGAACCAGAATAATGAACTAAACAATGCAAACTCACTTAAAGTTAGTCCAAGAAAAAGTGGGGACTCTAGATCTAAAATCATTTCATATAATTTAACGCCCCACCTTATAACTAAAATTCAACAGGAAACTGGTGTGGGCGCATAAACTAGTTTCTCATAGGTTTTAAGTATAGTAGCGTGCACAATGAGCCTGTAGAAAACATATAATATTAGTCAAAGTTAGTGTAAAGCGATTACTCAAACCTCATAGGAAAGATAGAAGAGAGAAAAAGCAACCTGGAGTCAAGTTATAATCGTGGATCATGCCTGCTGCCAGACCGGAGTCGGAGCAGGGGATCTCTGCTAAGATAAAGTAGTTGAAGTGGAAGCCTCAGAGTCCTGTATGAGGCCAAAACGTTTGAGCAAGTCTAGACCTTGATCTGGCGTTTTCTCTGAATGGTTTCGGCCGTCATTGGAGATAATCATTTGGAAGGGGGAAGCCCCATTTGTACTTCATCGAATGATTGTGTAGAACTTTTGTAATATTGATGAGATCTCTGCGCTTTTTCAGTGTTGATGGAGCTAAATCCTGGAACAGCTGCAGATGCAACCCTGCATATGAAATTGATTGGATATTTCTGGCAGATGCCATTATTCACGCTTTAGTTTTGAAGTAGTGGAATCGTATAATTATGTCTCGAGGCAGTTGGGCTGGGCCTGGTTTCGGGCGTAGCGCCCGATGTGCTCTATCCAGATGTAGTAAATCTTTTTAAAGATCAGGGATCATTTGTAGAAATAGACCTTCAAGAGGCTTCTGCCATAATATTTTCAGGTACATTTTGTATTCGGACGTCTATTACGGTTTTCCTAAATCTTCTATTTGATCTTTGAAGACGTTGAATTCCGCCCGTAGATCGGCAATCTCTGCATCTGTTGTTTGCTGCTGCTTGGAGATTACATCTGATTGAATTTCAACAACATCTGTAGGGGACCCGAGCTCTGAGATTTCCAAGCGGAGTTCTAAGATAATTGCCCGCATTTCTGATTGTATTGTTCTTGTGACTATGGCAATCACATAATTCGGAGTGAGTGGAGACTCGGATAGCGAAGTGTCATCTGAATCGGATCCCGGATTTGTTTGGTCAGGATGTGGTTTAGAGCGGCCATAAGCCTTTTCGAGGGCTTTAAGGATGGTATGTTTAGGAGTATTGTTTATTTTCTTGTTTTTGTTAGACATACTGATAATTGAAGAGGTTCAATAAACAAATCAATTGCTATGTAGAGATCAATATCAATTGAAATATGTTGAGTAGTACTTCAGAGGGCTTCCCAATATATGTAAAGAAATGCCAGTCACTGTTATACATTACGTGCAGATGGAACTTCTCACAGCCACTGTGATTACAGTGGAAATGACATTGTTTTGTGTCCTTTAGTTGTTGGACAGAAGGCTATTTTCAGAAAATATTAGTAGTTTGGAAGTTAGAGGGTGTTAATATTGATCAGCAATCAGGATGTAATGGAGCGCGGTGAGGGCTTTCACAAGAGATGTAATATATCAGTTCACCACTTCACAGCAACAAAATGTGGTGTTCAGGCAGCTACTAGTAGAAGGTAAAGCAAGTGTGGCTGTAATGATATGCCTGCACAAATGATTGAAAAATGCACTTCTTTTGAGAAAGAATGAGTGTATTAGACAATTATAGCAGACTCATAGGATTCTGATGATCAATAGATGTGAATTCACCAGAAATTATATAGGTTGAGGTAATTTTAGATTAGGATCTCCTATCACACTGTGGCACTCTGTGATGATGGCAAGAGATGTATTTTGGCATCAAAGTAAAGTTTTACTGTCAGTCAGCAAAGAGTACGCAGTTATGGTGAAAATAATTGAGATATGTATGGTTCAGTGAGAAATAGCAATATGCTAAGTGGCCACTAGATGGCAAACTGAACAATTTTGTTCTGAATGTTATAAGGTGAGGTTCACTGAGTGACCAGCAGGTGGCAGAAGCCTTGTTAGAAATACAGTGTTCTCTCCGTTATTTATAGAGTTTCACAAAGCACGTGCTCAATATGTCAGATAGACAGATAACTGCTGATAAATGAAGCAGAGCAGGACCGAACAAAGCAATGAAGCTCCACGGACACTATGTGTAGAGGTGGATATATGAAAGAACCTCCTGGTCTTAGTCTCTGCAGTAGTGGAGTATAGTTGCGAGCAGCTGCTGTCAGAGGGCAGTGAAGCAGTTTTATTTCGGACAGGCTGTCAGAGCAGGATTAGCAAGCCGAGAGTGATTTGTGTGTACAGCACCCACCTGTCTGTAGTTGAACAGCTCAAGCCGCGAATCGCTGCTGTAGACTTTCCCTGTCAATTCTGGTGGGGCTCTCTGCAGGTGGCTGTGGATGGTCAGAGAAGTTTTGCCGGAGATTTAAGCAGCCAGGTAAGTCACAGGGGAGTGTGAGAACAATTCCAGAAGGTCCTCTGGGGGATGACTTTTCCCGGGCCTATGGCTCTCGATCACACGATTTGGCGCAAAATTGCTGCAGCAGGCAAACTTCATAAACAGCAGTGGAATGCTGATAATATCTCTACTGCTGTGGCCCTCGTTGTTTGTAGTTCAATCTCACAGTATTTCTAAACGAAAGTGGGAAAGGGGAACCCCTAAAAACAGGTCTTTTTTATTCTATAGAAATGGAGCACTAGTTATACACGTCCACCATAGATGTTGGCTAGGCCATGCCCCTTATCTTCCATTTTCTAAAACAGACCTGATTGATTTGAGAGGAAGAAAAATACAACTGGGTAGTGCCAACCTACAGCTGGGGGGTTCTAATGGTGAACAAACTGAGAATATAGATTCCATAGTGGTGGGGAGTCAAGGACTTTTCAAATTAATGGAACGTGTAATTAAGGGTGGATTTGGGATTTCATCTCAGGAGGAAAAGGAAGGTAGGAAAAATAAGTTGTAGATATTTGTAGCTCAGTTTCTTATGCCTACAACCCCAACATAGTTTGGGAGGTGATGGGATACAAGGCACATCTTCTGTTCAAATAATGGCTTCCTGAGTCCACACAGATTCAATAAAAGTCATATGAAAACATTTTTTATTTTCAGAATTCTGACATTTCACAAAATGTACAGTTTTTATCTGGTTTTCCTTTCTTGAAATAAATCTGATTGATGTGAAAGAAGATAAATACGTAGATATGTGTGATGCCGAATTGCATCAAAGAGCATTTTCTTTAACCAGTGTAAGGGAGTAGATTTTGGGATTGGAAACTAAACAATAAGATTTGAAACAGATGGAAAACATGAAGTAAAGGGTGAATTTGGAAAAGCTTGGGGGGAAGAGTTAAGAAATAAGGAATGCCATCATTTCAATTATTTGAAGCTTAACTTATCTTAGATATAAGTAGTTCAATTATAAATTGCGAGATGGTGGTCTAATTTTCTACCTATAATTGTATTTAAGGGTTCCAAAATGTATACACAGTCACAACACAAAGGTAAAACACTATGATTTGGTGTCATAGACAGTTTACAATGACATAATTTGCATTTCTTTTCTATTTTATAAAACAGACCTATTTGATTTGAAAGGTGGAAAATTACAACTGGGTAGTGCCAACCTACAGCTGGGAGGCTTGAATGGTGGACAAACTGGGAATATAGAGTTCCATAGTGGTGGGGAGACAAGGACTTTTCAAATTAATGGACAACATGAATTTAAGGGAGGATATAAGATTTCCTCTGAGGAGGATAAGGAAGGCGGCAAAAGTACGTTTTAGATTTTTGTAACGTAATGTTCTATGCCTATGACCCCAAGATAGTTTGGGAGGTGCTGGGATATTATGCAAATCTTCTATTGAAATAAGGGCTTTCTGAGTCCACGCAGGTTCAGTAATAGTCATATGCAAACATTTTTTATTTTCAGAAATCTCACATTTAACAAAATGTACAGTTTTTATTTGGTTTTCCTTTGTTGAAATAAATCTGATTGATGTGAAAGGGGATAAATTGATATGTGTGATGTGAAATTGCATCAAAGAGTATTTTCATTCACTTGTGCAAGGGAGTAGAGTTTAGCATTGGTAACTGGTTAGTAAGATTTGAAACCAATGGGAAACATGAAATTAAAGGTGCATTTAGAAAACATTTGGGGGGCAGGATTAAGAAATAAGGACGTTCTATAATGTATTTATTGGTAGGTGAACTTAATTCAGATATCTGTAATTCCATAATAAGTTGGTTGATGGTGGGATATTTTAATACCAATTGTTAATTTTGAGGTTTCCAAAATGAATTCATAGTCACAACACAAAGGTAAAACATTAAAATTTGGTGTGATAGTTTACAATGACATAATTTGCATTTATTTTCAATTTTCTGAAACAGACCTATTTGATTTCAAAGGTGGCAAATTACAACTGGGTAGTGCCAACCTTCAGCTGGGAGGCTTGAATGGTGGACAAACTGGGAATATAGAGTTCCATAGTGGTGGGGAGACAAGGACTTTTCAAATTAATGGACAACATGAATTTAAGGGAGGATACAGGATTTCCTCTGAGGAGGATAAGGAAGGCGGCAAAAGTAAGTTTTAGATTTTTGTAACGTAATGTTATATGCCTATGACCCCAAGATAGTTTGGGAGGTGATGGGATATAGTGCAAATCTTCTGTTGAAATAATGGCTTCCTAAGTCCACACAGGTTCAGTAATAGTCATATGGAAACATTTTTTTTTCAGAGTTCTGAAATTAAACAAAATGTACAGTTATTAATTATCTTTCCTTTGTTGAAATAAATTTGATTGATGTGAAAGGGGGATAAATAGATATGTGTGATGCCAGATTGCATCAAAGAGTATTTTCATTCACCAGTGTAAGGGAGTAGAGATTGGCATTATTAACTAGTCAATAAGATTTGAAACCAAAGGAAAGCATAAAATTAGGGATTCATTTGAAAAAACTGGCGGGTTTGGGTTAAGAAAAAAGAAAGCTCTGAAGTTCAATAATTTGAAACTCAGCTCATGTTAGATTCCAGTAGTTCCATTATAAATTGGGAGGTGGTAGGATCATTTGCTGCCAATTGTTGAATTTTAGGTTTCCAAAATGCACCAAATTGGATTCATAGATGCAGCACATAGGTAAATCATTATAATATGGTGTGGTAGACAGTTTACAATAACATATTTAGCATTTATCTTCGATTTTCTAAAACAGACCTGATTGATTTGGAAGGTGGCAAAATACAACTGGGTAGTGCCAACCTACAGATGGGGGTTTTAATAGTGAACAAACTGGGAATATAGATTTCAATAGCGGTGGGATAACAAGGGCTTTTCAAATGAATGTAAAACATGAAATTAAGGGTGGATTTGGGATTTCATCTCAGGAGGATAAGGAAGGCGGAAGAAGTAAGTTGTAGATATTTGTAGCTCAATTTCTTATGCCTACCACCCCAACATAGTTTTGGAGGTGGTGGGATCCAGTGCAAATCTTCTGTTGAAATCATGGCTTTCTAAGTGCACACAGGTTCGGTAATAGTTATATGAAAACATTTTTATTTTCAGAGTTCTGACATTTAACAAAATGTACAGTTTTTATTAGGCTTTCCTTTGTTGAAATAAATCTGATTGATGTGAAAGGGGATAAATTGATATGTGTGATGTCAAATTGCATTAAAGAGCATTTTCATTCACCAGTGTAAGGAAGTAGGATTTAGCATTGGTAACTAGTTAATAAGATTTGAAACCAATGGGAAACATGAAATTAAGGGTGCATTTAGAAAACACTTGGGGGGCAGGATTAGGAATTAAGGACGTTCAAATATGTATTTATTGGTAGATGAACTTAATTTAGATATCTGTAATTAGATAATAAATTGGTTGATTGTGGGATATTTTAATACCAATTGTTAGATTTGAGGTTTCCAAAATGAATTCATAGTCACAACACAAAGGTAAATCACTATAATTTGGTGTCAAAGACAGTTTATAATGAGATAATTTGCATTTGTTTTCCATTTTGTAAAACAGACGTATTTGACTTGAAAGGTGGCAACATACAACTGGGTAGTGCCAACCTACAGCTGGGAGGCTTGAATGGCGGACAAAATGGGAATATAAATTTCCATAGCGGTGGGGAGACAAGGACTTATCAAATTAATGGAAAACAGGAAATTAAGGGTGGATTTGGGATTTCATCTGAGGAGGATAAGGAGGGCGGAAAAAGTAAGTTGTAGACATTTGTAGCTCAATGTCTTAATGCTTATGTCCCCAAGATAGATTTGGAGGTGATGGGATATAATGCAAACCTTCTATTGAAATCATGGCTTCCTGAGTCCACATAGGTTCAGTAATAGTCATATGAAAACATTTTTATTTCCAGAATTCTGACAATTAACAAAATGTAGTTTTACACTTTGGTTTTGCTTTGTTGAAATAAATTTGATTGATGTGAAAGATGATAAATACGTAAATATGGGTGATACCGAATTGCTTCAAAGTGCATTTTCATTAACCATTTAAGAGAGTAGATATTGGGATTGGAAACTAGTCAATAAGATTTGAAGCCAATGGAAAACCTGAAGCAGAGGGTGCATTTGGAAAAGCTTGGGGGGTAAGAGTTAAGAAATAAGGACTGCCATAATTTCAATTATTTAAAGCTTAACTTATCTTAGATATAAGTAGTTCCATTATAAATTGGGAGATGGGGGTCTAATTTACTAGCTATAATTTATTTTAAGGTTTCCAAAATGTATTCATAGTCACAACACAAAGGTAAAACTCTATGATTTAGTGTCATAGACAGTTTACAGTGACGTAATTTGCATTTTTTTTCTATTTTCTAAAACAGACCTATTTGATTTGAAAGGTGGCAAAATACAACTGGGTAGTGCCAACCTACAGCTGGGTGGCTTGAATGGTGAACGAACTGGGAATATAGAGTTCCATAGTGGTGGGGAGACAAGAACTTTTCAAATTAATGGAAACCATGAAATTAAGGGTGGATTTGGGATTTCATCTGAGGAGGATAAGGATGGCGGAAAAAGTAAGTTGTAGACAATTGCAGTGCAATGTCTTAATGCCTATGTCCCCAAGATAGATTGGAAGGTGGTGGGATATATAACATATCTTCAATTGAAATCAGGGCTTTCTGAGCTCACACAGGTTCAGTAATAGTCATCTGAACAAATTAAAATTTTCAGAAATCTGACATTTAACAAAATCTGAATAATGTGAAAGATGATAAATGCGTAGATATGTGTAATGCCGAATTGCATGAAAGAGCATTTTTATTAACCAGTTTAATGCAGTAGATTTTGGAATTGGAAACTAGTCAATAAGATTTGAAACCAATGGAAAAGTTAAAGTAAAGGGTGCATTTGGAAAAGCTTGGTTGTAGAAGTTAAGAAATAAAGCTCTAAAATGAATTAATTGGTAGATGAACTTACTTTAGATACCAGTAATCCCATAATAAATTGGTCAATGGTGGAAAATTTTAATACCAATTGTTAGATTTGAGATTTCAAAAATGAATTTATAGTTACAACACAAAGGTAAATCATTATAATTTGGTGTCAAAGACAGTTTATAATGGCATAATTTGCATTTGTTTTCCATTTTCTAAAACAGACCTATTGGATTTGAAAGGTGGCAAAATACAACTGGGTAGTGCCAACCTACAGCTGGGAGGCTTGAATGGTGGACAAACTGGGAATATAAATTTCCATAGTGGTGGGGAGACAAGGACTTATCAAATTAATGGAAAACAGGAAATTAAGGGTGGATTTGGGATTTCATCTGAGGAGGATAAGGAGGGCGGAAAAAGTAAGTTGTAGACATTTCTAGCTCAATGTCTTAATGCCTATGTCCCCAAGATAGATTAGGAGGTGATGGGATATATTGCAAATCTTCTGTTGAAATCATGGCTTCCTAAGTTGCACACATATTCAGTAATAGTCATATGGAAACATTTTTATTTTCAGAATTCTGACATTTAACAAAATGTAGTTTTACACAATGGTTTTCCTTTGTTGAAATAAATTTGATTGATGTGAAAGATGATAAATACGTAAATATGGGTGATGCCGAATTGCATCAAAGAACATTTTCATTAACCATTTTAGGGAGTAGATTTTGGGATTGGAAACTAGCCAATAAGATTTGAAGCCAATGGAAAACATTAAGTAAAGGGTGCATTTGGAAAAGCTTGGGGGTAGAAGTTAAGATATAAGGACTGCCATAATTTCAATTTTTTGAAGCTTTACTTATCTTAGATATATGTAGTTCCATTATAATTTGGGAGATGGTGGTCTAACTTACTAGCTATAATTTTATTTAAAGTTTCCAAAATGTATTCATAGTCACAACACAAAGGTATAACTCTATGATTTAGTGTCATAGACAGTTTACAGTGACGTAATTTGCATTTTTTTTCTATTTTCTAAAACAGACCTATTTGATTTGAAAGGTGGCAAAATACAACTGGGTAGTGCCAACCTACAGCTGGGTGGCTTGAATGGTGAACGAACTGGGAATATAGAGTTCCATAGTGGTGGGGAGACAAGAACTTTTCAAATTAATGGAAACCATGAAATTAAGGGTGGATTTGGGATTTCATCTGAGGATAAGGAAGGCGGAAAAAGTAAGTTGTAGACAATTGCAGCGCAATGTCTTAATGCCTATGTCCGCAAGATAGATTGGAAGGTGGTGGGATCCATTGCAAATTCTTTTTGAAATCAGGGCTTTTTGAGCCCATACAGGTTCAGTAATAGTAATCTGAAAACATTCTAAATTTCAGAAATCTGACATTTAACAAAATCTGATTCATGTGAAAGATGATAAATACGTAGATATGTGTGATGCCGAATTCCATGAAAGAGCATTTTCATTAACCAGTTTAAGGGAGTAGATTTTGGGATTGGAAACTAGTCAATAAGATTTGAAACCAATTGAAAACTTGAAGTAAAGGGTGCAATAGTAAAAGCTTGGGAGTAGAATTTAAGAAATAAGGAAAATCTAAAATGACTTAATTCGTAGATGAACTTACTTTAGATACCAATAAGCCCATAATAAATTGGTCAATGGTGGAAAAATTTAATACCAATTGTTAGATTTGAGATTTCAAAAATAAATTCATAGTCACAACACAAACGTAAATCACTATAATTTGGTGTCAAAGACAGTTTATAATGACATAATTTGCATTTGTTTTCCATTTTCTAAAACAGACCTATTGGATTTGAAAGGTGGCAAAATACAACTGGGTAGTGCCAACCTACAGCTGGGAGGCTTGAATGGCGGACAAACGGGGAATATAAATTTCCATAGTGGTGGGGAGACAAGGACTTATCAAATTAATGGAAAACAGGAAATTAAGGGTGGATTTGGGATTTCATCTGAGGAGGATAAGGAGGGCGGAAAAAGTAAGTTGTAGACATTTGTAGCTCAATGTCTTAATGCCTATGTCCCCAAGATAGATTAGGAGGTGATGGGATATATTGCAACTCTTCTGTTGAAATTATGGCTTCCTAAGTTGCACACATATTCAGTAATAGTCATATGGAAACATTTTTATTTTCAGAATTCTGACATTTAACAAAATGTAGTTTTACACATTGGTTTTCCTTTGTTGAAATAAATTTGATTGATGTGAAAGATGATAAATACGTAAATATGGGTGATGCCGAATTGCATCAAAGAACATTTTCATTAACCATTTTAGGGAGTAGATTTTGGGATTGGAAACTAGCCAATAAGATTTAAAGCCAATGGAAAACATTAAGTAAAGGGTGCATTTAGAAAAGCTTGGGGGTAGAAGTTAAGATATAAGGACTGCCATAATTTCAATTTTCTGAAGCTTTACTTATCTTAGATATATGTAGTTCCATTATAATTTGGGAGATGGTGGTCTAACTTACTAGCTATAATTTTATTTAAAGTTTCCAAAATGTATTCATAGTCACAACACAAAGGTATAACTCTATGATTTAGTGTCATAGACAGTTTACAGTGACGTAATTTGCATTTTTTTTCTATTTTCTAAAACAGACCTATTTGATTTGAAAGGTGGCAAAATACAACTGGGTAGTGCCAACCTACAGCTGGGTGGCTTGAATGGTGAACGAACTGGGAATATAGAGTTCCATAGTGGTGGGGAGACAAGAACTTTTCAAATTAATGGAAACCATGAAATTAAGGGTGGATTTGGGATTTCATCTGAGGAGGATAAGGAAGGCGGAAAAAGTAAGTAGTAGACATTTGTAGCTCAATGTCTTAATGCCTATGTCCCCAAGATAGATTGGGAGGTGATGGGATATATTGCAAATCTTCTGTTGAAATCCTGCCTTCCTAAGTGAACACAGGTTCAGTAATAGTCATATGAAAACATTTATATTTTCAGAATTCTGACATTTAACAAATGCTACAGTTTTTATTTTGTTTTCCTTTGTTAAAATAAACTTGATTGGTGTGAAAGGGGAATAAATAGATATGGGTGATGCCAGATTGCATCAAAGAGCATTTGCATTCACCAGTTTAAGGGAGTAGATTTTGGGATTGGAAATTAGTCAATAAGTTTTAAAGCCAATGGAAAACATGAAGTAAAGGGTGCATTTGGAAAAGCTTGGGGGTAAAAGTTAAGAAATAAGGACTGCCATAATTTCAAATTTTTGAAGCTTATTTTATCTTAGATATAAGTATTTCCATTATAAATTGGGTATTGATGGTCTAATTTACTAGCTATAATTTTATTTAAGCTTTCCAAAATGTATTCATAGTCACAACACAAAGGTATAACTCTATGGGGTACAGTCAATTCTCGGCGGTTTCCGCCGCGGAAAAACTATTACCAGTATTATAGTAATAGTAAGTCAGATTTCAAATTCAGCGAGAAAAATACCGTAATACTGTTATTTACACGCACTATTACCGTAATGATGGTAATAGTGAATGCGGCACGTTAAATTTGGCTATAACGCCAACAATTTAATATGTCCCTATGATTTAGTGTCATAGACAGTTTACAATGACATAATTTGCATTTTTTTCTATTTTCTAAAACAGACCTATTTGATTTAAAAGGTGGCAAAATACAACTGGGTAGTGCCAACCTACAGCTGGGTGGCTTGAATGGTGAACGAACTGGGAATATAGAGTTCCATAGTGGTGGGGAGACAAGAACTTTTCAAATTAATGGAAAACATGAAATTAACGGTGAATTTGGGATTTCATCTGAAGAGAATAAGGATGGTGGAAAAAGTAAGTTGTAGACAATTGCAGCTCAATGTCTTAATGCCTATATCCCCAAGATAGATTGGAAGGTGGTGGGATCAATAGCAAATCTTCTATTGAAATCAAGGCTTTTTGAGCCTACACAGGTTCAGTAATAGTCATCTGAAAACATTTTAATTTTCAGAAATCTGACATTTAACAAAATCTGATTGATGTGAAAGATGATAAATACGTAGATATGTGTGATGCCAAATTGCATGAAAGAGCATTTGCATTAACCAGTTTAAGGGAGTAGATTTTGGGATTGGAAACTAGTCAATAAGATTTGACCCTAATGGAAAACTTGATGTAAAGCGTGCAATTCTAAAAGCTTGGGTCTAGAATTTAAGAAATAAGGAAAGTCTAAAATGAATTAATTGGTAGATGAACTTACTTTAGATACCAGTAATCCCATAATAAATTGGTCAATGGTGGAAAAATTTAATACCAATTGTTAGATTTGAGATTTCAAAAATGAATTCATAGTCAAACCACAAAGATAAATCATTATAATTTGGTAACAAAGATAGTTTATAATGACATAATTTGCATTTGTTTTCCATTTTCTAAAACAGACCTATTGGATTTGAAAGGTGGCAAAATACAACTGGGTAGTGCCAACCTACAGCTGGGAGGCTTGAATGGCGGACAAACTGGGAATATAAATTTCCATAGTGGTGGGGAGACAAGGACTTATCAAATTAATGGAAAACAGGAATTTAAGGGTGGATATGGGATTTCATCTGAGGAGGATAAGGAGGGCGGAAAAAGTAAGTTGTAGACATTTGTAGCGCAATGTCTTAATGCCTATGTCCCCAAGATAAATTGGGAGGTGATGGGATATATTGCAAATCTTCTGTTGAAATCATGGCTTCCTAAGTGCACACAGGTTCAGTAATAGTCATATGGAAACATTTTTATTTTCAGAATTCTGACGTTTAACCAAATGGACAGTTTTTATTTTGTTTTCCTTTATTGAAATAAATCTGATTGGTGCGGAGGGGGGATAAATAGATATGTGTGATGCCATATTGCATCAAATAGCATTTTCATTCACCATTGCAAGGTTGTAGAGATTGGCATTGTTAACTAGTCAATAAGATTTGAAACCAATGGACAACATGAAATTAAGGATTCATTTGAAGAAGCTGGCGCGGTTGGGTTAAGAAATAAGGAAGCTCTTAATTTCAATTATTTGTAGCTTAGCAGATGTTAGATTTCAGTAATTCCATTATAAATTGGGAGGTGTTGGGAGCATTTACTACCAATTGTTGAATTTGAGGTTTCCAAAATGCACCAATTTGGATTCACAGTCGCAACACATAACTAAAACATTATAATATGGTGTGGTAGACAGTTTACAATTACATAATTAGCATTTATCTTCCATTTTCTAAAACAGACCTGATTGATTTGGAAGGTGGCAAAATACAACTGGGTAGTGACAATCTACATCTGGGGCGTTTTAATGGTGGACAATCTGGGAATATAGATCACCATAACGGTGGTGAATCAAAGACTTTTCAAATGAATGTAAAACATTAAATTAAGGGTGGATTAGGAATTTCATCTCAGGAGGATATGGAAGGTGGGAAAAATAAATTGTAGATATTTGTAGCTCAATTTCTTATGCCTACAACTCCAACATAGTTTTGGAGGTGGTGGGATACAGTGGAAATATTCTGTTGAAATCAAGGATTCCTGAGTCCACACAGGTTTAGCAATAGTCATATGAAAACATTTTTATTTTCAGAAATCTGACATTTAGCAAAATACACAGTTTTTAATTGTTCTTTTCTTTTTCTTTTTAAATTTGATTGATGTGAGAGATGATAAATACGAAAATATGGGTGATGCCGAGTTCCATCAAAGAGCATTTGCATTAACAAGTTTAAGGGAGTAGATTTTGGGATTGAAAACTAGTGAATAAGATTTAAAGTCAATGAAAAACATGAAGTAAAGGGTGCATTTGGAAAAGCTTGGGGGTAGAAGTTAAGAAATACGGAATGCCATAATTTCAATTATTTGAAGCTTAACTTATCTTAGATATAAGTAGTTCCATTATAAATTGGTAGATGGTGGTCTAATTTTCTAGCTATAATTTAATTTATGGTTTCCAAACTGAATTCATAGTCACAACACAATGGTAAATCACTATAATTTGTTATCAAAGACAGTTTATAATGCCATAATTTGCATTTGTTTTCCATTTAAAAAAACAGACCTATTTGATTTGAAAGGTGGCAAAATACAACTGGGTAGTGCCAACCTACAGCTGGGAGGCTTGAATGGCGGACAAACTGGGAATATAAATTTCCATAGCGGTGGGGAGACAAGGACATATCAAATCAATGGAAAACAGGAAATTAAAGGTGGATTTGGCATTTCATCTGAGGAGGATAAGGAGGGCGGAAAAAGTAAGTTGTAGACATTTCTAGCTCAATGTCTTAATGCTTATGTCCCCAAGAAAAATTGGGAGGTGATGGGATATATTGCAAATCTTCTGTTGAAATCAAGACTTTCTAAGTGCAAACATGTTCAGTAATGGTCATATGAAAACGTTTTTATTTTCAGAATTCTGAAATTTAACAAAATGATAAGTTTTTATTTTGTTTTCCTTTGTTGAAATACATCTGATTGGTGTGAAAGGGTGATAAATAGATATGTGTGATGCCAGATTGCATCAAAGAGCATTTTCATTCACCAGTGTAAGGGAGTAGATTTTGGGATTTAAAACTAGTCAATAAGATTTAAAGCCAATGGAAACATGAAGTAAAGGGTGCATTTGGAAAAGCTTAGGGGTAGAAGTTAAGAAATAAGGACTGCCTTAATATCAATTTTTTGAAGCTTATCTTATTTTAGATATATGTATTTTCATTATAAATTGGGAGATGGTGGTCTAATTTACTAGCTATAATTTTATTGAAGATTTCCAAAATGTATTCATAGTCAAAACACTAAGGTAAAACTCTACGATTTAGTGTCATAGATAGTTTACAACGACATAATTTGCAATTTTTTTTCTATTTTTTTAAAACAGACCTATTTGATTTGAAAGGTGGCAAAATACAACTGGGTAGTGCCAACCTACAGCTGGGTGGCTTGAATGGTGAACAAACTGGGAATATAGAGTTCCATAGTGGTGGGGAGACAAGAACTTTTCAAATTAATGGAAAACATGAAATTAAGGGTGGATTTGGGATTTCATCTGAGGAGGATAAGGATGGCGGAAAAAGTAAGTTGTAGACAATTGCAGCGCAATGTCTTAATGCCTATGTCCACAAGATAGATTGGGAGGTGGTTAGATTCATAGTAAATCTTCTGTTGAAATCAAGGCTTTTTGAGCCCACACAGGTTCAGTAATAGTCATCTGAAAACATTTTAATTTTCAGAAATCTGACATTTAACAAAATCTGATTGATGTGAAAAATGATAAATACGTAGATATGTGTGATGCCAAATTGCATGAAAGAGCATTTGCATTAACCAGTTTAAGGGAGTAGATTTTGGGATTGGAAACTAGTCAATAAGATTTGAAACCAGTGGAAAACTTGAAGTAAAGGGTGCAATTGTAAAAGCTTGGGTGTAGAATTTAAGAAATAAGGAAAATCTAAAATGAATTAATTGGTAGATAAACTTACTTTAGATACCAGTAATCCCATAATAAATTAGTCAATGGTGAAAAATTTTAATACCAATTGTTAGATTTGAGATTTCAAAAATGAATTTATAGTTACAACACAAAGGTAAATCATTATAATTTGGTGTCAAAGACAGTTTATAATGGCATAATTTGCATTTGTTTTCCATTTTCTAAAACAGACCTATTGGATTTGAAAGGTGGCAAAATACAACTGGGTAGTGCCAACCTACAGCTGGGAGGCTTGAATGGTAGACAAACGGGGAATCTAAATTTCCATAGTGGTGGGGAGACAAGGACTTATCAAATTAATGGAAAACAAGAATTTAAGGGTGGATTTGGGATTTCATCTGAGGAGGATAAGGAGGACGGAAAAAGTAAGTTGTAGACATTTGTAGCTCAATGTCTTAGTGCCTATGTCCCCAAGATAGATTTTGAGGAGATGGGATATATTGCAAATCTTCTGTTGAAATCATGGCTTCCTAAGTGCACACAGGTTCAGTAATAGTCATATGGAAACATTTATATTTTCAGAATTCTGACGTTTAACAAAATGGACAGTTTTTATTTTATTTTCTTTTTTTGAAATAAATCTGATTGGTGTGAAAGGGGGATAAATAGATATGTGTGATGCCAGATTACATCAAATAGCATTTTCATTCACCATTGCAAGGGAGTAGAGATTGGCATTGTTAACTAGTCAATAAGATTTGAAACCAATGGACAACATGAAATTAAGGATTCATTTGAAGAAGCTGGCGCGGTTGGGTTAAGAAATAAGGAAGCTCTTAATTTCAATCATTTCTAGTTTAGCAGATGTTAGATTTCAGTAATTCCATTATAAACTGGGAGGTGTTTGGAGCATTTAATACCAATTGTTGAATTTGAGGTTTCCAAAATGCACCAATTTGGATTCACAGTCGCAACACATAACTAAAAAATTATAATATGGTGTGGTAGACAGTTTACAATTACATAATTAGCATTTATCTTCCATTTTCTAAAACAGACCTGATTGATTTGGAAGGTGGCAAAATACAACTGGGTAGTGCCAATCTACATCTGGGGCGTTTTAATGGTGGACAATCTGGGAATATAGATCACCATAACGGTGGTGAATCAAAGACTTTTCAAATGAATGTAAAACATTAAATTAAGGGTGGATTAGGGATTTCATCTAAGGAGGATATGGAAGGTGGGAAAAATAAGTTGTAGATATGTGTAGCTCAATTTCTTATGCCTACAACTCCAACATAGTTTGGGAGGTGGTGGGATACAGTGGAAATCTTCTTTTGAAATCAAGGCTTCCTGAGTCCACACAGGTTCAGTAATAGTCATATGAAAACATTTTTATTTTCAGAAATCTGACATTTAACAAAATACACAGTTTTTAATTGTTCTTTTCTTTTTCTTTTTAATTTTGATTGATGTGAGAGATGATAAATACGTAAATATGGGTGATGCCGAATTCCATCAAAGAGCATTTGCATTAACCAGTTTAAGGGAGTAGATTTTGGGATTGAAAACTAGTCAATAAGATTTAAAGTGAATGAAAAACATGAAGTAAAGGGTGCATTTAGAAAAGCTTGGGGGTAGAAGTTAAGAAATACGGAATGCCATAATTTCAATTATTTGAAGCTTAACTTATCTTAGATATAAGTAGTTCCATTATAAATTGGTAGATGGTGGTCTAATTTTCTAGCTATAATTTTATTTATGGTTTCCAAACTGAATTCATAGTCACAACACAATGGTAAATCACTATAATTTGTTATCAAAGACAGTTTATAATGCCATAATTTGCATTTGTTTTCCATTTAAAAAAACAGACCTATTTGATTTGAAAGGTGGCAAAATACAACTGGGTAGTGCCAACCTACAGCTGGGAAGCTTGAATGGCGGACAAACTGGGAATATAAATTTCCATAGCGGTGGGGAGACAAGGACATATCAAATCAATGGAAAACAGGAAATTAAAGGTGGATTTGGCATTTCATCTGAGGAGGATAGGGAGGGCGGAAAAAGTAAGTTGTAGACATTTCTAGCTCAATGTCTTAATGCTTATGTCCCCAAGAAAAATTGGGAGGTGATGGGATATATTGAAAATCTTCTGTTGAAATCAAGACTTCCTAAGTGCACACAGGTTCAGTAATGGTCATATGAAAACATTTTTATTTTCAGAATTCTGAAATTTAACAAAATGATAAGTTTTATTTTGTTTTCCTTTGTTGAAATAAATCTGATTGGTGTGAAAGTGTGATAAATAGATATGTGTGATGCCAGATTGCATCAAAGAGCATTTTCATTCACCAGTGTAAGGGAGTAGATTTTGAGATTTAAAACTAGTCAATAAGATTTAAAGCCAATGGAAACATTAAGTAAAGGGTGCATTTGGAAAAGCTTAGGGGTAGAAGTTAAGAAATAAGGACTGCCTTAATATCAATTTTTTGAAGCTTAACTTATTTTAGATATATGTATTTTCATTATAAATTGGGAGATGGTGGTCTAATTTACTAGCTATAATTTTATTTAAGATTTACAAAATGTATTCATAGTCACAACACAAAGGTAAAACTCTATGATTTAGTGTCATAGACAGTTTACAATGACATAATTTGCATTTTTTTCTATTTCCTAAAACAGACCTATTTGATTTGAAAGGTGGCAAAATACAACTGGGTAGTGCCAACCTACAGCTGGGTGGCTTGAATGGTGAACGAACTGGGAATATAGAGTTCCATAGTGGTGGGGAGACAAGAACTTTTCAAATTAATGGAAAACATGAAATTAAGGGTGAATTTGGGATTTCATCTGAAGAGAATAAGGATGGTGGAAAAAGTAAGTTGTAGAAAATTGCAGCTCAATGTCTTAATGCCTATATCCCCAAGATAGATTGGAAGGTGGTGGGATCAATAGCAAATCTTCTATTGAAATCAAGGCTTTTTGAGCCTACACAGGTTCAGTAATAGTCATCTGAAAACATTTTAATTTTCAGAAATCTGACATTTAACAAAATCTGATTGATGTGAAAGATGATGAATACGTAGATATGTGTGATGCCAAATTGCATGAAAGAGCATTTGCATTAACCAGTTTAAGGGAGTACATTTTGGGATTGGAAACTAGTCAATAAGATTTGACCCTAATGGAAAACGTGATGTAAAGCGTGCAATTCTAAAAGCTTGGGTCTAGAATTTAAGAAATAAGGAAAGTCTAAAATGAATTAATTGGTAGATGAACTTACTTTAGATACCAGTAATCCCATAATAAATTGGTCAATGGTGGAAAAATTTAATACCAATTGTTAGATTTGAGATTTCAAAAATGAATTCATAGTCAAACCACAAAGATAAATCATTATAATTTGGTAACAAAGATAGTTTATAATGACATAATTTGCATTTGTTTTCCATTTTCTAAAACAGACCTATTGGATTTGAAAGGTGGCAAAATACAACTGGGTAGTGCCAACCTACAGCTGGGAGGCTTGAATGGCGGACAAACTGGGAATATAAATTTCCATAGTGGTGGGGAGACAAGGACTTATCAAATTAATGGAAAACAGGAATTTAAGGGTGGATATGGGATTTCATCTGAGGAGGATAAGGAGGGCGGAAAAAGTAAGTTGTAGACATTTGTAGCGCAATGTCTTAATGCCTATGTCCCCAAGATAAATTGGGAGGTGATGGGATATATTGCAAATCTTCTGTTGAAAGCATGGCTTCCTAAGTGCACACAGGTTCAGTAATAGTCATATGGAAACATTTTTATTTTCAGAATTCTGACGTTTAACCAAATGGACAGTTTTTATTTTGTTTTCCTTTATTGAAATAAATCTGATTGGTGCGGAGGGGGGATAAATAGATATGTGTGATGCCATATTGCATCAAATAGCATTTTCATTCACCATTGCAAGGTTGTAGAGATTGGCATTGTTAACTAGTCAATAAGATTTGAAACCAATGGACAACATGAAATTAAGGATTCATTTGAAGAAGCTGGCGCGGTTGGGTTAAGAAATAAGGAAGCTCTTAATTTCAATTATTTGTAGCTTAGCAGATGTTAGATTTCAGTAATTCCATTATAAATTGGGAGGTGTTGGGAGCATTTACTACCAATTGTTGAATTTGAGGTTTCCAAAATGCACCAATTTGGATTCACAGTCGCAACACATAACTAAAACATTATAATATGGTGTGGTAGACAGTTTACAATTACATAATTAGCATTTATCTTCCATTTTCTAAAACAGACCTGATTGATTTGGAAGGTGGCAAAATACAACTGGGTAGTGACAATCTACATCTGGGGCGTTTTAATGGTGGACAATCTGGGAATATAGATCACCATAACGGTGGTGAATCAAAGACTTTTCAAATGAATGTAAAACATTAAATTAAGGGTGGATTAGGAATTTCATCTCAGGAGGATATGGAAGGTGGGAAAAATAAATTGTAGATATTTGTAGCTCAATTTCTTATGCCTACAACTCCAACATAGTTTTGGAGGTGGTGGGATACAGTGGAAATCTTCTGTTGAAATCAAGGATTCCTGAGTCCACACAGGTTTAGCAATAGTCATATGAAAACATTTTTATTTTCAGAAATCTGACATTTAGCAAAATACACAGTTTTTAATTGTTCTTTTCTTTTTCTTTTTAAATTTGATTGATGTGAGAGATGATAAATACGAAAATATGGGTGATGCCGAATTCCATCAAAGAGCATTTGCATTAACAAGTTTAAGGGAGTAGATTTTGGGATTGAAAACTAGTCAATAAGATTTAAAGTCAATAAAAAACATGAAGTAAAGGGTGCATTTGGAAAAGCTTGGGGGTAGAAGTTAAGAAATACGGAATGCCATAATTTCAATTATTTGAAGCTTAACTTATCTTAGATATAAGTAGTTCCATTATAAATTGGTAGATGGTGGTCTAATTTTCTAGCTATAATTTAATTTATGGTTTCCAAACTGAATTCATAGTCACAACACAATGGTAAATCACTATAATTTGTTATCAAAGACAGTTTATAATGCCATAATTTGCATTTGTTTTCCATTTAAAAAAACAGACCTATTTGATTTGAAAGGTGGCAAAATACAACTGGGTAGTGCCAACCTACAGCTGGGAAGCTTGAATGGCGGACAAACTGGGAATATAAATTTCCATAGCGGTGGGGAGACAAGGACATATCAAATCAATGGAAAACAGGAAATTAAAGGTGGATTTGGCATTTCATCTGAGGAGGATAGGGAGGGCGGAAAAAGTAAGTTGTAGACATTTCTAGCTCAATATCTTAATGCTTATGTCCCCAAGAAAAATTGGGAGGTGATGGGATATATTGAAAATCTTTTGTTGAAATCAAGACTTCCTAAGTGCACACAGGTTCAGTAATGGTCATATGAAAACATTTTTATTTTCAGAATTCTGACATTTAACAAAATGTACAGTTTTTATTTGGTTTTCTTTTGTTGAAATAAATCTGACTGATGTGAAAGGGGATAAATTGATATGTGTGAAGTCAAATTGCATTAAAGAGTATTTTTATTAACCAGTTTAAGGGAGTAGATTTTGGGATTGGAAACTAATCAATAAGATTTAAAGTCAATGGAAAACATGAAGTAAAGGGTGCATTTGGAAAAGCTTGAGGTTAGAAGTTAAGAAATAGGAACTGTTATAATTTTAATTATTTGAAGCCTAACTTATCTTAGATATAAGTAGTTCCATTATAAATTGGGACATGGTGGTCTAACTTACTAGCTATAAATTATTTAAGGTTTCCAAAATGTATTTATAGTCACAACACAAAGGTAAAACACTAGGATTTAGTGTCATAGAAAGTTTACAATGACATAATTTGCATTTTTTTCTATTTTCTAAAACAGACCTATTTGATTTGAAAGGTGGCAAAATACAACTGGGTAGTGCCAACCTACAGCTGGGTGGCTTGAATGGTGAACGAACTGGGAATATAGAGTTCCATAGTGGTGGGGAGACAAGGACTTTTCAAATTAATGGAAAACATGAAATTAAGGGTGGATTTGGGATTTCATCTGAGGAGGATAAGGATGGCGGAAAAAGTAAGTTGTAGACAATTGCAGCGCAATGTCTTAACGCCTATGTCCCCAAGATAGGTTGGATGGTGGTGGGATACATAGTAAATCTTCAATTGAAATCAGGGCTTTTTGAGCCCACACAGGTTCAGTAATAGTCATATAAAAACATTTTAATTTTGACATTTAACAAAATCTAATTGATGTGAAAGATGATAAATATGTAGATATGTGTGATGCCGAATTGTATGAAAGAGCATTTTCATTAACCAGTTTAAGAGAGCAGATTTTGTGATTGGAATCTAGTCAATAAGATTTGAAACCAATAGAAAAATAGAATAGAAAAATTGAAATTAGGGCACTTAGTTAAATTTGTATGGCGAGGCAGGCCTCCCAGAATCCGACTGGCTCTGCTCAAAATTTCCACAAACCGAGGGTGTAGCGGATTCCCCAATCTCAAGTCTTACTACTGGTCAGCCCATTTCAGCTCAGTGGTGACTTTCTTTGCTTATGCTGCCTCCCATTTTTGGGTGGACATTCAAGCTGCTTACGTCTCTCTGCCAGACCTCTCTAGGATTTGGGACCTGCCTCAACTCTCCAGAACAGCCCTTATTAAGGAAGTCCCTACCTTACTATTTGTCACTTAGATCTGGGATACCTGCAAGCGCTACTTCTCCATCCCCCCAACCCCACTGTCCTTGAAGCCCGTGTGGCACAAACATGCGGAACCCTGCCCCTGAAATGTGTCTCTTCTCTAAAGTCTTACATATGGTACATTGCTAACATGGAGAAAATCACTTCCCACCTGAGAGATAAAGAAGACAAGTTTCACCAAGTTTGGGCCCCCTGGCTGTATCTGTATAATACCCTGCTATCACCCCTTTTGAGTCACCTGCCCCTCATCAGACATCCCTGCCCATTGCTCGCCTATGATGCATGTTACAGCTTCAGAAAGCGACCAACTTGTGAGGTCTCTAATTTTCCTAGCTCTGATGACCGCTCCCTCCTCCCCCCACCCCTTATCCCCTTTTAATATGCTGTTATTGCTTGTTTGAGCATCTGATCTTCATTTCTTTTATGTTTTATTACCAATGGCAATTTCACTGCAGATCATGATTTTGTATGCATGTTCTATTATCGTTATCTCATTTCTTGCATGTTCTCACCAATGTTTGTTTAATAAAAAATTTGAGTTAAAAATAAATGTAGTGCCATGTTACAGTCTTTCAAAAACTGGTATATTAATTTTGTGCAAGTTGGTAAATTCTTGTTTATTATATTTATGTTGAAATAACATAGATGTAATCAGCAGTGAAGTAATTCAATAGAGATATGTGAATGATTTCAAACTGTGCCATAATTTTTTAAGCTTATACCCAAGTGAAAAACTGTAAGACTCCTTCGTTTACATTGATTTTAAATTATGATAGTCCACTTATATATCTCTTTTCCCACTTACTTTAACTTTTGTTGGATACTCCGACTGTTGTGGCATGTCTATGGGTTCAATATATGTTTTCGTTGGAGATACCTGACTTTCAATTCACCTGTGTATAAGATTTATTCCATCAATAAAGCCAAATGTCATTTTTTTTTTTCAAAAATAATATTTTATTGATTTTCTCAAATCAATAAATAGAATACATACCATACATTATATGCAATTGACAAAAGGATTTAACATTACAGAGGATAATAAATATTTAAAAAAACTCTGAATTGCTATGAGATCGTAGGTATGTTACTAGTGAAAAAGTGTGTAATTTAAGGGAAAATTAACTCGGGTAGGAGAGGTTAGGAGGGAGAGGTAAAGAGATGTGAAAATATTACTATACTCTGAATATTGAGTAATGTAAAAGAAGAAATTAAGTGGAGTTCGTAGTTAACATGGGTATGCGGAAAATACGTACGTCTGGGAGGGTGGTGTAAGTCACCAAATCATAAGTAAATTAGGAGTTGCAGAGATAACAATATGTCAAATGATTGTTAATGGACGTTTAGCTTTGTAGTGAATCGTCCAGAGAGACAAAGGGCTAGATTTACTAAGCTGCGGGTTTGAAAAAGTGGTGATGTTGCCTATAGCAACCAATCAGATTCTAGCTGTCATTTTGTTCAATGCACTATATAAATGAAAGCTAGAATCTGATTGGTTGCTATAGGCAACATCCCCACTTTTTCAAACCCGCAGCTTAGTAAATCTAGCCCAAAGTGTTTTGGAAACTTATTGGAGTATCGTTAAGAAAAGCTGATATGATTTCCATACGGTAAACTGACCAAATTGTGTTGATTGTGGCAGAGAGTATGTGTGTGTGTGTGTGGGGGGGGGGTGTTTTTCCAACATGCAGCTATTAAATATTTGGCTGCCTTTAAGATGTGTTTAACAAGTTTTTAAGTAGGTCGGCTAGTGTCTGGAAGCGTTCTGGGAAGAAAAGAATATAGAAGGGACTCAGGCATTTTAATCTGAGTACTAGAATCAATAAGAGAGTGAATTTGTAACCAATAAGGTTGAATTTTTGGACAACCAAACATGCAGCACCGTACCCCGTAATCCACAGCCTCTACATCATCGATCTCTGGAATTTGGAAATATAATATGTAGAAGGGAAGGTACTAAATACCATCAATAGTAAAGTTTGAAAGAGTTTTCCGTTATTCTAAATGAAATTGATGAGTTAGCTAAATTAGCTCTAATTTTTTACCATTCTTTCGGAGTCAGGGTCTTGCCATTGGTCTGATGGGTGGGGTGTCTGTAGGGAACGATAAAAATGTCTAATATGGAGGCATTGATAGAATATTTTTTGTGGAAAGTTTAATTGTGTTTGAAGGTCCGAAAATGTAGGGAAAAATGTCATCGGGCTAGGTCCCATACAAAGAGTAAATTATGTGAGGTCCAGTGGTGAAACATTTTATGGTCTAGGACTGCTGCAAAATTTTTGCTAATAACAGGTATTTGGATTGTAATTTATAGGATTTGTGTAAGCACATTGTCATTATAGCTTATTTAAACTGTAAAAATGAAAACCATTCTAAAATGTAATTGATGTATTTCCACTGTAAGGTGTATTTCTTTGCAATATTTATATTGTCTTTTATATATTCCTGCTTTGCTCTAACAGGTAATTTTGTGTTTGTAGGTGTATTTGGCCATGGTGGTAAAGGAAAGCTGGACATAAAAATAAAGGGAGGAAGCAAAGAATCATCTGAAGAAAATAACTCAAAAGAAAATAAAGGTATGTAGAACTGTTTACCATCCTATGGGATGTAATTGTGCTGAATTTATTCATCATCAATTTAGACTTGTCTAGTATATCTGTGAACAAGGCTACATTATCTATTTTGTTGCAACCTATTTTATTAGGAGACATTATTTTAATAAGCTCACAGTAAGACAAAAACTCCTCTTACTGTTGTACTTCTAAAACAATACTAAATTATAAAATCGAAATGACGTATTTCCTCTGTAAAAAGAATTATATTGTTATATTCATATTGCCTTCTATATATTCCTGCTTTGCTCTAACAGGTAATTTTGGGTTTGGAGGTAAATTTGGCCAAAAATATGGTATCAAAGAAAAGGTGGATATTAAAATAAAGGGAGGAAGCAAAGAATCATCTGAAGAAGACAACTCAAAACAAAATAAAGGTATGTAGGACTGTTTAACATCCTATTGGATGTAATTGTGCTGAATTTATTCATCATCAATTTAGACCTGTCTAGTATATCTGTGAACAAGGCTACATTATCCATTTTGTTCCAACCTATTTTATTAGGAGACAGTATTTTACTAAGCTCACAGTAACATGAAAACTTAACTCCACTTACTGTACTTCTAAAACAATACTGAATGATAAAATCTAAATTACGTATTTCCTCTGTAAAAGGAATTATATTATAATATTCATATTGCCTTCTATATATTCTTGCTTTGCTCTAACAGGTAAATTTGAATTTGGAGGTAAATTTGGCCAAAAATATGGTATCAAAGAAAAGGTGGATATTAAAATAAAGGGAGGAAGCAAAGAATCATCTGAAGAAGACAACTCAAAACAAAATAAAGGTATGTAGGACTGTTTAACATCCTATTGGATGTAATTGTGCTGAATTTATTCATCATCAATTTAGACCTGTCTAGTATATCTGTGAACAAGGCTACATTATCCATTTTGTTCCAACCTATTTAATTAGGAGACAGTATTTTACTAAGCTCACAGTAACATGAAAACTTAACTCCACTTACTGTACTTCTAAAACAATACTGAATGATAAAATCTAAATGATGTATTTCCTCTGTAAAAGGAATTATATTATAATATTCATATTGCCTTCTATATATTCTTGCTTTGCTCTAACAGGTAAATTTGAATTTGGAGGTAAATTTGGCGAAAAATATGGTATCAAAGAAAAGGTTGATATTAAAATAAAGGGAGGAAGCAAAGAATCATCTGAAGAAGACAACTCAAAACAAAATAAAGGTATGTAGGACTGTTTAACATCCTATTGGATGTAATTGTGCTGAATTTATTCATCATCAATTTAGACCTGTCTAGTATATCTGTGAACAAGGCTACATTATCCATTTTGTTCCAACCTATTTTATTAGGAGACAGTATTTTACTAAGCTCACAGTAACATGAAAACTTAACTCCACTTACTGTACTTCTAAAACAATACTGAATGATAAAATCTAAATGACGTATTTCCTCTGTAAAAGGAATTATATTATAATATTCATATTGCCTTCTATATATTCTTGCTTTGCTCTAACAGGTAAATTTGAATTTGGAGGTAAATTTGGCCAAAAATATGGTAGCAAAGAAAAGGTGGATATTAAAATAAAGGGAGGAAGCAAAGAATCATCTGAAGAAGACAACTCAAAAGAAAATAAAGGTATGTAGGACTGTTTAACATCCTATTGGTTGTAATTGTGCTGAATTTATTCATCATCAATTTAGACCTGTCTAGTATATCTGTGAACAAGGCTACATTATCCATTTTGTTCCAACCTATTTCATTAGGAGACAGTATTTTACTAAGCTCACATTAACATGAAAACTTAACTCCACTTACTGTACTTCTAAAACAATACTGAATGATAAAATCTAAATGACGTATTTCCTCTGTAAAAGGAATTATATTATAATATTCATATTGCCTTCTATATATTCTTGCTTTGCTCTAACAGGTAAATTTGAATTTGGAGGTGAATTTGGCCAAAAATATGGTAGCAAAGAAAAGGTGGATATTAAAATAAAGGGAGGAAGCAAAGAATCATCTGAAGAAGACAACTCAAAAGAAAATAAAGGTATGTAGGACTGTTTAACATCCTATTGGATGTAATTGTGCTGAATTTATTCATCATCAATTTAGACCTCTCTAGTATATCTGTGAACAAGGCTAACTTATCCATTTTGTTCCAACCTATTTTATTAGGAGACAGTATTTTAATAAGCTCACAGTAACATGAAAACTTAACTCCACTTACTGTACTTCTAAAACAATACTGAATGATAAAATCTAAATGACGTATTTCCTCTGTAAAAGGAATTATATTATAATATTCATATTGCCTTCTATATATTCTTGCTTTGCTCTAACAGGTAAATTTGAATTTGGAGGTAAATTTGGCCAAAAATATGGTAGCAAAGAAAAGGTGGATATTAAAATAAAGGGAGGAAGCAAAGAATCATCTGAAGAAGACAACTCAAAAGAAAATAAAGGTATGTAGGACTGTTTAACATCCTATTGGTTGTAATTGTGCTGAATTTATTCATCATCAATTTAGACCTGTCTAGTATATCTGTGAACAAGGCTACATTATCCATTTTGTTCCAACCTATTTCATTAGGAGACAGTATTTTACTAAGCTCACAGTAACATGAAAACTTAACTCCACTTACTGTACTTCTAAAACAATACTGAATGATAAAATCTAAATGACGTATTTCCTCTGTAAAAGGAATTATATTATAATATTCATATTGCCTTCTATATATTCTTGCTTTGCTCTAACAGGTAAATTTGAATTTGGAGGTAAATTTGGCCAAAAATATGGTAGCAAAGAAAAGGTGGATATTAAAATAAAGGGAGGAAGCAAAGAATCATCTGAAGAAGACAACTCAAAACAAAATAAAGGTATGTAGGACTGTTTAACATCCTATTGGATGTTATTGTGCTGAATTTATTCATCATCAATTTAGACCTCTCTAGTATATCTGTGAACAAGGCTAAATTATCCATTTTGTTCCAACCTATTTTATTAGGAGACAGTATTTTAATAAGCTCACAGTAAGACAAAAACTTAACTCAAATTACTGTACTTCTAAAACAATACTAAATTATAAAATCTAACTGATGTATTTCCTATGTAAATAGAATTATATTGTAATATTCACATTGCCTTCTATATATTCCTGCTTTGCTCTAACAGGTAAATTTGGATTTGGAGGTAAATTTGGCCAAAAATATGGTAGCAAAGAAAAGGTGGATATTAAAATAAAGGGAGGAAGCAAAGAATCATCTGAAGAAGATAACTCAAAAGAGAAGAGTAAGTTGATTTCCTCAATCAAACACTTGCAAGAATGATTTAATTACGATATATAACTAAGTTCAATGGGTGTTGCACAGTGCTTAATGGAAAGGCATCACTGTTCCTGAACTCTCTGGGAAGGCTTACATGAATTTCTATCAGCCATACTAAACTAGTTGAATAGATCAAGTATGCCTACAGCATAATTGAACGTCCCATTTAGATTGCTTCCTTTAAAAAGAAGCTTACTTAATGATGAAGTCAATTTAGCTGTGAGCTTGTGATTTTAGCGCCTCTCCTATTGACGCAAATTGCCACAGAAGAATACATTTTGTCATTTTCTTAGCATTTGGAAGCTTGAGCTCAAGAACTGTAGGGAGCCCAAGTCATTTGTTAGTTGGGTGACTTGGTGAGAGGCAATATCTAAATAAATCCCATTTACAATTTAATGGTAAATAGGGCATTATTGTTTAGGTAAAGATATACCTCTAAAATGAGACATGGATCTTTTCATGTATCCACATCATAAAAACATGCAGATAGGCGAGATTAATATATGGATAAAACTATCAAGGGGATAAAATTGCACTTTTAATGTATTGTGATTTATATTTAAAAGTAGACTATGGAAAGTCATCATTTGAAGACATAGACTTGGACAATGGCATTGTTCCAACTTATAGTCCAGTATTCACAATAGAGCCGATGATCATCCCTCAAACTGCTCAATTATTATATGAAGATTATAAGACAAGGGTGACAGAAGGAGTAGAGTGTAAGTAGATGTATTAATTTTCCATTTAGCTGTACCCATTTTAATTCTAACCAATATCAACCAAAAAATATGTCATTACTGGAAAGTGTCTTATAATAGGCATTTGAACTTATGACATTCATTGTGACAATAGATGATTGTAAAAGGTGTTTGAGTTATGCAGCCACATCCAGTGCTATAAACAATTTAACTTAAATATATTTTTTTCAATAGAATGGGATCTTTATACCTAGATTTAAATAGCATTGGGAAAAGTGAAAAGTATGCTCTAATTATTCAATAGATATGGATAGACAGAGAGATTATGTTTTTAGAAAAACAAGGCTAATAAGTGACAACATTTTTGGGGTAGCACAGCGGCTTAGTGGTTAGCACCTCTGCCTCACAGCGCTGGATTCATGAGTTCAATTCCCGACCATGGACTTAGATTGATTGCTATCAAATTGACCCTAGTCTGTGTGTGTGTATGTTAGGGAATTTAGACTGTAAGCTTCAATGGGGCAGAGAGAGATGTGTGTGAGTTCTCTGTACAGCTTTGGGGAATTAGTGGCGCAATATAAATAGTTGCTGATGATGATGATTTTTGTTGAAAGCTGTTACGCCATAACTAGGTCTCACCTGCTAACATTGCATTTAGGTGCAAGATTTTCACTAAACAATTGCAACAAATTCAACAATTGTTTTCATTGTCTGTCAAGCTAATTACTAATTGGTTGCTGTAGTTCAGTCACATTTTGCACTTAATGCAACATTAGTAAATGATCCCTAGTGTGTTGTTTATACCAACTATCCTCTGCATAAAGTTATTTTTTATGCCAATGTATCTTGTATAACAGGAACGCAAAGTGACCCACAAACAGCTTCTTCACCCCTTATCAGTTACATTATACATATTACTTTAATTTATTTCAGAATGACTAATTAACAGAGTTCCCGTACAATTAAATATATAGATGTTTGAATATTAACTCATCTCTTTATAAAACATAATTAAACATTGTTTTACATTTTATAGCCGTGTAAGCATTTTATTACCACTTAAATAGGAAGTTTCATTCCCCCGGAAGCAAAATATTATAATAGAGCAATATTACAACAGAATGCAATAATAATAATAATGAATACGGAAATTCTGTCAATATTCTATCAAATGTACCGTATTACCCCATGTATAGGACGCACCTATATAAATCATGTAAAAAAATTGAGGATAAACATTATCCTCAATTTTTTCACAGAGTATTTGTGCAGCTTATACAGAGGAGAGACAATGCTATAGTGAATTCTGACTTACCCTGTCAGATGATTCCTCTGTCTGGTAAAGTCTTCTGTCTTCTCCATCTTTTGAGCCGCAACCAAGTTTGTCCAAGACTCATAATTTAATAGAAACAAATAGAAAAAGCAAGCAAAATGTGGTGCGGTTTGCAATGTGCATTGTATCTGCATCATAGAGTGAAAGGACACTTTAAATGACACTATAAATTGCTCTATCATTCTTCAAACAATTTTTGTAGCTGTACAGGTTCCATTTCCCCATAGCTGATCTTGGGAAGCTGAAGGCAAAGATATCATTAAGTTGAAAATAACAGAGAAATTGCTCTATGTTAATGTACATATATTTTTCCTGGTTTGTGGGACAATAATATCTATGAAGGTGTTGTCTAGATGGTGCAATTCATGACATACAACACAATCTCTAAAACAGCCATTGGAGGTACTGCAGGTGTTATGTCACAGTGGCTATTAATTAAAGTAACAGAAACTGTGTGTGGCCAGCCCCAGAAAAAGTATCAATACTAAAATTCTACACAGTTCTTCAAAATAGCCCCGGTATGCTTTTACTATCATTGGAACTGAACCACTAATGTGTGTTAATGCCTGTTTAAACAAAAACAATATGGTAAAAACACATGGTTTATTATTACTTTATACTAGTAGATATATCTTTCCTACATAGTTTTATGTACAGTGAATTGCAATAATGCAATAGTCAATGTATTTCCTTGTTGCACTTAAACACTAATGATAGTTTATTCTGCAGCATAGTTATCTGCTGCAAAACAATTATTAATTAGGGTTTCTCTGTTCAATTTTTCTTTTTACTAGATGAACCAATTGATTCTGTAGAGCCAGTGAAACCCACTGAACCTGAGGAGCCCATTGTACCTGTGGAACCAGTGCAACCCATTGAACCTGAGGAGCCCATTGTACCTGTAGAACCCATTGAACCTGAGGAGCCCATTGCACCTGTAGAACCAGAGCAACCCATTGAACCTGAGGAGCCCATTGTACCCGTGGAACCAGTGCAACCCATTGAACCTGAGGAGCCTATTGCACCTGTAGAACCAGAGATACCCTCTGAACCTGAGGAGCCCATTGTACCTGTGGAACCAGTGAATCCCATTGAATCTGAAGAGCCCATTTCACCGGTGGAGCCTGTAGAACCAGTGAAACCTGAGCCCGTTACTACACCAAGTAAGTAGTACTCTTAAAAACTTGGTCATATGTATTCTTGCATTTTGGTGTGGTGTATTGTCCAATAGGCAAATTAGAATGGACAACAGTTTTTTCCTTCCTGAGAATACCAAACAAATCAAAAATCTCCAAAACATTGCCACTGTAAAATGCATGTGGGTGCAATGCAGACAAAGTGTGCTACAAAATTCCAGTAAGGACAAGCCCATGAGCTGGCAACTTGTAGCTGCTTGGAGCAGTTGGTCACCAAAATATGAAGAGGTAATGGTAGCCTTACATTATATCGGTAAAGGAAAGGTTGTTAAAGGATAATGCTCCCCAAAATTAAAAATGTATCTTTGGGTGGAATTATTAGGGCTAAATAAAAGAAGAATATCTCACTCCTTTTTTCCTATTAGCTGTAGTATTCCAAGCAGGAAATCTTCTCTCCTGCTTAAGGAGAGATTTTTTCAATCTTGCGGTTTTGTGAAAGTCTCTTAACCTATAGGTGAAGCTCACAGTTAGGGACCTTAACAACACCACTAGCACTTTGAAAAAAGCCAACCCTGACCAGAAAGAAGGATGTCTTGCTTGGATTATTACATGCTAACAGGAACCACCTGATCATAAGATAAGGGGTGGGCACAAGTAAGCAAGATTTACTTATTCTATTTTATCTCACATAATTCCACCCAAAATTTCTGTAATAAAAAGCTTCTATCAATTTAATAAAAAGTTTCAAACATGCAAAATATGTACATGTAAGTCCGGTTGCCCCTCACTATCATAATTTAAGACATCAATTAAGCTAAACTGAAGAGTATTTTAAGAGGAAGACTGAAAAGATGAAATTGAGGAAGGTGTGGTTTTGAAGTGGTAGTAGGCTGGACTGTGCATTTTCAAGAGTATCTGCAAACCCAGAAAACTAAGAGTAGATTGACTTTCCAAGGGGCAGATCTAAGGATGGGGTAGTAGTCATGTAACTTGAAGACAAATTGTTGCACTTACGCATATTAAGAAGGGTTTGAAAATGAGCCTTACTGGCTTCAATCCATAAATGTCATTTATGTTACAATGTATTGTATTCTTCAACCTAATTAAAAGATAGTTTCATCCTCTGTTAGTTTATAAAGCACACCCTCTGTAACTGAGAGTTATCATCAATACTAGTGATAATATTTTCAAAACGTTAATGCAAAAATAATTGCATAATTTGGCATTTTGCAGCAAAATTGTGCACATTTCACTGGTGGAACTTGACCTAAAGTATTCCCAATCCGACTCCAAAACAACACACGTATCAATAGTCGCCTATAACATATAACCTATAAAATAAGCATTGCATTTTTTTGTGGTTTGTCTCATATCACAATATTAAAATGACTTTTTATCGAATAGCTGATTTTGTCATCTAAGTCAAATTTTTTTTTTGGGGGATGTCTCACAATATTTACATGTTGTTTTTCAATATTAGTACCAAATCCATCAGAGGGGAAGTCTTGCACGTTCAACAAAGAATCTGTGTCTGATGGACAAACCATTGAATTAGAATGTGTTACCTGGTATGTATGTCTGTATGTAAAATTGTGAAACAAAATTAGAAGGTGTCAGCTTGTTTTTTTAGATGCACAGTAATTGTGTTATATAAAAAGAGAAATGGTAATTCTGGTCACATGCCTTCTTATAATGCAACAGGGAAGGAACACAGTATTAGTTCAGTAATGCTGTTGGAGGCTTCTCATGAAGGGCATCAAAGAGATCTGGGGGTATATTTACTAAATGGTGCATTTGAAAAAGTGGAGATGTCGCCTTTATCAACCAATCAGATTCTAGTTATCATTTTTTTTAGTACATTCTACAAAATGACAGCTAGAATCTGATTGATTGCTTTAGGCAACATCTTCACATTTTCAAACCCACATTTTAGTAAATATACCTCCTGGTCTGCAGCAGCTGAGGCAGAAGTAGAAGAAAGTAGATATGAGTGGCTAAGCTATTAAATATTAATAAAATAAAATTAATTCTGGTATTTCATCATTGCTGATCACTGTAATGATCACTCAACTGATTGGAGCACTGTAATGATAACCAACAAAGTGGCTACCAATAGCATTCTTTTATTACTTTTGTCAATAGTTAAACCTTGTTTGACTCCTGCATATTTGCCAGTTTGGTGAATAGGGGGCAATGGAGGCAGTCAATATGTAATTTCAAAATCAAAAGTCACGCCTACTGGATTTTTGATTGCCATTGGCTAACAAACTCACTAAAGTATACTGGGACTTATATATTATTTTTGCCTTTCAGTATCTGCAATGATGGTGCACTAACCTGCGTGAAAAATCAGGGCTGCCCAGGTAATTTCATTAATTGTTCTAAGATTTGTCTTGTTTCTATTAGGAGCAGTTAAGGATAAGCGTTGGATTATATATAAAGTAGACCTGTTACCTGAACACAGAGGAGATCTTTTACAAACCTCAAAAGCCTGCTGCTCAGTGCAAAAGTAGATTTTCAATCACTGTGCCCCTTGATTGAGCAAGTGGCGCCTTCAGGGGAGCAGAAGTTTGCACAGAGGGGAGGAGTTGTGTGGATTGAAGGTACTCCCAGCACAGAACAGAGGAGGCCTACTGGTACACCTTATTTTGCAGAGCAGTGCGGAAGATTCAAGGAGCGCTCCCTAGATTGTAAACCAGGGCACGTTTTAGTAGGAAAACGGAAAAGTTTATTTTGAAGAAAGAGGTGGAATGAAACTGGTAGGAGGTTGGGAGTTGATATGACCTTTACACCGTTGCACAGTGCACCTGTGATGATTTGTCCCCTCTTTGTACAAGACGTCCTTGTATTTTGCAGTAATGGTTCCCGAAAGCAGAGAGTAGGCGTTCACCTTGAAGTGTGGTGCGAGGAACATCTAGGTGCACTAGTGCCAATCTAAGGCATTTTGCAATGCACATCTAATATTTATAGATATAATATAGAACTTGTGCAAAAAGCAGTTAGCTTTGTCACTAGAATTTTTAACAAATTATGTTATGATAGAAATGGATTTAGTACATATAAAGTAGTGTGCATTAATGGCAACATACATTGGCTCTAATGTTCCTTGTGTCCTATATTTCAGGTATCTGCTCAGTAACTGGTTACCAGATGATTCGCACTTTTGATGGCACATTGTATGAAACTCCAGGAAATTGCAATTATATATTGGCCAAAACCCCAGCATTCACCATTAGCTTGAACAATAAGCTCTGTACTGAGCTAGGTAAAGTTGACCAGGTAGGTATTTTAGCTTCTTGGTCCAAAAGTTATGGCATGAAAGTTATTTTTAATGAATAGAATGAAGAGTGACTTTGTTACTCTGTTTTAGAATCCAGAAGCAGTTTGCATTGAATCTGTGGACATCTTCATTCCCTCAAAAGCCAGCATTAAACTACTGTCAGATGGAACCATCCTATCAGCAGGAGAGAACACTCCCCTTCCTTATTCCATTCTAGGTATGTGTTCAACCTAAATGTTATATAAACACAATATTTCACAGAAGGAATAGTCAGTGATTCAGATCTGCAGATAAATTGATAACAATGTTTTGCAAATCATCTTCGAATAAACAACGGAATATGAATTAAAAATACATTGAGTGTAGATCGCCTTTCAATTTAAAAATACTTTATATTTCTTTTTTAGATACTATTACTGTCTTAAGAAGTTCTTCCACCTTTCTTGATGTGGCCTGCCCACTGTTTAACCTGCAGTATGACTCTGTAGGCAACAGGCTGTACATTATCCTTGATCCCAGCTACAAAGGACAGACTAGTGGCTTGTGTGGCACTTACAATGACAATCGTAATGATGATTACAGGTAAGATTCAGACCATTACCTTTATGTGTATTTAGATACTTTCAAGACACTAAAAAAGAAACAATAATTACCACATTTTCAGGAAGGTGTTACTTTTTTAATATTAGTGTGAATGGTACTATTGTCTATAACAGAGCATAAATGTTTGATTCTGTCAAGCAAGTCCAAATTCCAATATATTAAACTCTATCCAAGTACAGAGAAACAAATGGACAAGCCCAGAGTAACATGGAAGGGTATGTGGGGTTGCAGATATATTCTACTCTCGTTACCTGTCCATAGCTCTGGTATTGGATATAAGCGGAGAATAGGCTATACAAGTAAAGAATTTCTTATTCATTAATCTATTACCCAGAAGGTTTTAAAAAACAGAAAGGAGATAAAGTAAATTACTGCTGCTGTTCGATGATTGTGTCAAATATACAGATCACCAAATCTTCTTCCTACAGTAAATGTAAGGTGCACCGCTAAGCAATTTAATGAGAATGCCAGGGAAGGTATAGAAATGGCAATGCCCCATGTCTCAACAATGACACTAGTTCCTACTGAAATAGTAGACTGCAGTCTCATGAATATTGTTTTAGACTCAAATCTGTCCCTTTCCTGGGAGAGATTTTTTTGGGGCAGCACAGTAGCCTAGTGGTTAGCACTTCTGTCTCACAGCACTGGGGTCATGAGTTTGATTCCCGACCATGGCCTTATCTGTGTGGAGTTTGTATGTTCTCCCTGTGTTTGCGTGGGTTTCCTCCGGGTGCTCCGGTTTCCTCCCACACTTCAAAAAAATACTGGTAGGTTAATTGGCTGCTATCAAATTGACCCTAGTCTCTCTGTCTGTCTGTGTCTGTGTGTGTGTGTATGTTAGGGAATTTAGACTGTAAGCTCCATTGGGGCAGGGACTGATGTGAATGAGTTCTCTGTACAGCGCTGCGGAATTAGTGGCGCTATATAAATAAATGATGATGATGATGATTTCCTGACAATAAATGACAGGTCCACTGCATACATTTCTTTTTTATTTATTATTTTGTATAACCAATAATTTTCTCATCAATTGAAGGAGCTCAAGTGATATGACTGAAACCGTATCTAGCTTATTCAGTAAATCTTGGAGGGTATCTCCGACATGCTCAGAACAAGAAAAGAGCTCAGAAAACGGAGGTAATTATTAAAACTGTGCCTCTGCCTGAAGGGAATGTAGGCATTGAAAAGCCCATCATGACTGTTCTTTGATTTTGAAGTTGTTGTTATATTTGGCCTATACATTTACCATAAAACATTTTAAAAATACACAGCTGGAAGGAGACTCAGGAAACCATACCTTCGAGTAAACCACTGTGTCAGAGTATGGATCATTCACAATAGCTGGGATGCAGAAGAACAATGCACAGGCAATAGATGGTGGTAGACTATACACAAAGGAGGCAGAGATTTTTGGCTGTGCCAATATTAAATATAGTCAGATATGTCTCCACATAACAATGTGTGATCCATTGTATTGGAAAATAAAATGTTATATGTAATATCTTATGCAGTAATGACTTACAATAGATACCCTCTTCCTTTCTTCTCATTTCTTTGTTATGTTGCTGTGAATTTGACCATTTTTGTTTTTCATTGTCTGACAGATAGAAAAGTTGAAGCTGATTTAATATGTGCTGATGCCCTGGAAAGCTCCATCTTCGACGACTGCGCTCGTCTGATTGACATCCACTCCTATAAGACCTCTTGCGCTAACGCTGTCTATTATGATAATACCTTTGGCATTTGCTCAGCCCTGGCAGACTACGCCTATCGGTGCGCTCATCGTGGCATTATTGTCCCGGTCAGCTCTTCTTTCTCAGATTGCAGTAAGTGTTTTTTCTTTAATTGCTATTCACATTTTTATAAAGCATGCTCATACTGTTTGGCATGGTAGTGAGAAACAAAAAGGAATACATTAAACCATACTTGCCTACTTTTGCAGGCTGCTTTCCGGGAGGGGGGTTCCATCCAGGGGGGCGTGGCCACGCACAGGGCACCATTAAGCTCCACCCCCTGTCATTCCCAGCCAATTTTAGCCAATCGCAGCAGGGGGCGGAGCCACGATCACACATTTAGCCCCCCGCCATCTTCAACAACACCGAAATCTGGATCCGGGATTTTTGCCTGGTCTCTCGGGAGTCCGGGAGAACTCCTAAAAATTCGGGAGTCCCCCGGACATTCCGGGAGAGTAGGCAACTATGCATTAAATCCACAGAATACCAGAAAGAGACCTAGTCCTCAAGAGATCATAATTAATAAAGGTCTGATGCGGAGTTAGGAGCAACGCAAAAATGGAGCAAATATGCATCTTGGAAAAACCATGTTGCATTGGAGGGGGAGGTAAATTTAAAATGTGGAGACAGATTTATAATCGGGGTACGGAATGTCCTATATTAGCTTAAATTTCCGTGTAAAAATAAAGCTATTAAGTATTTGTGTGCTACATAAAAAAGTAGTTCATATTTTCCTTGTGGGCAATAAAAATCAATTAAGTTTTCACCCCTTGCATTGTAACATGGTTTGTCCAGGAGCAAATTTACTCTTTTTTTTTGCTTTACTTTTAACTCAGCATCAGGCAGAAAGATGGTAGATATACAGGAAATACTTCTAAGTATAGATATTTTTAGATACTCTTTATGCACCTATTAAGTACAATAATAGAATGTGAAGGCCAAAAGCCTAGCTAATATCAACACAGACATGAATTCTGCGACACGCAATAAGTTATAATATAGACAAAAGTGAGGGATTTGAATACTACTTTGCTACTTAATGACAATGAACAAAACAGAGTGATAGAATAGAGAAAATTTGTGAGGTCATTGCGCAAACATGCTGGGAGTTAATGAATATGTAAAGATCCCTCATTTTATTAGTTTGGGAAAAGGGTTGATCAAAGTATTGATTTATCATCTATTAATTGAGAGTGGAGTGATTTGTAGGAGTCAGCCATTGTGTCTAAGAGTGTAGATATTAATAGATACTAACAATTTGAAGTCATTTTTTTATAAGTCTCCACGTGTAAACATCAGCGATCTGGCACTTAGATTCAACTGACTGACGGCTGAATGCTACATTATTTTGTCCACTTTGTATTAAAAGTCACAGCTTGGTATTTCTATTTTAATGTTCTGGATAGGCCTTAAATGCCTTAAGCTGAAGGTAAACTGTATCTTAACAATTATCCTTGTCCATTACTTCAGCTCCGGTGTGTGACGGGGAATTGATTCTCAATACCGACAGTGTGTTCTCCCACCAAGACTGCGCTGAATATTCTACTACTCTCCTAAAAATTTCATCCTCAATCCCACTAAATGAAATGTGTATCTGCCCTCCTGACCTATACTATGATGCTTCTGAGAATAAATGTATACGTGGGTAAGTCGAGATTGAAGTTTTGAAGGTAGAATCTTCATTGTTTTCATCACACCCATTCTTCACTATATACAAGTGAAAATGTATAATATTCTATATGATCACTTTATTTTTATATACCTATTACAGTATCACTGTATATATGATAATTCATATGCATTTTTATTTTTCAGAGATTCATGTCCTTGCTACAGCAATAACCGTGTGTTCAAATTAGGAGAGACTGTCACCCAAGCCAATGGAGAAACATGGTGAGATACTATTTTTAAAGATATATTGGTATACATGTATGTTTGCTAGTGTTATATAGTAGAAGACTGTACTACTACATTTTCATTACATATCTAGTGGAACGTTAATGCTTATCTTGAAGAAATTGCATTGCAAACTTGTCACAACAGATATCTTATTGCAAAGACTTAATACTATTTATCTACTTGCCTTTTAGCCCCTGTGAGAGGATATTGCTATGTGGAGGAAAAGAGACACCCCCAGAAGGTAAGATGGTCCTTTCAGATTCCTGTTATTATGATGACTGAACAGATAGCATTCCATCTATGTACATAGACCTGCACACATTTTAGAAGACTTAAGTTGTTTCAAATGAACAAAATGACACAAATTTCGCAAAGAACAAAGGCTCTATATAATAAGCTCAGTACACCACAATAAGTACATACTTGGACATACACTTTGTCAATGAAAATGGGCATCTATTAGGATTTTTATAACAGACAGACCAAAAAGTTTACTGCACCACAATCTAAACTAAGGTAGGGTAGAGACGATTGTTATTAAATAAAAAGAGAATACACATTAGTCTGAGTTATTAGATATGTTTATGTTATGTTGAGATTGAAATATTTGATTATAATCAGCCTTTTTTTTTATCTATTTACATCTGTATTTGTGTGTAAGGCTGTTAAATTTGTTTCTGTATTTTATTTTTTTGCAATATATTTTTTGTGGGTTATTTTGTTTCTGTTTGATTGTTGGTAGAGTAGAATTTTGCACAGTGTTGTAGTAAGAGAAGAAAGGTGTACAGACTCAACACTCAACAAAACTACTGTAAATCGGTGCTTTCATGCTGTAGTCTGGATCATAGGAATTAATTGTGCCACATTGGAGAGCAGGGAATTTACCTCTTTTGATGTTTTTGGCAGATGTGCATTGCTCTGAAAATGAAGTATATTCAGATTGTTTAGTCGGGTATGGAAAGACCTGTGAGCCTTCTTGTCAGAACTTGCAAGTACTAGACCAGAGCTGTGCTTTCGATTGCCAACCAGGATGTGTCTGCAAATTTGGGTAAGTTCTGTAAATAACCAAGGTGTTCTTGAAAATGATAGTAACAATAATAATAATAATAATAATAATAATAATAATAATAATAATAATAATAAAATAAAATATTGAATTGCAGCATAGCAAATATAGATGATTATGAAAAGGTATAATACAACAGAAACAAGCGGATATTGAGGAATACATTTGCTTCACGTTTCCATATTGATGTATGTACGTATGTATGGACTTAGAACCTCAAAACCATGCCACTGGATAGCAATATAGCTGAATGTATGGACAGAGGACAGTAAAATGACTCAATAAACTGAGAACAAAGACATTTATTTGAATAAGTTGTGAATGGGTAACAAGATGGAAAAGACAATGGAAGGTTATAGTCGTTTGATAAAATGTATGAGAATGCTCATTAGTACTCATCTACATAATATATAAAGTTGCCTAACTTTTTATGTTTCAGTCTTATGAGAAGCAATGATGGAAGCTGCATACCAATTAGTGAGTGTCCTTGTTTGCACGGCGATGACGTTTATAACCCAGGGGAGACACTGGCTCAGGACTGTAACACTTGGTAAGCTGGCTCAGATAATATATGTAGAAACTCTACTGGCAAGTCATGCTGGCACTAGGTCATGCATTTCACCTACAGCTTAATGAAAGTATTACTAATGGGGCCTCATTACTTATAGACTGACCCATAAGGGGAGCAGTTATTGGTGCTCCAATGCACATTTAATTTGGGTATCAAAATAATGGATCACAACTGCTCACTTACCAGAAGACATAAATCAATGGAAATAGTAACAACTGTCAAATATATTTTATTTTTGCTGTTACTACGTTTCTGATTGTTTTTATTGTTTTCATTTGCAGCACATGTGAACACGGAAAGTTTGTGTGCACCAATTTGCAATGCAATAGAGTGTGTAATGCCTATGCTGGATCCCAATTCTTCCTGTTTGACAGTATCTGGAAGAGTTTTGCCACAAGACAGTGTCCGATTGTGCTCGCTCAGGTTAGTTGTAAACAACTGGAAAATGGGGGGTGTTACTTTAACAGCTGACAGAGAAAGGCTGGAAAGGGGGTAAGGAGGATGTTTGTCTTCCGTTCTATTTTGTTTTCACAGATGAGTGAATTATTAAGTGATGCATGGGTTTTCTTCCAAGCTGGACATAGTCAACATAGTTGTGCACTATGAAAGATTTAAGGTTCTTTTTTTGTTTTCCCCTCTAGTCTCGGCAAGGTGAAAATCCCTCCTTCAGCGTTGTCATGCAAAATCTCCCTAATGAAGTCATGGGAGGAGCTTTGCAAAAGAAGATCCTCTACATCCACTTTGGAGGAGCTAGTGTAGTGCTGAGTGAATTTGAACCTACAGTGGTAAGAACTGGACAACATTGGGCTACTTTTGGATTGCTGGGAACATTTTGGCCACAAATTATTACCTTTCTGCTGCAGTGGTGCAGTGGTGGTCTGTCTTTTTGTACCATGGAGTTTTACATTTACAACCACATATTGACATTTCCAATCCAGAAACATCAATCTGCGCAGTATCGATGGTAATACGGTACCGCAGTAACGTGGATTTTCCTACGTAACCCTATCAGGTGCGCACGAAAATCCACGTTATTGCAGTACCATGGATTGACTTTGCGGCGCGTTCCCGCGGACCGGAAACCTAATTGAATATGCCCCTGTTTGTGTCTTTCAATGTGGGAAATAAATAAACTATAGACTTGAGTTTTTCCAGTTTTAGTGCATTTTATAGATCTTTTTAAGATGGGTTATCTATTCTTTATCTTGAGGGGAATCATATTCAGATTGTAGTCAAAAGTCTTAATGCTTTCCACTATAAATAATTTAGCTGTGTTATAGAGGGCTGAATTTAAATGTAAAGTATGTCTATAGAAAGCTACATGTAAAAAATGTCTCAGCTTTGCTATCCCATTCACCTTGTGAGCCCTGAAAGGACCTGTAAAGAGTATTAATAAAAATACACCCAAGTAATACAAGCCTATCATTGCCTCTATCATGTGTATCAACAAATTGTGTGCTGACAATGGATGCGTTTGACCTGCAGGTACAGGAGTCGGGCTCTATGACTCAAGTGAGAATCTATCGATCTGGATTCTATGTGGTTGCCCATTTCTTGGAGGGCCTTGCTGTTTACTATGATCAACACTTGGATGTTATTATTCAATTGGAACCACAACTACAGGTGTGTTTATTCATTTTTATTCACAGCGAGAATGTCCTGAAAAGTATGTATGATCTATGTGTTTTTATCATAGCTCTATAGGCCGTTTGTTTCATTTCCATTAGCCTATGACACAATTTAATCATGTTTACATATTATAATGAAAATAATAAATTAACCTAAATTCTGTTCATTGAGGATGCCATTTTCAGTGCATTTTGGTTGCATTATATCCCAGCAGTAAAGTTTTTAAATATATATGCAGATAGCTACTTCTGGGGAAAATTTAAATTTCTTAGGTAGTATTCAAGTCTAGCATACCGATAGATGGATAAATGGATAGATAGATAGATAGATAGATAGATAGATAGATAGATAGATAGATAGGTAGATAGATAGATAGATAGATAGATAGATAGAAGACACTCTCTGAAATCCCACCTCATTGCCAGAGGCTACCCTACTCCCACCTATACTACTCACACTGGTACATCCTTGATACTATGCTAATCTTCACTCTAACCCACATTCACACCTCTTTTTTCAGCTCTGCTCCTTTTAACCTTAATACAACAATAATAATAATAATAATAACGCAGGTAAACACCGTTCGTATCATAGCTGTCTTAAAGAAAGATATTAACAAAAATCACAGTGCAAGACGTCTTTCAAGGAAGCTATGAAGTGTTCTCACTTAACATAGATTTACTGCAGTATGTGTATGGGCACTATATATGGAATGCTGTCCAAGCTGTTTGAATGAAAGAACAGATTTGATGGGCAAAATATTGAAACAAAAATTTGGGACAGGACATTTTCTTACTGTTTCAGTTGCTTTTACTTTCTTCTTTTTTCATGCCAATTGCAGTATCATATTATAGGGGCCCTGTGTCATTAATCCATTCATTTAGGCCCATCACAAGTCATTATACTTGGAAAATAAGCATTCTGCACTATAGATCTGAGTGGTACAAACTGGGACTATACTAAGAAAACCAGGAATCAAAGTCTGTACTTATATCTAAGGTTACAATTAAGATATGCTATCAAGAGAAGTGGCATAGATAGAAGAAGGTCTAGCATAAGATGTAGCACCTTGTGACCATTTAAAGGCAATAAGCAAATTTGTTCTAAATAAATATTACACAAACCATGACTGACATTTTGGCTTATATATCTATAAAGGGCAAGGTTGAAGGGATGTGCGGTGATGGCGATGGAACAACAAGTGGCGAGCTTGCAATTAGTAATATGGCCCAATACGCCTCTCAGTACTTGGTTGGTGAGGTAGGTGACCATTTTACTCTGTTACATTACATGTTACCTATAGCTTTACATATATAGGTGTGATGTTGGGTAGTATTTGCTCATACAATTTTTTTTTACAGTGTCCCGACCAAGAAACGACTCCCGCTCCTCCTACTGAGAACCTAAAGAAATTTGTAGAGGCGAAATGCAACCTGCTCAAGAGTGATGAATTTGCAGAATGCCACACTGTGGTAAGATTTGTTCCTGAGTGTGCTTTTGGCTGAATGTTTATAGTTATTACATGTATTCTATGCATACTGTTTATCATGCGTATGACGGTTGAATTTGTAAAATACTACCCATAAAAATCCTGTTTGCCTTTACCCACAATTATTAAAGATAATTATTTTTTTCTCTTACTAAAAGGTGAATGTGGAACCTTATTACACGGCTTGTGTTGAGGAGACAGAGGGCTGCAGAGAGGGTGAAAGCTGCCTTTGCTTTTGCACCTCCCTGGCAGCTTATGCCCGTGCCTGCTGTAGGAAGGGTGTCACCATTGAATGGAGAAGCCCTGATATATGTCGTAAGTATATCATTGTGGAAATGAAGTTATGTTAAATATCCAAACTTTGACTGATTCGTTAACCAATTTCCCGCTTCTCTTTTAGCATCACCTTGTGAATATTACAACCGAGGTAAGTTATCTATACCCAATCCTTGCATAACAGAACATAAATACATATAATTAAAATTGTTACTGTTGTTAACACAGAACAGCAATTTGCTCACTATTTGAATTATTTTTGTCCTTAAGATGATGGAGAGGGTCCTTATCGCCTGGTCATGATGAATGGCAAGACTTTGGTGGCTGATTATGATACTAACGCTGTTTCTGTTGAACTTATTGAACCTGGGAACCTGAGAGCTAGCTTCATGGTCACTCCAAGCCTTTATAAGGACCCACTGAGTAAGTCATCGACTTCTGCACATGCCATCATGTCAAATGATTACCTCCTGATTTTCTGTTTTAATCATATCTATGAGATTGCTTGTCAAATTGTAAATGCACAATGGACTGCTATATCCATTTTACCAGATCACAATTAGACCTCAACTGCTGATCACTTTACACTACTAGTTTAGTATGTAGGGAACATTATGAAAATATTATATTCAACTGATTATAATATCTACCCTTTCTGATCTGTTCCTAGACGGTAGAAAGCTGGTCTCCCTGGAGTCTGCAGAGCACCATAACTTCTTCATTGTGCAGAATGATGATGGAAGTTTGAGCCTGAAGAAATGGCAGCCAAGCTTGACCTTCCGCCTATCAGCAACTTTCATTCTGAGATCAAGCCGCTTGGTTAAAGGATATGATGCCCTGGAATCATACTCAGCACGAGGAAACTATCTTTCATTCAGAAACGATGGACTATTTATGTCCCGGGTGGTGTCAGGAAATACAGTGCAGATGAATTTCAAGTTGACTGGTAAGACCTTACTGCCTGCAATTTAACAGTGTAACAAACATCAATATGTATTTAAACATGTTAAATGCTAAATAAATATATATTACTTTTCAGAGGAAAGCTTTGGCTTGCCATCCTTCTCCATATGTACCTGGCAATACAGAGCTTGCGGTAACCCATGCATACCAACATGCCAAGATCCTGTGGGTACCAAGTGCACGCTAACCCTCAAGTAAGTGGTATTATTAAGCTGTTGTTCTATAAATACTGAGCAGGTGAGAAACACATTCTATGAGTCTGATTTGTACTTGCCCAGTCTTTAAACACTACTGGATGATAATATTGATATTTTTGTTGTCTCATCTATTCTGCTCATTTTAGTAAAAAGAGCCAGGGAAAACGACAAAAAAAAAAATGTTCTTAAGCTTTTCAGATTAAACTTTTAAAAATTTAGGCAAAATAAAGAACATAATTAATTTTACATGAAATATAAATCTCTCTGCTGAGCAAATTTGACATAAGAAACCTTGGTAAATGAGAAAATTATACTAGTATATGTTACTTACAATGCCTGATATCCATCATCCTAGTGTGTTTTATATGTCCGACTGAGTCATTTGTGAGCTGCAGTCTGGGAAACAGGACATGATGTGACTTTTTTAAGATGTATCATATGTTTTTTAATTATTTATTGACTACTGATTAAACTTGCAATATATTGTTTCACTACATCATTGCACTTTGTTGTTGTGTTAGGGTTGAAGGTTGCTACCCCATCTGTGCCCCCGGAAAGGTCTTTGATGAAATTACCCATCGCTGTGTGCAATATGGTGACTGTAAGTACACTTCAGTGGAGCTTTGAATTTTTTTCTTGAAACTACAATGCTATCAAAACACACCGGGGCATATTCAATTGTTGGCGTTACTGCCTAAAGTAACGCGGTGCCCACACTATTACCGTCATTGTGGTAATAGTGCGCGTAAATACCATTAATACGGTACATTTCTCACTGGATTTCAGCTTGCGGCTCAGGGAGCTGCGAGCTGAAATCCGGCTTAGTATTACCGTAATAACAGTAATACTTTTTCTGCGGTGGAAACCGCCAACAATTGAATATGCCCCACCATGTAGAACTGTTGCTATTTTGCATGAGATTACTTTTTAATCTAGTTTCATCAGTGAAGTCACCCACCATATACACTTCCTACATGTGGAATGAATGCTGAAGAGTCACACCAGCCTGAATACAAAAGTTATGGTCATCCTTCAAATTTAAAGAAATCAAATGACTTAAAGCAGCCAAGAATTCACCAACCCTATGGTTTATTGCAGGTGTCACTCCTCCTGCTGAGCCCAGTACATCTCCCAGGACAACACCCATTGTTATTCCAACAATTAGTCCATCTGAGGTAAGACATATAATATGGTTCTTACTGTACTTCTAAAAACTATTATTTATTTAGACTTTCTAATCATCTAAATTTTGTATTCCTGTAGAGTGTATACTAAATCTTTTAGTGCTTTTTGGTTACATGTAATTATTAGTAATAAGAAGAATAGAGTAAGCATCCATCACTCTTTATTACTAACGAATTGGTTAAGTAGGTACAACTTATGTTTACCACATTATCCCCATTATTATCCCTACAGGAACCATGTAAGGACAGAATATGTACAGTGGAGCCTTGTAAGGATGGAGAATATTTACAACAAATTGAATCCACAGACCCCTGCTGTCTAAAGTATGAGTGTGTTGGTATGTACACATTACTATTCAACAAGTTTTTTATGTATTTCTATAAACATTAAAAACTGATCACCAAAATTTTATCAAATCACAGTAACTCTAGTTGATCAAAAGCAGCTACTTTCTGTATGACACAAGTAAATCCCTACTAAAAGGTGGATTATTTATGTGAGTTATTTATGACATTTATAAAACAAAAATCAACCACTTCATGAGTTTCACAGAAGGGGATACCTTGTTATAGTAAACTAACAGGATGTAGCCTGGATCCTTTCATGTCCTATTACGGCAGACAATTGATTGATTGTAATTGACCAGCTATAGAATGTTTATACTAATTCATATGTCTTAAATTCTATCATAGCTTTTGAATGTTCCATTATATAGTTTTAAGTATTGAAAAAAATATTTTCAGATCAGAACAACGTATTATAAACAAGTATGTTGATTATAAAGTTAAAGTAAAAATCATAACAATTGTTAGCAGTAACAGAAAAGAATAAGTGACATAGTTTAACATGGTCAATATGCTCTGTGGGTTAAAATCTGTATCTGTTGAAACGCAAATTAGAAATTAGTTTGAACAAATGCATATAAGCTTAGTAAATATAACAATAAAATATATCTAACATGAATATGTTGTGTTTTCAGCTATAACAACTCCTGCGCCACCACCAACAACACCGGTAAGTGGTAGTAATGATTGCCTTGGAATGATTGAGTGCATGAATAGCTTGAGCAGCCTCCTTGCCTAGTGGGTCATTAATGGTGTAGATGTGTTCTTCATAAGACACCTACTTCTGAAACACCTTTAAGTCTGCAACCTCAATGTCTACATCAATCTCTCTCACCTAAATTCCTGGTGGGTGAATTGACAAACAGGATCCCCTGTACATGCAGGTTTATAATGATGACAATAAATAAGGCATCTTTATTTACATATCCAAACCTTATATTCCAGCACAGTTCTCCGTTGCAGCAATTTAATCAAACACAATCATTCACATTACACCACTCTAGCACAGTTCTTAGTAACAACAGGGTAACGCTGTAAGCAAGCATCACATCTTCCATGCAGGATGGGGTGACTGTATTTGCTTTCCCCATCTCTCTGCTGCTTGCCTGCTGGACACCTGTGCCTCATCCCCCTCTGGCCCTCATTTTCTAGTAGCTTGCTCTTGTTCTCCTTCCAGGCTTCCTTGAAACCTTGGGGGCATCAGAACAACCATTGTTTACTCTGTGGGTCCCACCTAACACACTGATAGGCCCCAACCAGGTATATGGCTACTCTGTGGCTACTCCTACAATTTATGAGTTTCCAGACAAGATTTTATGCCATAATTTAGATCATCATACCTAAAACGTACAAAATTACATTTAAATACGATCTGTCTTTTAAACAAAAAGACAGTTGTCAGCACTTATCCTTTACACTGCATATCTATGTGTATCTAGCAAAATGAAAACATGAGGTATTAGTTCATATTTTGATCAAAACATTTAAGCCTGCATCCCAGCGTCAAGGGCACCTCATTTACCCTCACTACTCCTGGCTTTCCACTTATTTTTTAGATCCTCACAGTGTCAGTTGGACAGTCTGATGGTCATATCGATGTGTGTGACATTCTTATTGAATAGCAGCAATTTTGTAGATAACAGTTCCCATAGCTGTACAACATTCATAATAACATATACACCTGTTTTTATTCTATTGTTCATAAATTGAATTTGCAATGTATTCTGTTTTGCAGGAGAAATGTAAGAATGTGGAATGTAATGTGGACTTCTGTAAAGATGGGGAATATTTACAGCAAGTTCCCTCAGAAGACCCCTGCTGCCCGCATTATGTGTGCATTGGTACGTTCCCCCATCAAGGGATGTTCTAGTAATACATGATATATATATTTTAAAGTTTTACAAGTATACTACCATTTTATTGGTTGGTGCCCAATGGGAACACTGTTGGAGTCTTAAAATGAATACTGCCTTTAATGTAACAGGAACAATAATGCAAAAATGAATCTTTCCTCATATATGTATTGAAATTAAGCTGTAAATAGTTTTACTGATTAATTTTTAATTACATACTTTGAAAAAGAGGGAGTGAAGTCATAAACTGTTATATTATATATTAAGCGAATTGCATTTACTTGAGCCTATAATTATAATTACTTTAAATATTTGACATGAATATTCTGTTGTGTTTTCAGGAGTAACCACACCTATACCACTGACCACAACATCGGTGAGTATCTTTTAGAACGCTATACTATGTCAATGAGTCCAATCATTTCTATTGTCATTTTTATAGAACTTGGTGATCTTGAACTGTCTATAACTAATTAGCAACCACATCTTGCTTGCCAAAGATACCGCTGACAATGGCCTGGTTAATTTGGGATAACTATAGTTCCAGGTATACCAGAAAGGCTACAAGATTCTTTTAGGTGTCACCGGCTTGAAGTTTTGATTTAGATTGACCTTGCAATGTTTTTCAATAGGCTTAAAGTTAGGAAGACTGATGTGCACAGTTCAAGTTTTCCCTCTGTCTCGATAGCTTTTGAACGTTTTAGATATACTTGTAAAAGTTACTAGTAATTAATTTATATAAGATAACCAGTCTTTTAAGTTTGACGAATTTTAACTAAGAATTTTCCTTAATCTACAAAATCAGTGACATAAAATTCAGGTGGTCAGAACACTTCTTTCATTGTTTGCGATTCTTATTGTTTATTATAGGAGATATGCAAAGGTGTGACATGTAACATTGAGCCATGTGCTGATGGAGAATATCTACAGCAAGTTGCAACAAACGATCCCTGTTGTCCACATTACGAGTGTGTTGGTAGGTTCTCACATTATTCAAGACCTATAATGAGATATATTTAATGTTCAATGACCAGAGGTTAACATATTTTAATATTCTAAGTCCCCTTTGGCAGTAACCAAATTGGACATCTGCACAAATAAATGGATTGTGCAAGAAATAGAGTTTGTACCGGCAACTGTGTTAGATTGATAAATATGTACTTAGCATGTTCCATGGTTTGGATGGTTATTATTTTGATGAAGCAGAGCTCAGTGGGTGGATGTGAGCTGGAGAGTGGATTTACAGAGTTGGAACCTCTACAAAAAACAAAAAAATATTAATGTGGCACCGAGTGGTTTCCAGTTTTGCCCCTGTATAGTCAAGATAATGGAAAAATTAACATTCTACTGGGATATAATTCTTAATTTCTTTCATTTTTATGTATTTGTTTATTTATTGGTTTCCATCGTGTTTAATTGCAGGATTGCCGACAACCACATCGTCAACTACGTTATCGGTAAGTACCCGTTGCTTTGTTACAATGTTTGTTGAATGTTCAAACCTGCCCAACTCCTTTCCTACATTCTATTCACAAGGAGAGAAATAACTGGTAGCAATCCTACCACTGTTGACCTCTAGGGTACAGTGGAATTTGTAGTTCAAAAGCAACTGGAGAGGCACATACATTTCCGCTTGTAATTGAAAACTAAATCTGCTAATTTATTTTTGCATCTTCACTAATAAATTGAATGGCATTGAGCATTACATGCCAAACCAACAGCAACGGGATTAGAGTTACTCTACGACTTATTTGTTTCTGGATGTTGCCACTATGGAGTATGATGGTGTTATTGGTTTCATATCCAGCCAGCTGTCCTGTATACTGTATCTGAATGCGTGTGAATAAAGTGTAGGTTATTTACAGTGCTACTTGCTACTATGTCATGTTTCTGCTTCTTCCTGCACTCTGTACAGAACCCATGCAAGAATGTTGATTGCGAATCTGTGACATGTGAAGAAGGGCAAACCAAAGTGAGAGCACCATCAGAAGATCCATGCTGTCCCCTTTACATCTGTGTTGGTGAGTTCTTCCATAAGTGTGATAATACTGGGTTTAATGTAACCCTCTGCACCGCACAGTTGGAATACCCGGCACCTATCCAAGGTTCAAAATCACCCAGGCAAATATCCAAAATAAAAAAAATATGTTTACTTATCAAAATGGTAGCACCAAACAGCAATAAACATCTTTAGATAATAACATGCAGCAAATAACACTACAGTCTGGCACAGACAACAAACAGGGTATAATGAAAACACCTCACCAGTATCCTAGCCACTCTCAGGGACTGCTGTCTATTCATCCAAGCTTCTCCCCCTCTCTCCTTTGAGGATACCAACAAGGCAGTGGTCCTGAGTCGCTGTCACTCCACTTTTGGCGGACACACAGCTCCCCAAGACCTGGAGAGGTAGATCAGGGCAAAGTCAATACACAAGAGACTGATTGTCCCTTTCCTGTCAGGGGCAGAGATCTAGATCTCAATGACAGCTTGACTTCAGCTATCCCTTGGTAGTGAATGCCCATTTGCTGTTCTCTGAAGCTCTCTTTTAAGCCCAGAAATGACCTCCTCAGTAAATTCAGGACCTGCCTGATTGGTCCTTTTCTGTGTTTACCTTTTCACAGTTTAACATACAGACAAAGGGATAGTATTTGAGCCACTCTTGATATAAATAAGGATGGGTATTGTTCTGTGACTATACAGCAGAGTTTGCTTAAACAGGAGAGATCACAATCCAGACACATTACATTTAAGTACACAATGCATTCCTCTGTAATTAAACATAGAGCTCTATCTGTAGACCTTTTCCCTATCTAAATACATGAGGCTCCTGATGTGATGTATATTCATACAGGACTGGTGGACAATAATCCTTTTGCCTAGGCTGAAACAATGGACTTGTCTGCAAGATAAGAAAACCATGCTGGCAAACATTTTAACTACTTTCAAATAGAATATATACAAGCTTAAATATGACTGACAAGTATGGGGATCCAGAGGGCTAGAAAAAGTATATGTTTTTATAGTCCACAGTTTGTGAGAAATGAGGTGCAGACTGGTTGAGGTGATATTAATACCTCGTTTCACAACAATAAGTAAAAAATTCTATCCACAGACTTCACAACCAATAAACCCCGAACACCTACAGTAGCTCTGGGGTGATATGAGAATTTCAGTGTCTCAAGTGGCATTGTAATATAAAAGTGCAATAAATAAAAAAGGGTAATGTGCCTCTTTCACATTGAATAACTTATTTATTTCCCATGGTACACAAATCAATAATATATTATATTTTGTGCAACATATTAGGCTTCCTTTTGGTAGCATAATGGAATAAATAGATGTTTATTTTAAGGTCATAATATGGGAAAATACAGGAAAAAATAGAATAAAATATCATGATTCTTCCCAACTTAATTTTTGTCAGGCTTTAAGGTTGATAAATATCAAGCCAGAGAAGGGTTGGTAAAAAAAACTATGACCCATTATGTTAACATTCACATATTTATGTTATCAGGCTATCTTGAGAAGGTATACATGAAGAATAATCCAGATTATGACTATATTCCATCCTAAATTCCCTCAATAAAAGACTAGCTGATACCTCGGCTGCCTCTTCATGCTAGCCATCATCAGCAAAATCTAGCCTCTTGCCAGCCTTCTACTGGATCAGAATATATATTTTATAAACGAGAATGTCAGCAGAAAATGTACTTTATATGTTTTCATCTTCAATATTTTTGCTACAGGCTCTCCAACAAATCCACCAAATCCACCAACCACAGCACCGGTGAGTGGTCTCCGTACTTATATTACATTGAGGATTTATGGGGAATATGTACAATGTGATGCCTATCTCTAAATAAACAGTCTGTTAAAGTGATTAAACAACACATCGTAATTGTATACATCCTATGCCGCCTAGATTTTTGAAGTCTATCAGCCTATATAATTTGCAACAATCTTTTCTCAATCTGTAATTGTCAACCCCTGCTATCTTTAATCAGAAAACATTATTAATGGACATGATTGACAGCAACTTTAATGAAATAATCATTTGAAATGATAGGTTTCTAATGGCAAAAATGCTGTTTGTCCTGGGTCTACTGGAACACATAGGAGTCCTTAAAACACATATAGTCATAAAATAAATGCATAGAAATCTTGATATAATGTGTATAATTCAGATGACATTATTGTTATTTGCCATTCTGATTTTTAATAACCTTCTTCTATATTTGTAAATTACAGGAGCCATGTAAGAATGTGCTGTGCGAACCACCAGTGAGATGTACTAAGAATGGTGCTAAATTGGTGGAAGTACCATGGCCAGATACCTGCTGTCCACACTATGAGTGCCGTAAGTCCTTTTACAACTAGACATCCAATCAGCTGATATAACTTACTTCGCCATTACTAATGTTTCCAATGCAAATTCACTAAATCGGTATATAAAAACTTGGTGAATTAAGTTTCACCCCAGTAATGTATAGGGTAGTGAGGCAAATACATACATCAGCTGAGATCCTATAGATTTACAATTGGTGGAAACAAAGGTTGTTTAGTCTTTTTAATAAAGGTCATTTAAAAACATGTTTATAATGAACAGAACTCAAGGAAGAAAAATTTAATCTAAAACCAATGAACAATTTCTGATTTTGATATTTGTTTTTAGAATGCCAAGTTGCCTGCGACGCTCCTTCAACTTGTGTGGATGGCAGCCCACCAGTAAGACTCGATGACCCTGACGTTGAATGCTGCCCAGCTTACGAATGCCGTAAGTGTCTATACCATAGATGATATGGTGGGATAACATCATGGTTCATCTGGGTATAATAAGATTTGTAAATGCTAGATGCCAAGCTCGGACAATCTTACTATACAATTGTCTAACAATTAATCCTATGTCCTTTGTTGACAGTATTGGAGCCTACCACAGGCCCATCAGTCACGTCACCCCAGGTACACAAATGCAATTAAAAATATAATAATTGGATGTTACGTAAGCAAAAAGCTCTGTACATGTGGTAAGTGTTATCAACACTCATATGTTATGTGTATGTTTGCAATAGGATGAGTGCAGGAATGTCAATTGCCCTATTCCAGACTGTCAAGGAAATGCTGTATTGGTGGAAGTCCCATCAGATGATCAGTGCTGTAAGCGATATACCTGCGGTAAGTACCTATTGTTCTACTACTACCAATATTGTTACCAGCTGCAGTCACAGCCTTGTGGACCAGGTTGGCCAGTAGTTTATTTTATTCCAAACAATTAAACATAATTCTGCCCAAGCAATTAAAAATAATTTAAACATCGATAGGACACTAAGGGGTAAATGTATCAAGCTGCGGGTTTATATCAACCAATCAGATTCTAACTATCATTTTACAGAATGTACTATATAAATGTTAACTAGAATCTGATTGGTTGCTATAGGCAACATCTTCAGTTTTCAAACCTGACAGATCCTCTCAGCTTGATACATTTACCCCTAAGTCTAACTGCTATTCTGTGTGTCTGGGAGAAATTTTACAATACCACCTCCAGAAATCTATATTACTATTTCTTGATGTTCCAAAAAGGGCTATGAAAATTATTTGCTGCAAATAAGGGACATCTTTCAAAATGTTTCATTTAACACGTGTTTTTTTTTTTTTTTTTTTACCTCCAGTTCCCGTCGAACCTGTAAGTTCACAAATGAAAAAGTAATGTCCATGCTGTCTACAAATATTGCATAATTTCGTCATGGGGATTGGATCAGTTATTGTCTCTCTCAATCTATATTCTGTTTGCCATGTTACCTCTTTGCTTACTCTAATTTGTTTCTCTTGGGATTTCCGCTTTTTGTGGGGTTTATGTTTTATGGACTGAAAGGACTACCTAAAAATTCTGCTCTTTAAAACAAAGCAGTCAGTAACTGTTGTGACTTTGGTCTCATACATTAATTCTAACTTGTTGTTTTTCCATTCCCTTTTTAGACACCAACGCCTAGTAAGGTATGCAGCATTCTAGAATATTTAAATAAATTATCTAAATCCATTTCTGATGTGATGGGATGTATTTATGATGTGACTGTGGTCAGGTCAGTAAATACCACATGTCCAAGTAGCTCTGTTCATAGCTTCATTTCTGTGGGATAGTGCTGGCTGTCATACACCAGCTATGGGGGCCTAAATTTTAATACCTTCTGTTGTAAGAGGGTTCTGCTACACTATTATTCAGTAAAATCTTCAAAAGCTAAATGAAATTGTGGCCTACACAGACTGGCCATAAATTGTTTTAGCCTTTAAACTATTTACTTTGTAATCAAGTGTATTGTTGGCATTTGGGAATCTAAATTAAGCTTTTTACATGTACATTACATATTATAAACAAGTGTGTTTATTTTGTCTTGAAATAGTCTACAACACACTTCAAGTGTTTATGGATTCATAACCGGGACAGATTATTGGGCTCTATAGCCACCTGTTGGCCACAAGTTGTACTGCAGCAAGTTCTCTTTTACATTTTCAACTTTCCATCATCATCATCTATTTATTTATATAGCTAATTCTACAGCGCTGTACAGAGAACTCACTTACATCAGTCCCTGCCCATTGGAGCTTACAATCTAAATCTCCTGACATACACATACATACACACACACACAGACAAACACACAGACCAAAAGAGACTAAGGGCAATTTAATATCAGCTAATTAACCTGCTAGTATTTTTTTGGCGTGTGGGAGGAAACCGGAGCGCCCGAAGGAAACCCACACAAACACGGGGGAAAACATACAAACTCCACACAGATAAGGCCATGGTCGGGAATCGAACTCATGACCGCAGTGCTGTAAGGCAGAAGTGCTAACCACTAAGCCACCGTCCTGCAGTATTTTTAATGCAGGACAGATTACAGAAACCTATAGACAGGTGATAATTAGTCTACATCAATCTCCTAATAACATGCTGCAGGGCAATGATATGGTAAACACCTGTTCTGGTCGAGATATTTCTCTCCAGAGTCTGTGACGCTCTTGGCCAGAATAAGTAATCTGCCATTAATTAATACTTGCACATGCAATATCATATTGCCTAATCCTTTATTGCATATGTTTTACTGCATAAATAGTACACAGAAACAACCAACAAACCATCAAAAAAGACAAAGATATATATATATAAGTTAGTGGTACCTGATCAGTATGCTCCAGATCTGTGTCCGCCTTGTCTACATTGTGGATACTGATCTTAATGGGGGACATATATCAGTTTTATTACCACAGATTGCTTATTTATGGTGAAGGTGAATGGTAGGTTAATAAAATATGTCTACCTCTTTACTTTGGCAGCCATGTCAAGGTGTCACCTGTGCTGAATCAGCCTGCTTACCTGGTCAAACAGTCCTTGTGAAAACGAACCCATTGGATCCTTGCTGTCCCTGGTATGATTGTGGTAAGTAGAACATATTTTTGTTACTCTTTTCATCACATTATATGGTCAGGACCCAGATTAAATCTATAAAATCACCATTGTAACTCTCAGTTTCAAAGTTTAGGCGTGGTACACTACTAGGCTGTCAGTGTCTATTGAATGTGATCTGGAGTTGCTGATGTCCAGGATTTTCTGATTTTTGAATTGTGCATGGGCAGAGACCAAGCACGTGATGGGTTCAGTAGGATTTCATTCAGTTCTATAGAGTCATGCAAATGTATGAATGCATTTTGATGTGTTATTCGGATGTTTTATTGTGCTGAGTATTCATTGAAATGAATATAGTCCTAGTAGAACCCACATCCAACTCTCTTCCTCTCACTGCATATAGAGAGGCACACATGTAAATGTGCCTCTATATAAAACAATGTACATATCTGATTTGCTAACCAGTAAAAACTTCAGTTGAATCACTTTATTTTTTATGCTTTAGTAATTTATATTACTGCTAATAAATGTAATGATTAGGGCATTTGCAAACTGCTCAAAACTGAGCTATTGAAGGAGTTGACAACTTTTGGACAACTTACCCTCCCCAATTTTACTTGTTTCCCCCATTTAAAATATGCTAAACTCACTTTTACAGACACTGAATTGTGCCAAGCCACTGCTTATGATATAATGTATCCAGCCATCAATCATCCGACTCCTGGCTTGAGGAACACCAACGTATAATCAGTATTTGTTTTTAGCAAACAGTTGGCTAGCCAACATAAATTACCTGGCAGCCGAGATGTTTGGTCCAAGGTCAAAGCCAGATAAATAAAGCACGCAACAACAGATGATATTTTCTTTACAAAGTAATAGTTACTTTACTGTAGATAAGATATCACAAAGGTATAAGCTCCTTATATGGTGTTTTATTTCCTATAGAAGAGCCAGTCAAACCAACAACACCTCCCCCTAAACAGACCACCCTACATGGTGTAAGTATAATATGGATGTGTTTTTACTTTTCTGTACAGTGTTTGTTACATTGATGTTACAGCTAATATGTAAATTTATCTTACACACGTATTTAGACGCCAGTGTTCACATCTTTTTCCATTCTTGTTGTCCTTTTGTTTTTAACTATTTCAGCTATTTGTGTTGCATGACTACTCTTAAGCTAGGTACACACTACAGAATATTCAGACCAATCTGTTATCTACATCGATTGTACCTACGACTGAAAGTCCGCTTGTTCGGGCGATTCATGCGTACACACTATACATAATTTACCTTCAGATCTGTGCTCTTTATCTGGTCCTCTAGTCATTTAGAGAATGACAGAAAAATATTCATTCACTCGTTAACCGCCAAAATAAACTTTGACTTTTCCACAATGTCATTCTAAATTTCATTATCTTCTGTGACTCTGAAACGAAATAGTCAGTCTCAGAATGAACGGATGCATTATTCCACCTACAGCACTCTCTACATTTATTCACTGGGGCAACAGCTGATGTTCATTGCCGACATCGGCTGAAAAGATCATGACTCTATACACTCTATGGAGATCGTGATTGTGAGTGCATACACAATGCAGGATTGGAAGGTGATTGGAACAAGATTATTAGTTTTACCGACCAATCAAATGAACCAACAATTGGTGCTTTGGAGCGACTATTGATCTTTGTGTGTACACACTACTGCAATATTGGGCAGAACGGTTGGTTTACAGGTGTTTGGCCCGATAATCGGCTCAAAAAGTATAGTGTGTACCCAGCCTAAGTTAATAAATATTTGTGTATGTTTTCTAAACAGTGTGGGTGTGCTATGTGGCATATCTTTTTATTGACATACTGCACTTTTGAACATTTGTTGCACATACACACAAGATTTAGGTATTGTAGGATTGTTTATGTTTGGCATATACTATAGTTGCAACAAAAAGTCAAGTAACCATTTTTTTCCATTTTTTCCAAGTGCATAGACACTGTTTGCCAACAGTTTGAATGTATTATGAAAGGTTCTGTAAAAGTCGAAGTTGAAGGAGATGATCCCTGTTGTCCCACTTATGATTGTGGTAAGTCATTTTGGACCTAGATTGAACAAGTTAGGGATTGGCACTGTGGGTGGAGGTACACATACTGATTCCAGCTATATACATAATGAGTACTATTAAAGGTGTGCTGTTATTTTTGTCTTCCAAGATAATTGTTCATACTATTTAAAGTTTGAAGAGAAGTGTTACAGTGATTGTCTGTTTTCTTACAGAATGTGAACCATGCAGTCCAGCACCATATTGTAATGGACAAAAGCCAACCATGAAGATAGACCCAGAAGCACAATGCTGTCCAGAATACACTTGTCGTTAGTATTCATTTCGATATGGACTCTATTAAAATATAATCAGTAATTTGTGGGAAGAGATGTAACCTGTAAATTCATAGAAACATCAACTGATGAGATTACAGCAGAATGCTTATAATGTTATAGACTTCTGTGCTTAATTTCACATTTCAATTAGAGAATGTTTCTGTCAAGAGCTATTTTTTCCCTTTTATAGTTTATTTTAGTTATTTATATTTCATAGGGTTGGTTATGATCTGAGGGCACTCTCACTGTTGAAAAGGATTTATGCAAATCTGAGTGAGAACGAAAGAAATCATTTTGGTGTAAACTAACTTTGGTGCAGTACTGTCTGAACCCTCTAGATGGCGCTAAGTCCTTTGCTGTCTAAAAATAATATTTTGACAGCAGCAAAACCCTTCCCATACTGATAAACCAAATAGGAAAATGTATAACATTGCACCAGGAGTATTCACACTTACATCAGTAGAATAAACCCTTTAATATTTGTATCAAAACAACTTACACTGTCCCTTATTGCTTTTAAATACATTTGTCTCTAATATTTATGATTTTATTTTTACTTTTTTTACAGCTAATGAAAATGCTCCGCCTACAGTAAGTTAATATATAGTGATAATACGTTATTGCAACTATTTTGTGGAACAAGCTATGCACATTAAAAAGTGTACCCATCACCTACACATTATTCAGCCTCTTACATTACTTGGAGCTACCACCAACCATATCCTTCAGCTTAAATGTACTATATGCTAGCCCAAATTGCAAAATAGTATCACCAACTATTTTGTTTTTAATTTTAATTAGCCATGTATAATTAGTGTGTATTAATTCATTGTGTACATTTGTGATAATGTATTATGGCAAATTGTGACAAACTATTTTTCTGACCACTTTGGTAAGTTTATATATCTATGCACTTATACAATAACGTAGGCTACAGTTGGAGAGTACATATTGGCTATCTATGAGTTAGACTATTTTGATCCCTTTATAAGACAACAGATGAAAGATATATATTTCACAATAGCTATCATATGAGTATCATATCATATTAAATTATTAGCATTAACATTACCATTATTTCTACCCAATAACATTTCATTTGTGAAATTCTCATATATACTGAAAATATCTATTCAATTTGTTAATATATAGGAATGTAATTTGTATTCCAACTCGACTCAGTCGATTGTGAAATTGGGCTTAATTTAGAGATTCGGCATCCGCAAATACATTTGTGAATCTATACAAATTTGCAAAACAAAAACAACAACCCATTAACCAATGTGTTATGTCTATATACATAAGAGGAGACTCCAACATTCATTCTGCCTGATTCACTTGCATATGGCCTAGGTGACTGTGACTATCAGTGACCCAGACAAATTTAGGTACTCCCAAACTCTGCTCCAACCCACTGAAACCCGCTAATTACATTTTCAGCCTGGATTATATGTGCTTCACACCTTGCTGTTCTCCCTGTGAATGCATTACAGGAGCCATGGAAGGATTTGTGAACCTGTGACCTATGACATGAAAAGTGCTACTCTGTGGGGCATATTCAATTCCGATCCCGATCCGCGGGATTGCGCCGGAACGAGCCGCGAACCTAATACACGGTACCGCAATAACGTGGATTTTCGTTCGCTGCCCATAGGGCAATAGTGCGCATTTTCTGCGGTAACGGATCGGAATTGAATATGCCCCTGTATGTCTTCCCTTGAGCAGATAACTGCTGTCCACACTTGACTCAAATCTATTGTGTTTGCATTCAGCTGTACTACACTTATTACATCTAAATATAGTCATCTAGATTTAATCATTTAATAGAACCAGTGAAAGGATTAGGAGGTAGAGGGCTACTAAAACAGACTTATTTGTTGATTTAATCACCTGCTGCATTTTTAGGTAATGGGTAAAACTATAATGCAGATTGTGCAGGGACAAGCACAGTGTTTTGGTGAGGGGGTGACAATGTATAGTAGAATGGGAGCTCTCATAGGGGCAAACTTTTTCGTGGGTGCCAATTCACCTTACTTTTTCGTCAAATGCCACATCACAATTTTGGACATGCTTACTATATATGTAATATTGTATACATGACTCCTACTTTAATATTGGAATATAAATACACAGATTGATTTGATTTATCACATGGTCACAAGTGGTACTACAATTTTTTTATTTTTTTTTGGGCTTTTGATTTTTCTTTACTATATTAACATTTTTTGGACAATATTTTTCTGTTTGGTGGATTCCAGGCACTAGCATCCTACCTAAACATGTCTGTCACAAGTTCCTAATAACAAACATTTGATTACTTTTAATATGTAGTAAAGTGTTAAGAATACGAAAGAACTAAAGTTGGCGTCCCTCAATTTATATTGCTGTGTTTGCTTTTAAGATTTCGTCATGTGATTTCAATAATAGTACTAGAAGTTGAAATGTATTTTAAAGATGTTTCCTTCTCAACATTTTTGTCATTCTATTTTCCACAGACTCCTGCCATCACTACCACACCACCTCCTGAAGTAAGTTAGAGCTATTTCACACAGATGATTATGTAGGACAGGAAATGAGCAACATCAGATTTTCGGCTATTTGTGAACTACATCTCGAATGCAAATTTTAGGATAGAGTCATGTTTAAATGTGTTCTTTCTTGATAAGTTAAATAGACCTGTCATCTATATACAGTGCAGGCAGCCATTGGGTGTACCAATATTGATGTCATTGTACCTTCGCTATGTATGAAGGGAATATATCCTCAGTATGACTAACTTTGCATTACTGAGGCAGCCATTTTATGGACTGAACCAATATTTCTGTGCAACAGATTACCAAGTCACTAGGAAGCGCCGACACCAACATTTATCCAAGTGCTAATAATGTCACTAGTTCTCTGTAAATGGATAGGTTGACTTCCCATGAGTATAGGTTCAGACATTTTCACAAAATGGCTGCCTTCACTGTGTGCAGGGAATAGGTGAACTTTAAATAGATTATATCGCCTACTTATAAAATGGTAGGTACTGTTTCACCTATGAGCAGCATTAGATATCATAGAAACCAGATTTCCATCAATACATGTATCAATCCTTCACAAATATATAAATACATTACTCTTCTCTCTGTGTATGCATTATAGGAGCCATGTAAGGATGTGTTTTGTGAACCTGCGACATGTGACAGAAAGGGTGCTACACCCAGAATCATCCCATGGGCAGATAATTGCTGTCCACGCTTTGTCTGCGGTAAGTTCCTTCTAACACAATGTTAAAAGGATAGTAAGTAAGTAAATAGACATCAAGACCTGAATGTGATAAGATTGGACACTATGTGATAAGATTGGTCAGTGTCCCCCTACTTTGTAGCACAAATCTACAAATGGAACAGTCCAGGATATGATGATACTTTGTCATTTAATTTATACACTGAGTTTAAAATCTTTATCTTTACGTTGACTTTATTTCTGCAATGACATACCATTATTTTAGTAAGAAATCATATGCATTTCAGATTTTAATTTGCTTTTCAGAGAACATCATGTAAGATGCAAATGTTTCAGGACGGTTTCTCTGTATGTGCATCTAATTATGTCCTTTGTTTGCATACAGATTGCACAGAGCTTTGCAGCCCCCCTCCAACGTGTGCAAGTGGCAGACCACCCTACCAGGTTGAAGGCACTGAGACCAACTGCTGCCCACAGTATGAATGTGGTAAGTACAGGGGAGGGCTGGCAAATTTTAACTTGCGGATAAGACTTGACTCATTAGCCTATTAGGAACATTTTAAAGAATAAATAATGCAGGTGGACCAGTGACCCAGCCCCTGGTAGCCCACTATAAGAACCGGCCCGGGTGGCAGATGCCCCAATGTCCCCTTGCCCACCTGCACCTTTATAAGTACATCCAAATGAACAAAGAGAAGTGGTATAACCAAGTCTCTGCTATCTGCCTTGTTGGTTGAATAGTTATTACTATTTAATGATTGAGTTCAGATCTAGTTTTTATACTTGCATAGCTTCAATGTTATAGAAAAAGGAATTATTTATATCTAGGGGGAAAGTGCTGCTTAAGTTTCCCTGCTTACCAAGTACTTAGCTGAGAGATATTTCAGTACAAAAAGACAGTTGTCAGCGCTTGTCCTTTACACTGCATATCTGTGTGTGTCTAGTAAAATAAAAACAGGAGGTATTAGTTCATATTTTGATCAAAACATTTAAGCCTGCATTCCAGCATCAAGGGCACCTCTTTATATGCAGGTCCTACACTGACCTATATGCTTTGAACACCATTAAAATGTAGTTAAAATCAGATGCACTCACCTCCCAGGTATAGGGGTTTACATCTAGCAAGGGCTGGCTTGTGAGCTACACCCAAATGTGCCTTAAATAGGCTTGATGGACAGCTGCTATGACATTACAGTAGCCAGTTTGGGGTTAAAATGACCACCTGGTTCTAGTGCAAACCAAAATAAACCCACGTAGAGCAGAGTTACCACCTCCGGAACCAAGGCGACTGAGTTATTGGTTTGGCTCCTTTAAAAACAACATATTAATCTAAAAAGACTTTAACAATAAAATATATTGAAAGGGACTCATTTAATAAAGTTTGTCAATGTGCACAAATGTGCTTTTGCATTTAGTAACGCGTCAGTATTCATTTAGAATCCCACACTAGAGAAGTGACGTTTCAAATCCGATAGCTGAACCATTGCACTTTGGTGTGCACTAAACAGTTTTATTGCATAAACCCATTAATGTATTTACTGTACCTCCTAACACTGGATCAAGCTTATGCATGATATTCATCTACACACCAAAGGGTGGGATTATAAATTGACATATTTATCAAAGAAATTTTTCATTGAAATTCCCGAAAACAACAGTTTTCAGATGATATCCCACATATAAATACCCCCTTAATTTATGACTAGGGCATCGCAGCAGACATCAGGGATTTCTGCTGCTTTCCCTGTCACTTCAAATGCAAAATCAGTTTGCAAAGATTTCTATGGGAAATGCTATTTTGCACCAATTATCAGGTTCTAAAAATCAAAAGATTGAAGCCTATGGCGAGAGCCACTTACTGCTCTCCCCTCCGGTCACTATCGCAAAGGTGACTACTTTGCGATAGTCACCAAAGAGGATACAGGGCTCAGGTCTTCGCAGGAACAGCAGTTTTCCGCAACTGCTGTTCCTAGAAAAGATTTTTAATTAATGCTCACGATATTTCAATCCTTATCTTTGCGATAAGGATTGAAATGAATTGTATTCAAAATGCATTTATTAACAAATATGCCCCAAAGGCACTTCTCGTGCTAGAAATTTTCCAGCTTCTGAAGCACTAGCGGAACTTTTATAGCAATTTATTGTATTGGGAAAGTGTAGCACTTTTAAATCTCACAGGTTATAATGAGCACTTATAATGCTCTGGGTAACAGTGTCTGAACAGATATAGAGTACTCCAATTGGAGAGTGTTTTTATTGAGCAATTTAGATTTTCAAAACCGTTTGAGCAATGAACGCCACCATGTGGCATCATCTCCGTTTTACTCATAGAAATGAATTATTTCAATTTTAGCCAATCACAGACTGTGTGACTCTCTCCTAACCTGTCTCTGCAATAAATACAGGTCTTCCCAGTATATTAATGGTTTAGATCCACATATAAAATAAATTATTTTTTGATACTTTTAAAACTTGACAAAGTTAATTGAATTCTAAATGGCTCCCTGATCATTTCAGTTCTTTATTTCGGTAACTCAGTTCAGCTGGATGGCTGTAAAATTTTAAAATCCCTAGGTGGACAGCTTGATCTGGCATTACAGCAGTATCAGCACAGAACTGCAAAATGTACTTTAGTTCTTCAGATTTAAGAAACATCTGTTTGATGCTCTAATCATTTAAAAAAGGAGAAAAATATACTTTGCAATGAATGTTAAAAATTGACCCTGTTGTGTTCTGTTGACAGAATTCCTCACAACTCCGGCGCCTAAGGTACACATTTATAGACCATAAACACTTGCTGTTAATATGAAATTTTCTAATATGACTTATTTACAGTTTGTTTAAAATCTATCTCTGTTTATTTAACTAAAAAAAAAAAAAGGTAAGATGGCAAGCGACAAGGGACCTCATTTAGAGTCGGACGCAAAGTCCGTTTTAGGCGCATCGACCACAAAACCACTATCAAGCATGTGCAGCAAGCACCATATCCGCCTGCATTTCGGACGCAATTTACAATTGCGACAGCTTGCGGACTAGTACGAGGGAAAGGGCGGAACGCGGAATTGTGAAGACGTGAACTTGTATAATATAGACACAGGGGGTGTGACCCTGTAAGTAAATACTGGGCGCAGTGAGGCACAGACGCAACACACATCATAAAAGGGCTAAAAATGAGCGGCAGGAATTAGGTGGTGCAAGTAGTCAGCTAGCTGCACAAACTGGTCGCAGTTCGGTAAGGTACTACGAGTGGGACACAACTGGGGTTACATGCTACATGTAATACCCTACCAAGCTGTGGCACACTCCCACTCCTGCATGTCTTAGACGCACATTGCGTCCTACTCTAAATGAGGCCAAGATGTCTATGTCATCTATAGCTTTTTTCTATGTGCAATGTAGGGTATATGTGAAAACTTTCATGATAATTATGTGTTGTACCAAAATACCAAACTGCATCTAATTGTGTCACAGGGATGTGAGGGGATCCCCTGCTCTGTTCCATTATGTTCAGGCCTTTACACCCTGGTGGAAATCCCAGGAGATGACCTGTGCTGTCCTAACTATGACTGTGGTAAGTCAAAATATATTTCACCAAATGATTTACTGATTACATGCACACTGTTAAAAGTGCTCTTTGGAATTAGAAATTATTTCATGGTCAGTTGCCTATATGCACACCATACCGTAGTAAGTGTCAACAACATAGCTTGTGTTACCAAGTAGATGGAGGCAGTGTAAATGTGCTGCCTCTTGCAACTGCCTACGTTGCCTAATATTTTTTTTGTAAAACCAAGAAGACATTAATGTATCATTTCTAACTTCATGATATTAAATTGCTGCAGTTATAATTTATTCTTTACATCAGTCCACCAATTAATATATTATGTCATACAGGCAGGATATCATTTACAGACAATACATAGCAAAAACAAACCTATAGGAATCTGCAACTCCACAGAGGACAAAGCATAAAAAGTAAAGTCGCGCTAAGATGGCAAAAGAGAAAACAAAAAGATTTATATTTAAGTGCCCACTCCTTATTAAAAAGATGTGGTCAAATTATCAAATGCAAAGAATGGTACTTATAAAGTATTTATAGATATTTTTAACATGTCTTTGTAATAATGCATCTGGGCATTTCAATATAAAACTTTTTTTTTTCTTTGCCCACCTTGGTGTCAGTTTACTTGTTGTTTTTTTAGATATATCATTTTTCTTTTATTATAAGGAATCATTCATCAGTAATTTTACACGCTCATAGAACACTATTTGCAAAGTGAAATAACAGCATTAAATATTTTCAAACTGCTCACCATAGCTTCATATATTATTCCCACAAACTGAATTTATCGTAAGCTAATACCAATATGTTTTGTTTTGTTTTCCAGTCCCCCCACCAATAACAATCGTGAGTTCACAACATATTTTATTATATATTATATTATATATGTCTCATTTACTCCGCTCCTCTGTCCTGTGTTTTTTTTTTTGTCTCTTTTATATTTTGGTGGCTGTTTTAGAACGTATGGCTTAAATTATTCTGCCCTTTTTTCCTTTTGCATTGATAGATTTTTCTTGTTTAAAAAACGCAAATTAGAGAATGTCTATATAAGTCAATCGTTATACATTCAGGGCTTAGAAAAGTTCTGAGGAGAACATATTTTAGTGGCTCTCCAACTGTTGTGGAACTGTAAAACACAGCATCCCCTGGCATAGCGTGCTGAGATTTGTACTTCCACAACAACCAGAGAGCTACATGTTGGCTTAGCCTGTAATAGAGGATGGAACGTTTTATCTTACTCTGTTTAATCTTTACCCTTTATTTTACAGGCTCCTCCCATCACTACTCCAGAGGTGCGTTCCCTTCAATTTAATATTACTAAAACCCACCTTTATCACAATATAAGGCATTGCCACATATCAACACTTAAAAGTCAGCGCACAATTTAAAATTCATTCACATAAGAATTTCACATCTATGTTTTGGAGGTGCAGTACTGCTGACCGCTTATAGGGGATTATTTCAATGTGCTACATTTCCAAAATGATATTCAATACAAATGTGATTATGCGACACAATAAAACAGATATTTTTGTATTTATTATTTTGTTACTTATATGTTTTTTTTGCTTTTTACCTGATAGCCTTGTGAACTGTCCGGGTGCCCCCCTCCAAATTGTGGAGAGAATGAAATAGTGATAGTGAAAGTAGACCCCGAGGACAAGTGCTGTCCCCTCTATGCATGTGGTAAGTACTATGTTTTGTTATTTATTCACTATATAATACTTACAGGAAGGACTGTATTCATTATACGGGCTGTCTAGGCAGCACAGTTTAGAACAGCATGGAAATAGTTTTATGTCAATTTTATTTTATTGTTTTCATCTCATTCTGCACCGATTTTTCTCAATAAATGGAAAAGGTGGTATTGGATAGCAGTTCTTGAACATGGGTTGTACTATTACTAATTAAGAGTGCATTTACTCACAGTCCTTAGGGCAACATAGGCGCTAATTACTGCCCTGCTTATGGGGACATTTAATGAGCGCAGACATTGATCAGCCCCATGGTTGGAAAACACAAAGCAAAGGACAGTTTATTACGTGCGTCTGTGTTATTCTCTTATTTTACCCTGAGATTGTATTTACAAAAAACTGATTCCTGTTAATTTCCGGCAGAAATTAAAATAGTAACTAATGCATCTCATATAAATTGTGCTCCCTATATTCAAAGCACTACTAAACTCAAAATTGATATCTTCATGTATGAAACATGAAAGTCAAATATATTTACACAGATGCTTTAAGTTTCTATAAGTAAGGTCCTTTAGGGGGATGCATGTGTAGATTTTTGTAAGGAATGGCAAAGCATTAATTAAAGAGAAAATCAGGTTTTAACATGTGCAACCGATTTCCTCTCCCTTTTCCCCCGAGCACTATGTGATAGCACTCAAAGATAAGGGCTGTGAAGTCTTGGTGCAGCAATGAGCTCATCATCTCTGCTGTGATCGCCAATGTCATATGTCCTCTTTTATTCCTGCAGAAATTTTATAGGGAGGGAAATGATAGAAAAGAGAAAATGAAAGAAAGGGATGATGAAGGGATTAAAAGATGGAAGGGGGTTATAAGAGAGACATCAGGATAAGAGACGAGGGAAAAGAGCTTGAGGGTGGGAGAGAATAACTATAGGAGGAAATGATAGTTTTGAGAGAAAGAGGGGATGGTGATGGGGAAAAGGTAAAGCAGATGGGTAGATATGCCCAATGGGACTAACAGCCAAGAATAATGCTTGCAGTTGCATTATTTAAACATATATATATATATATATATATATATATATATATATATATATATATATATATTTGGCAGTCAGGTGGGTGAGTCTGGTTTTGGCAGATGCCGGGAGAACGTTACCTGCCTGGCTGCATTATGCCAACTGTGAAGTTTGGTGGAGGAGGGATAATGATATGGGACTGTTTTTCAGGGTATGGGCTAGGCCCTTTATCTCCAGTGAAGAGCAATCTTAATGCTTCAGCATACCAAGTCATTGTGAACAATGCTATGCTTCCAACTTTGTGGCAAGAGTTTAGGGAAGACCCTTTTCTATTCCAACATGACTGTGCCCCAGTGCACAAAGCAAGCACTACAAAGACATGGTTTGATGAGTTCGGTGTGGAAGAACTTGACTGGCTTGCACAGAGCCTTGCCTTCAACCCCATCGAACACCTTTGGGATGAACTGTATATATATGTAAAACCTTTAGTACAGTTAACTAATGTGATCTGATACAGATATAAAAATGCAACAACATTTCAGTGAGTTAACGTTCTGTGGCACCACTGACTTTTCCCCGAGAATGAATCCACTGACTTGTGATTCACAAGTCTGAAAGACTGTCACTCACACTCTGCTGATTTAGAATGATTTAAAATAAAACACAGCAGCTCCCCCTAATATGCCATTATGTTAGAAATGTCTTAAAGGGCCTAATGGACATATATAGTTAAATACCTGTTATTTCAGGTATATAATTTGGTAGAGAAATATGTAGGTTTTGATATGTCGAAATATCAAGTGGCTATACTTGTTTATGAACTTACCATGACACATAAAGATCAGATGGCCCTGACTAATAAATAAGCAAAACAAATAGGGCAGTTACTGTTTAGATTAATTTTATTTGCTTTTGCAGAACAAAAACTAATTCCCACAACACCCAAACCTGAAGCAACGGTAACAAAGGTAAGTAAATACCATAGCTTCTCCGTGAATCATACAAAGTAGCTTTTGTTGATTGATTACCACTTCTATCATATCCTTATAGGACAAGTGCAGAGATGTGGAGTGTACTGTAATTGAATGCACCAAATATGGTTCCAACTTAGTGTTTGTCGGATTGGAAGAGAACGGTTGCTGTTCTAAATATGAATGCCGTAAGTTCAATATTACTTGGCTACCCTTGGCATATGTGTGACTTAAACGATTTTCTCTGCAAATGATCATTATATCATTTTTAACATGTCCATGTATTCAATTTAAGAATATAACACACAGTCAAGACATTGACAGCTACTAGTTATTGATTTGTGTATCAATTATGGATGTGTTTGGAAGCAAATTAATGAGAAATGGATTTCATTTTTCTTACAGAGTGTGAGAAGTGCAGCCCCATTCCATACTGTGATGGTAGCACTGCTCATGTGTCCTTCGATAGCGATCGTCAATGCTGCCCAACATATGAGTGTCGTAAGTATTTACTTTAATGTATTACAGATATATAAGGCTGTTACAACAGTATCTAAGACGTTTATTGTTTGTTGAAACCATAAATACATGTAAATGTGCCCAAAGACAAACTCTATAAACGTCATAGACCATATAAGACCTTAGATATGCTAGCCATAATTATATTTACTGGTCTCTCCCACCTCCTGCTCTATATTGCAGACCTGAGTGCATTGCATTATTGAGTACAATAGATTTCCAAAAATAAGGGTTTAAAGGGAAAATGTCTATGAGCTAAGCAGTGCCTGATTAAGGGTTCTGGCCGCCCTAGGCTAATACATCCGTAGCGCCCCCCCCCCCCCCAAAAAAAAAGACACTAAAGGAAAATTCAGGGGTATTAGCCAGAAAAAACATTTAGACAGATTCTCTTCCCTGTTCTTGCCGTTCTTTCTTGCTTGATCTTGAAGCTTTATTGTCGTTTAGCTGTCTTCTGGAAAGTTGTGGTACTATTTTGAAAATGAGCAAACATTACAAACCCTCAATGATTAGGCTCCTTAGAGAGCCTCCTCATGAATGCCACACAATACACTGATCATGCCCCCCCCCCCCCACACCAGCTATTTCATCACACCCCAGCGGTTAATTAATTCCTCACAGCAATTAGATCACTGTGCCCCTCATCACATTGCCCCCTCAATACACTGTGTTCTTTATCACACTGCCCCCCTTGCAGCACACTCTGCCCCTCAGTACACTATCCCATTTGCAGCACACTCTGTCCCCCTTAGTACACTATGCCCCTGCATAAATGCAAATCTTTACTTATATAGATATTTACAAAGGATGAAGTGCGCAGAAGTTAATTGAGATAGACAGAAATGTCTCACTAAAAGCAGTTAGGAAAATCACAAGATGATCCCAAATCATGCTGATACAAGTCCAAAATATATAAAAATTAATCCAATGCTAGGATAGCGATTTTGTTGCTAGTGTAACCAGTACTTTGGCATCTATAACGTTACTGGGTGTGTGAATGGCTAATAATTATGTGATCAAATGTAAAGGATTGTGCAGTAAGATATATCACACTAATGGTTATGTAGTGGAAAAAAAGAGTGGAGTAGAGGAGGAGGGGGAGTAAGCGTTAGCGTGGTGTCGGCACAAGGGGCGGCTCGGGGGCACAGAATCGGTAAAAAAAATAAAAAAAATAGTTAAAAAAAAATAATCTTACTTGCTGCCACCGCTGCGACCCCTCCCATTGGATGATCTGGCCCTGGGGCTAGGGGTCTCCAACCATCAGCCTTTACATTGTAGCACTACATTTCCCGTAATTCTCATGGAAGTCACGTTGTGTGTCAAAAAACAATTCCTCACTGCTGTGCAAATAATGATTTATAATTCATAAAATTATATTAAATTTAAATATTAAATCATTGGATAATAAAATATCACTGACACTGATCTCTTTATTTTTTTTTTAGCACCCCCAACAACGGTAAGTGAATTGACATTACGATAAACCTTGTGGGAATTAATATCCTTTAACAGACTGTGTCACCTTATAGTTATGTTACAATGACTCCGATCTTTCCTTGCATGTGGGAAGTTGATGGTTGTGGCTTGTTTACTTATTTAAGGACTCTAAAAAAAACTAATTTTAAACATATTTTTTCTTAATGGGTTCATGCCCTTTATAACAAATGAACTAAGTATTTGTCAGGTACTGTATTTTACATATTGAATGTATGTTTCCAGTGGGTAAACACAAATCTAACCTTGTATATGTCTATTATATAGTTGGTCTCTCCAATTTGACAATTTTCAATTTAATTTTTCCATAGATTTCTCCAGCCACCACACTACTACCTCCAGTAAGTAATACATTTGGCAGAAGTGAAGCACATAGTGGACAGTTTGGTGACATAGTACTTTTGTGCGACCTCTGAGCTGTGGGTGATACATTGTATTGTCCCAAACAACTGTACTGAATTTAAAAATCTGAAAACTGTCGGTGCTGGACCCTGAGATTCTGGGCTTTTTGGTTATAAGTCAGGGCTTTAAGGAATTTGAATTCAACCATGAAAATGTTAATATGTGTATTGTTCACCTTGTAGCACTATTCTTACATTCCATTATATATTAACGAGTTGCCCCATAACCATTACAGCATTAGTAATCAATATATGTGTCTCCACTCATTAATTCATATTTCTTTTCTGTTTTGTTCAATAAAGGAACCATGTAGAAATGTGGTCTGTGAAGCTGTGATATGTACCAAAACGGGCGCTACTCTAGAGGAAGTCCCTTCACATAATCCCTGCTGTCCACATTACGAGTGCCGTAAGTGTTTCTCTATAGAATCTACATTCTGAAGATCATTAACATAAATTGAGTTTGAAACAATCATATTTGCAGGTATTTCTTAGGTTATAGCACTTTAGGGAATGTGCCTTGTCTACCTGGTTCACACTGTTATGATTTGATTCAGCAAAACTTAGAGCAGTTGTTCAGGTCTCCAGTAATATTGCATTGATTTCCATTCTACTGTCATATATACGAACGTAAAATATTCTGAGTGTTTTCTTTGCTGATCTTAATATTTCCCACTAGGACTAAATTAATGCTAACCATTGGTATTTTTTGTAATGTGGATTAGCTTGATAGTAAACATTTAAACAATAATTTATAAATCATTGAATTCTTTAAATAGTTAATGGGACTATCATGATTAAGAGAATAAATGAAAGCACTATTAGAAATGGTAGGGCTTCATAGTAGCCTCATCCATGGCCCTCGAAAGTGAAACAGTCCCAAAAAAAAAAATCAAGATTTTGACTGGTTGTTTGCATATCATGGGATTAATTTTGAATTATGAGCAACGCAAAGAACAGATGCAACTTTGATCCTGGATAAACCATGTTACAATGCAAGGGGTACCAGTTAACTTACTTTTTTGCACGCAAAGAAAATACTGGCAAATTTTTCATGTAGCACACAAATACTTGATAGCTTTATTTTTACACTAAAATTAGTTGATCTATGACATGCCGTATAAAAACTTTAAATCTATTTAAATTTACCTCCCTCTCTAAAGCAACATGGTTTTGCCAAGGTGCAAAGTTACTACTTTTCTTTACTTTTGCTTCTAACGCAAATTCAGACCCCATGTGAGGACAGCTGCCCACCATAGTAAACTGTAATGCTTATTTCACATATTAATTATCCATTTACAGAAATTTAATTGAAAAAATCCCCAAAAATCTCAGACATTGCAGAAATAAAAATTATGTCTAACTTTTGACCAAATACGTCTTATATGTGTATACAGAATGCACACAGCAATGTGACCCCGTTCCCGTATGTGAGAATGACAGGCCGCCATTCAGAACTGGAGACCCTGACCTTGATTGCTGTCCAGAATATGAATGTCGTAAGTATCCTCATAAAATACAAACCAATCAGTAATTTGCTATAAATACTGAAACTAGACAGAACAAGCAGAATCACATCTTGATTTAATTTATATCCTTATACTTAGAAATCCATAATAGCTTTTTACCTAAATATTTTCAGTTATAGTGTCTTCCTAAATGATTTATCTTAGTCACACTTCTTATAATGATTTTATCATTATTTTTTTGTTTACAGAACCTGAGCCAACAACTGTAGAACCACCGATTTCACCTACACCGGTATGACTTTACTCCTTATAATAATTATGATTAAATATGAATCTACAGAGGTGGGAAACATCATAGTGGTATTATTGTACTAATTATTAAAAGAGTGTGGTTTATTTGATCACCATTCTTTTCAAGATGAATAATTTTAATAGGACTTAAATAACTGCAGAGACAAGCCATATTGTTTAATAATATTTCAAATCTATAATAAAAGTATTGAGCATATTGTAATGATGTATGAAATAAAAAATGGCCACTTCAGGTTTGTTTCAGGTCATTTTGAAGACATTCACATAAAAATATATTTTGTTATTGGAGATCACATATTAGTTACTGATTTGCTGTCCAATGACTCCTCATGAGTTGTGGTCAGTTGTGTATTGAGTATCATACTAGACACAGGAGGTGATCCACATTATCAAGTGTAATAATACTAATTCAGTAAGAATACAACTGAATACACACGGACAGGCAGACGGATCAATCAGGCACATATTGTGCTACTAGTCTTCACCATGTCACATGCAGTAAATAAAATGTTATGTCTTGATTCTTTGTTATACACACTGTAGTTATGCTCACTTCTTCTCTGCATGTTGTAGGATAAATGTGCTCATGTGAAATGTTATATCCCCAATTGTGACCAAGAGGGCACGATCGTTGAAATTGAATCAACCAACGAATGCTGCAAGAACTATGAATGTGGTAAGTAAAGATTTTTTGAATCTTGCCATAATTTTCTATAAGATTACATTTATATTATAGTAAAATGGAAACTGTGAACAGTAATTTTAGAAATGTGTATGTAGTGGATGTAGTTTTTTCTATTCTCTTTGTAAATGGCAAATTGACATTTGCTGACATTTGTTAACAAGTTGGTAAAATGCCCACCTGAATGAATAATGAATGTCAATTTAGATTTATGCATAAGGTCAGGTCTGGGCAACCTGTGGTTCTCCAGTTGTTGTCTAGCTACAAGTCCCACCATGCCCTGTTGGCTATCTACTGGCACAGCATGCTGGTATTGTAGTTTCACAACACCTGGAGAGCCACCAGTTGGCCAGGCCTGTATAAGGTGATTTATACTGGGTTGCAACAAGATTTTGTTCATATAAGAATTGAATATATCCATATGTGAGTATGTACAACCTAGAACCCCAGAATGTCATCTTTGTTGGGTGTTCCCTCTACATTTTATACATGTATTTTAAACATGATTTAGGGTCCTAGACCGTGAGTTGTTCATTTATAACTTGTATCAGTATAAGCTGTTCAGTTTGCACTGCTGTCCCTATTCTAATAGATTTTTAAAAAAAAATAACATATGCTGTCCTGTGGCCAATGTCTAATGCTCTGTGATACTATATACACACCAAAGTTTGCACTGGAGCCTTAAATGTTTCTATTGCTCCCATGATTTGGACACTTGTATTGAATTAAGGAGTTTATTGATGTGTACTCCTCATCTACCCACAGCAGAGGTGGCCATTTTGTGAGTTCAACCAATGTTCATAATAAAGAAGAATAGTGTTTCCATACACAAAATGGCTGCTTCCACTGTGTGTACGCAGTGAGAGCACTTTAAGAAGTATTTAAGCAGCCCACAGGACAGTATGTATTCAGTGTCAGGCTGAACACAACAGTTTTATACATTTGAGCTTAATTATTTTGTTGAAAATTAATTCTTATGTATTTATTTTTCTTTTCAGTTTATCCACCTTCTGTAAGTACAAAAATAATCGATTGATTAAACTATGTGTATAATATATTGTATTAATGTTATTTTAATTATTAGTGGTAGTTGTATTTTTCATATTTAGTCAATAAACAAAATACATAATATTCATCTTTGGTATTTTCACATATCAAAGTATTGTTTTATTTTATTTTACAGCCTGTACCTCCTACAATATTACCGGTAAGTTTAATAATGGGAAAAATATAAAAAATCTCAATAAGACTGTCTAACGGCACTGTAAAATGTTCACATGTAATAGGCTGCATTAATCAATTAATTAATTATATTGAAACGCTCATAACATTATTTTTATGTGGGATAAAAAGATTAAAGACCATTTTTAATATATATTTTTAGTTTGCTTATTATCAGATTTCTAATAAGCCAGCTTAGACCTGTGCTTAGTCCTTACTGCTTCCACTTGCATTGCTTGACTCTCCACCCACCCCAAAATTCATACTAACCACGCCTACCTTGTATATACCTCATCAATTTTATCATATTTCATATTCTATTGTATAAAAATTAACTTCCGACTGGGATTGAAAAATGTCTTGTTTGTATAATTAGGTTATTATTAATGAAATGTTTTGTTCCGCTGTTTCCTTATCTGCAGCCTTGTCATGGTGTCACGTGTGCAACTGCAGAATGTAAAGAGGGCGAGCAAGTTTTAGAGAAAGTAAACCCCTTGGATCCTTGCTGTGCGTTATATGTATGTGGTAAGTACTTTGTTGATAGTGGTGTCATAACTGATGAATCCAAACAATATCCTGGCAGCATATTTTTCACTTATAATTTACTATACATAGTAACCTTATATAATTATTATTCTTTATAGTACCACCTCCACAAGTCCCCACTACTCCTGTACCAGTAACATTGGTAAGCACTTATGTACCTACAGTTCTGTCCAATTCAATTGTTGCTATGAATGTGTTTATTAATTAACAACCATTGCTTGACTTTGTATCTTTCTAAGGACAAGTGCATTGATGTTGTATGTCAGACGACAACATGTTCTCTTCAAGGTGCTAGGCAACGACCTGTCCCTAGTGAAGACCCTTGCTGTCCAGAATACGTATGTGGTAAGTAAAACAACTGTGGCAAATTATACAGTTTGACTGTGTCCATTTGGCCATTATTCATGCCCATTAACTTTACCTGTTTATCAACAATTCCAGTAACCACAATTAATTTGTTCATATCTTTAAATATACTAAATGTACCTCTGGCTAATTGGATTAGGCCGTTGGGCTCCTGAAATAGATCTGCAGAAGAAGTAAAAGGAGAAATCAACTTGAAGCAAATGTGGTAAATGAACTATTATTTTTCTTATAGAATGTGATCCCTGCAGCCCACCCCCTGAGTGTAATGTAGAACTGTCCAGGTACCACGACCCAACACAATGCTGTCCTATATACTCATGCGGTAAGTGTCCTATTACAGTTATTATAATACACACTCACAAAGGGAAGAATGATAATTATAATACTATTTCGCTTACTGATTTCTTGGTCAAGGTCATCTCACCCTCAGGTCAAAACAAAGTATTTTGATACATCACACATTTACATTTCATTAAAATGGTTATGTCTTGTGTTGTGTCTTAATGAATAGCAAAATGCTGATTTTCCACCTCTATGAACATCTGAATATAACTGTTACACTCATAATTTGCACTTTTTGCAGGAGATTATTTACTTCTGTGTTTATATATGTTATAATTCACTCCATATAGCAAATGTAAATAATAAATCATTTGATAATAATGTATAATTGACACTGATCTCTTTATCTCTTATCAGTCCCTGAGGAACCAACGGTAAGTCAAATTATCTTAAGCTAATACTTGTGGGAAGTAATATCCTTTAACATTCTGTGTAACCTTATAGTTATACTAGAATGACTCCAATCTTTCCTTGGATATTGGAATTTGATGGTCGTAGATTGTTTGTTAATTTAGGGAGCCTAAAATAAGTCATTCTGAACATATTTTGTCTTAATGGGTCTATGCCCTTTATAGAAGAGCTTAAATTTATAATAGGGATAGGTGTGTATTTTAAAGATGAGCTAAATATGTTTTCAACCATAAGACCACTTATATTTCAAAGTCAAAACTATATTTGTGTTAGACATAGCGAAAGACATTATATATAAATATATATATTTATATATATAGATATATATATATATATATATATATACACAAATTAACCAGTGCATGATACTCATGCATTCTAGTCAAATCAAGCTACTTAAGGTGTTAAAAAGGTTCTTGTCATGCATTTGGGCCATAGCTTAGGCCTCCTCAGGGGAATAGCGTTACTTCCCGACGTAAGCGCCCTTTTTTAACGTGGTTTTGTCCACATGTCACCACCTCATCATTCTTCTCTATCACCTCATCCTTCATTTTAATCGCCACATCTATCCAGATGTCTATCCAGACACAGGGATCTCTCTCAGCGGTCCTGAGTATCACACTCCTCTCACTCTGTCACCCCCGGCAACCACCAACCACTCCCCACTGTCACCCCCGGCAACCACCAACCACTGCCAACTGTCACATCTCCTTCAAGAAATATATATATATATTTTTTAAATCTTTATAAACACTTTTAACAATTAACAAATTAAATTAACAAATTAAAAACATCTTAGTATACCAAATTTCAGCCCTTTCTGAATTTTTTTTCCCTCACACACTAAGAATTTAATAGGTCAGTGTATAACTCCGCCCAGCAGGTGGCGCTGCAGCTTGGTTTTATTTTTTTCACACACACACACACACACACACACACACACACACACACACACACACACAGACTAACACACACCACTAGGCATTTATATTATATATATATATATATATATATATATATATATATATATTGTACACAGTGGTCAAAGTGTAAATTTAGAAGTGGTGGATTGAGAAATATTATGGGAATATAAGAGAATGATATTTCATAGTTTTACAATAAAAGAAGTAGGAGACGTAGGAGAAGTGTGGGTATGGCATACCACCTATACACCCCCATGTCGACAACTGTATATATTTATATACTGTTTAGAGGTACTGCAGTTTACATATTCTATGTATGTTTTTGGGTAGGGTAAATACAAATCTAACCCGTATAGGTCTGTTATATTGTTGGCCTCTCTTCTTTGACAATTTTCAATTTCATTTTTCCATAGATTTCTCCATCAACCACCCTACCACCTCCTCCAGTAAGTAATACACTTGGCAGAAATAAAGCATTGTTCACCTTGTAGCACTATCCTTACATTTCATTATATATTAACGAGTTGTCCTATAACCATTAGATCATTAGTAATCAATATGTGTGTCTCCACTCATTAATTCATATTTCTTTTTTGTTTTGTTCAAAAAAGGAACCATGTAGAAATGTGGTCTGTGAAGCTGTGATATGTACCAAAACAGGCGCTACTCTAGAGGAAGTCCCTTCACATAATCCCTGCTGTCCACATTACGAGTGCCGTAAGTATTTTTTCTATAGAATCTACATTCTGAAGACCATTAACTTAAATTGAATTTGAAACAATCATATTTGCAGGTATTTCCTAGGTTATAGCACTTTAGGGAATGTGCCTTGTCTACCTGGTTCACACTGTTATGATTTGATTCAGCAAAACTTAGAGCAGTTGTTCAGGTCTCCATCAAAATTGCATTGATTTCCATTCTACTGTCATATATACACACTTATAATATTCTGATTGTTTTGTTTCTTGATCTTAATATTTCCCCACTAGGACTAAATTAATGCTAACCATTGGTATTTTTTGTAATGTGGATTAGCTTAATAGTAAACATTTAAACAATAATTATTAAGTCTTTGAATACTTTAAATAGTTAATGGGACCATCCTGATTCAGATAATAAATTAAAGCACTATTAGAAATGGGATTGATTTTGAATTATGAGCAAAGGAAAGAAATGGAGCAACTTTGAACCTGAATAAACCATGTTACAATGCAAGGGGTACAAATTAACTTAATTTCTTACACGCACGGAAAATACTGGCTATTTTTTCATATAGCACACAAATACTTGATAGCTTTTTTTTTACACTAAAACTAGTTGATCTATGACATGCCGTATCCCAACTTTAAATCTATATATATTTAAATTTACCACCCCTCTAATGCAACATGGTTTGGACAAGGTTCAAAGTTATTCCTTTTCGTTACTTTGCTTCAAACTCCAGATCAACCCCCATGTGAAGACAGCTGCCCACCACAGTAAACTGTAATGCTTATTTCAGATATTAATTATTTATTTAGAGAAATTTAATTGAAAAAAATCCTCAAAAATCTCAGATATTGCAGTAATAAAAATGAAGTCTAATTTTTTTCTAAATATGACTTATATGTGTATACAGAATGCACACAGCAATGTGAACCCGTTCCCGTATGTGAGAATGACAGGCCGCCATTCAGAACTGGAGACCCTGACCTTGATTGCTGTCCAGAATATGAATGTCGTAAGTATCCTCATACAATACAAACCAATCAGTAATTTGCTATAAATACTGAAACTAGACAGAACAAGAAGAATCACATCTTCATTTAATTTATATCCTTATACTTAGAAATCCATAATAGCTTTTTACCTAAATATTTTCAGTTATAGTGTCTTCCTAAATGGTTTATCTTAGTCGCACTTCTTATAATGATTTTATCATTATTTTTTTGTTTACAGTACCTGAGCCAACAACTGTAGAACCACCAATTTCACCTACACCGGTATGACTTTACTCCTTAAAATAATTATGATTAAATATGAATCTACAGAGGTGGGAAACATCATAGTGGTATTATTGTACTAATCATTAAAAGAGTGTGGATTATTTGATCACCATTCTTTTCTAGATGAATAATTTTAATAGGACTTAAATTACTGCAGAGACAAGCCATATTGTTTAATAATATTTCAAACCTATAATAAAAGTATTGAGCTTATTGTAATGAGGTATGAAATAAAAAATGGCCACTGCAGGATTGTTTCAGGTCATTTTGAAGACATTTACATAAAAATATATTTTGTTATTGGAGATCACATATTAGTTAATGATTTGCTGTCCAATGACTCCTCGTGAGATGTGGTCAGTTGAGTATTGAGTATCATACTAGAAGTAGGAGGTGATCCAGAAAATGTCATGTCTTGAGACTTTGTTATACACACTGTAGTTATGCTCACTTCTTCTCTGCATGTTGTAGGATAAATGTGCTCATGTGAAATGTTATATCCCCGATTGTGACCAAGATGGCACGATCGTTGAAATTGAATCAACCAACGAATGCTGCAAGAACTATGAATGTGGTAAGTAAAGTTTTTTTGAATTTTGCCATAATTTTCTATAAGATTACATTTATATTATAGTAAAATGGAAACTGTGAATGGTACTTTTAGAAATGTGTATGTAGTGGATGTAGTTTTTTCTATTCTCTTTGTAAATGGCAAATTGACATTTGCTGACATATGTTTACAAGTTGGTAAAATGCCCACCTGAATGAATAATGAATGTCAATTTAGATTTATGCATAAGGTCAGGTCTGGGCAACCTGTAGTTCTCCAGGTGTTGTCTAACTACAAGTCCCACCATGCCCTGTTGGCTATCTACTGGCACAGCATGCTGGTATTATAGTTTCACAACACCTGGAGAGCCACCAGTTGGCCAGGCCTGTATAAGGTGATTTATACTGGGTTGCAACAAGATTTTGTTCATATAATAATTGAATATATCCATATGTAAGTATGTACAACCTAGAACCCCAGAATGTCATCTTTGTTGGGTGTTCCCTCTACATTTTATACATGTATTTTAAACGTGATTTAGGGTTCTATACCACGAGTTGTTAATTTATAACTTGTATCAGTATAAGCTGTTCAGTTTGCACTGCTGTCCCTATTCTAATAGATTTTTTAAAAAAAATAACATATACTGTCCTGTGGCCAATGTCTAATGCTCTGTGATACTATATACACACCAAAGTTTGCACTGGAGCCTTAAATGTTTCTATTGCTCCCATGATTTGGACACTTGTATTGAATTAAGGAGTTTATTGATGTGTACTCCTCATCTACCCACAGCAGAGGTGGCCATTTTGTGAGTTCAACCAATGTTCATAATAAAGAATAGTGTTTCCATACACAAAATGGCTGCTTCCACTGTGTGTACGCAGTGAGAGCACTTTAAGAAGTATTTAAGCAGCCCACAGGACAGTATGTATTCAGTGTCAGGCTGAACACAACAGTTTTATACATTTGAGCTTAATTATTTTGTTGAAGATTAATTCTTATGTATTTATTTTTCTTTTCAGTTTATCCACCTTCTGTAAGTACAAAAATAATCGATTGATTAAACTATGTGTATAATATATTGTATTAATGTTATTTTAATTATTAGTGGTAGTTGTATGTTTCATATTTAGTCAATAAACAAAATACATAATATTCATCTTTGGTATTTTCACATATCAAAGTATTGTTTTATTTTATTTTACAGCCTGTACCTCCTACAATATTACCGGTAAGTTTAATAATGGGAAAACTATAAAAAATCTCAAAAAGACTGTCTAACGGCACTGTAAAATGTTCACATGTAATAGGCTGCATTAATCAATTAATTAATTATATTGAAACGCTCATAACATTATTTTTATGTGGGATAAAAAGATTAAAGACCATTTTTAATATATATTTTTAGTTTGCTTATTATCAGATTTCTAATAAGCCAGCTTAGACCTGTGCTTAGTCCTTACTGCTTCCACTTGCATTGCTTGACTCTCCACCCACCCCAAAATTCATACTAACCACGCCTACCTTGTATATACCTCATCAATTTTATCATATTTCATATTCTATTGTATAAAAATTAACTTCCGACTGGGATTGAAAAATGTCTTGTTTGTATAATTAGGTTATTATTAATGAAATGTTTTGTTCCGCTGTTTCCTTATCTGCAGCCTTGTCATGGTGTCACGTGTGCAACTGCAGAATGTAAAGAGGGCGAGCAAGTTTTAGAGAAAGTAAACCCCTTGGATCCTTGCTGTGCGTTATATGTATGTGGTAAGTACTTTGTTGATAGTGGTGTCATAACTGATGAATCCAAACAATATCCTGGCAGCATATTTTTCACTTATAATTTACTATACATAGTAACCTTATATAATTATTATTCTTTATAGTACCACCTCCACAAGTCCCCACTACTCCTGTACCAGTAACATTGGTAAGCACTTATGTACCTACAGTTCTGTCCAATTCAATTGTTGCTATGAATGTGTTTATTAATTAACAACCATTGCTTGACTTTGTATCTTTCTAAGGACAAGTGCATTGATGTTGTATGTCAGACGACAACATGTTCTCTTCAAGGTGCTAGGCAACGACCTGTCCCTAGTGAAGACCCTTGCTGTCCAGAATACGTATGTGGTAAGTAAAACAACTGTGGCAAATTATACAGTTTGACTGTGTCCATTTGGCCATTATTCATGCCCATTAACTTTACCTGTTTATTAACAATTCCAGTAACCACAATTAATTTGTTCATATCTTTAAATATACTAAATGTACCTCTGGCTAATTGGATTAGGCCGTTGGGCTCCTGAAATAGATCTGCAGAAGAAGTAAAAGGAGAAATCAACTTGAAGCAAATGTGGTAAATTAACTATTATTTTTCTTATAGAATGTGATCCCTGCAGCCCACCCCCTGAGTGTAATGTAGAACTGTCCAGGTACCACGACCCAACACAATGCTGTCCTATATACTCATGCGGTAAGTGTCCTATTACAGTTATTATAATACACACTCACAAAGGGAAGAATGATAATTATAATACTATTTCGCTTACTGATTTCTTGGTCAAGGTCATCTCACCCTCAGGTCAAAACAAAGTATTTTGATACATCACACATTTACATTTCATTAAAATGGTTATGTCTTGTGTTGTGTCTTAATGAATAGCAAAATGCTGATTTTCCACCTCTATGAACATCTGAATATAACTGTTACACTCATAATTTGCACTATTTGCAGGAGATTATTTACTTCTGTGTTTATATATGTTATAATTCACTCCATATAGCAAATGTAAATAATAAATCATTTGATAATAATGTATAATTGACACTGATCTCTTTATCTCTTATCAGTCCCTGAGGAACCAACGGTAAGTCAAATTATCTTAAGCTAATACTTGTGGGAAGTAATATCCTTTAACATTCTGTGTAACCTTATAGTTATACTAGAATGACTCCAATCTTTCCTTGGATATTGGAATTTGATGGCCGTATATTGTTTGTTAATTTAGGGAGCCTAAAATAAGTCATTCTGAACATATTTTGTCTTAATGGGTCTATGCCCTTTATAGAGGAGCTTAAATTTATAATAGGGATAGGTGTGTATTTTAAAGATGAGCTAAATATGTTTTAGCCATAAGACCACTTATATTTCAAAGTCAAAACTATATTTGTGTTAGACATAGCGAAAGACATTATATATAAATATATATATTTATATATATAGATATATATATATATATATATATATATATACACAAGTTAACCCGTGCATGATACTCATGCATTCTAGTCAAATCAAGCTACTTAAGGTGTTAAAAAGGTTCTTGTCATGCATTTGGGCCATAGCTTAGGCCTCCTCAGGGGAATAGCGTTACTTCCCGACGTAAGCGCTATTTTTTAACGTGGTTTTGTCCACGTGTCACCACCTCATCATTCTTCTCTATCACCTCATCCTTCATTTTAATCGCCACATCTATCCAGATGTCTATCCAGACACAGGGATCTCTCTCAGCGGTCCTGAGTATCACACTCCTCTCACTCTGTCACCCCCGGCAACCACCAACCACTCCCCACTGTCACCCCCGGCAACCACCAACCACTGCCAACTGTCACATCTCCTTCAAGAAATATATATATATATATTTTTTAAATCTTTATAAACACTTTTAACAATTAACAAATTAAATTAACAAATTAAAAACATCTTAGTATACCAAATTTCAGCCCTTTCTGAATTTTTTTTCCCACACACACTAAGAATTTAATAGGTCAGTGTATAACTCCGCCCAGCAGGTGGCGCTGCAGCTTGGTTTTATTTTTTTCACACACACACACACACACAGACAGACTAACACACGCCACTAGGCATTTATATTATATATTTATATATATATATATATATATATATATATATATATATATTGTACACAGTGGTCAAAGTGTAAATTTAGAAGTGGTGGATTGAGAAATATTATGGGAATATAAGAGAATGATATTTCATAGTTTTACAATAAAAGAAGTAGGAGACGTAGGAGAAGTGTGGGTATGGCATACCACCTATACACCCCCATGTCGACAACTGTATATATTTATATACTGTTTAGAGGTACTGCAGTTTACATATTCTATGTATGTTTTTGGGTAGGGTAAATGCAAATCTAACCTGTATAGGTCTGTTATATTGTTGGCCTCTCTTCTTTGACAATTTTCAATTTCATTTTTCCATAGATTTCTCCATCAACCACCCTACCACCTCCTCCAGTAAGTAATACACTTGGCAGAAATAAAGTTTTGTTCACCTTGTAGCACTATCCTTACATTTCATTATATTTTAACGAGTTGTCCTATAACCATTAGATCATTAGTAATCAATATGTGTGTCTCCACTCATTAATTCATATTTCTTTTTTGTTTTGTTCAAAAAAGGAACCATGTAGAAATGTGGTCTGTGAAGCTGTGATATGTACCAAAACAGGCGCTACTCTAGAGGAAGTCCCTTCACATAATCCCTGCTGTCCACATTACGAGTGCCGTAAGTATTTTTTCTATAGAATCTACATTCTGAAGACCATTAACTTAAATTTAATTTGAAACAATCATATTTGCAGGTATTTCCTAGGTTATAGCACTTTAGGGAATGTGCCTTGTCTACCTGGTTCACACTGTTATGATTTGATTCAGCAAAACTTAGAGCAGTTGTTCAGGTCTCCATCAAAATTGCATTGATTTCCATTCTACTGTCATATATACACACTTATAATATTCTGATTGTTTTGTTTCTTGATCTTAATATTTCCCCACTAGGACTAAATTAATGCTAACCATTGGTATTTTTTGTAATGTGGATTAGCTTAATAGTAAACATTTAAACAATAATTATTAAGTCTTTGAATACTTTAAATAGTTAATGGGACCATCCTGATTCAGATAATAAATTAAAGCACTATTAGAAATGGGATTGATTTTGAATTATGAGCAAAGGAAAGAAATGGAGCAACTTTGAACCTGAATAAACCATGTTACAATGCAAGGGGTACAAATTAACTTAATTTCTTACACGCACGGAAAATACTGGCTATTTTTTCATATAGCACACAAATACTTGATAGCTTTATTTTTACACTAAAACTAGTTGATCTATGACATGCCGTATCCCAACTTTAAATCTATATATATTTAAATTTACCACCCCTCTAATGCAACATGGTTTGGACAAGGTTCAAAGTTATTCCTTTTCGTTACTTTGCTTCAAACTCCAGATCAACCCCCATGTGAAGACAGCTGCCCACCACAGTAAACTGTAATGCTTATTTCAGATATTAATTATTTATTTAGAGAAATTTAATTGAAAAAAATCCTCAAAAATCTCAGATATTGCAGTAATAAAAATGAAGTCTAATTTTTTTCTAAATATGACTTATATGTGTATACAGAATGCACACAGCAATGTGAACCCGTTCCCGTATGTGAGAATGACAGGCCGCCATTCAGAACTGGAGACCCTGACCTTGATTGCTGTCCAGAATATGAATGTCGTAAGTATCCTCATACAATACAAACCAATCAGTAATTTGCTATAAATACTGAAACTAGACAGAACAAGAAGAATCACATCTTCATTTAATTTATATCCTTATACTTAGAAATCCATAATAGCTTTTTACCTAAATATTTTCAGTTATAGTGTCTTCCTAAATGGTTTATTTTAGTCGCACTTCTTATAATGATTTTATCATTATTTTTTTGTTTACAGTACCTGAGCCAACAACTGTAGAACCACCAATTTCACCTACACCGGTATGACTTTACTCCTTAAAATAATTATGATTAAATATGAATCTACAGAGGTGGGAAACATCATAGTGGTATTATTGTACTAATCATTAAAAGAGTGTGGATTATTTGATCACTATTCTTTTCTGGATAAATAATTTTAATAGGACTTAAATAACTGCAGAGACAAGCCATATTGTTTTATAATATTTCAAATCTATAATAAAAGTATTATGCTTATTGTAATGAGGTATGAAATAAAAAAATGGCCACTGCAGGTTTGTTTTAGGTCATTTTGAAGACATTCCAATAAAAATATATTTTGTTATTGGAGATCACATATTAGTTACTGATTTGCTGTCCAATGACTCCTCGTGAGATGTGGTCAGTTGAGTATTGAGTATCATACTAGAAGTAGGAGGTGATCCAGAAAATTTCAGGTCTTGAGACTTTGTTATACACACTGTAGTTATGCTCACTTCTTCTCTGCATGTTGTAGGATAAATGTGCTCATGTGAAATGTTATATCCCTGATTGTGACCAAGATGGCACGATCGTTGAAATTGAATCAACCAACGAATGCTGCAAGAACTATGAATGTGGTAAGTAAAGATTTTTTGAATTTTGCCATAATTTTCTAGAAGATTACATTTATATTATAGTAAAATGGAAACTGTGAACAGTACTTTTAGAAATGTGTATGTAGTGGATGTAGTTTTTTCTATTCTCTTTGTAAATGGCAAATTGACATTTGCTGTCAATTGTTTACAAGTTGCTAAAATGCCCACCTGAATGAATAATGAATGTCAATTTAGATTTATGCGTAAGGTCAGGTCTGGGCAACCTGTGGTTCTCAAGGTGTTGTCTAACTACAAATCCCGCCATGACCTATTGGCTATCTACTTGCACAGCATGCTGGTATTATAGTTTCACAACACATGGAGAGCCACCAGTTGGCCCGGCCTGTATAAGGTGATTTATACTGGGTTGCAACAAGATTTTATTCATATAAGAATTGAATATATCCTTATGTAAGCATGTACAACCTGGATGCCCAGAATGTCAGCTTTGTTGGGTGTTCCCTCTACATTTTATACATGTATTTTGAACGTGATTTAGGGTCCTAAACCGTGAGTTGTTCATTGGAAACTTATATCAGTATAAGCTGTTCATTTTGCACTGCTGTCCCCATTCTAATAGATATTTTTTAAAAAATAATATATACTGTCCTGTGGCCAATGTCTAATGTTCTGTGATACTATGTACACAAAAGGTTGCACTGGAGCCTTAAATGATTCAATTGCTCCCATGATTTGGACACTTGTATTGATGTGTACTCCTCATCTACTCACAGCAGAGGTGGCCATTTTGTGAGTTCAACCAATGTTCATAATAAAGAATAGTGTTTCCGTACACAAAATGGCTGCTTCCACTGTGTGTACGCAGTGAGAGCACTTTAAGAAGTATTTAAGCAGCCCACAGGACAGTATGTATCCAGTGTTAGGCTGAACACAACAGTTTTGTACATTTAAGCTTAATAATTTTGTTGAAGATTAATTCTTATGTATTTATTTTTCTTTTCAGTTTATCCACCTTCTGTAAGTACAAAAATAATTGATTGATTAAACTATGTGTATAATATATTGTATTAATGTTATTTTAATTATTAGTGGTAGTTGTATGTTTCATATTTAGTCAATAAACAAAATACATAATATTCATTTTTGGCATTTTCACATTTCAAAGTATTGTTTTATTTTATTTTACAGCCTGTACCTCCTACAATATTACCGGTAAGTTTAATAAAGTGAAAAATAGAAAAAAAATCTCAATAAGACTGTCTAATGGCACTGTAAAATGTTCACATGTAATAGGCTGCATTAATCAATTAATTAATTATATTGAAACGCTCATAACATCACTTTTATGTGGGATCAAAAAGATTAAAGAACATTTTTAATATATATTTTTAGTTTGCTTATTATCAGATTTCTTATAAGCCAACTTAGACCTGTGCTTAGTCCTTACTGCTACCACCTGCATTACTTGAAACTTTGCCCACCCAAAAATTCATACTAGCCACGCCTACCTTGTATATACCTCATCAACTTTATCATATTTCATATTCTATTATATAAAAATTAACTTCCGACTGGGATTGAAAAATGTCTTGTTTGTATAATTAGGTTATTATTAATTAAATGTTTTGTTCCCCTGTTTCCTCATCTGCAGCCTTGTCATGGTGTCACGTGTGCAACTGCAGAATGTAAAGAGGGCGAGCAAGTTTTAGAGAAAGTAAACCCCTTGGATCCTTGCTGTGCGTTATATGTATGTGGTAAGTACTTTGTTGATAGTGGCGTCATAAGTGATGAACCCAAACAATATCCTGGCAGCATATTTTTTCACTTATAATTTACTATACATAGTAACCTTATATAATTATTATTCTTTATAGTACCACCTCCACCAGTCCCCACTACTCCTGTACCAGTAACATTGGTAAGCACTTATGTACCTACAGTTCTGTCCCATTCAATTGTTGCTATGAATGTGTTTATTAATTAACAACCATTGCTTGACTTTGTATCTTTCTAAGGACAAGTGCATTGATGTTGAATGTCAGACGACAACATGTTCTCTTCAAGGTGCTAGGCCACGACCTGTCCCTAGTGAAGACCCTTGCTGTCCAGAATACGTATGTGGTAAGTAAAACAACTGTGGCAAATTATACAGTTTGACTGTGTCCATTTGGTCATTATTCATGCCCAATAACTTTACCTGTTTATCAACAATTCCAGTAACCACAATTAATTTGTTCATATCTTTAAATATACTAAATGTACCTCTGGCTAATTGGGTTAGGCCGGTGGGCTCCTGAAATAGATCTGCAGAAGTAGTAAGAGGAGAAATCAACTTGAAGCAAATGTGGTAAATGAACTATTGTTTTTCTTATAGAATGTGATCCCTGCAGCCCACCACCAGAGTGTAATGGAGAAATGTCCAGGTACAGCGACCCAACACAATGCTGTCCTATATACTCATGCGGTAAGTGTCCTATTACAGTTATTATAATACACACTCACAAAGGGAAGAATGATAATTATAATACTATTTTGCTTACTGATTTCTTGGTTAACATCATCTCACCCTCAGGTCAAAACAAAGTATTTTTATACATCACACATTTACATTTCATTAAAATGGTTATGTCTTGTGTTGTGTCTTAATGAATAGCAAAATGCTGATTTTCCACCTCTATGACCATCTGAATATAACTGTTTCACTCATAATTTGCACTATTTGCAGGAGATTATTTACTTCTGTGTTTATATATGTTATAATTCATTCCATATAGCAAATGTAAATAATAAATCATTTGATAATAATGTATAATTGACACTGATCTTCTTATCTCTTATCAGTCCCTGAAGAACCAACGGTAAGTCAAATTTTCTTAAGCTAATACTTGTGGGAAGTATTATCCTTTAACATTCTGAATTATACTAGAATGACTCCAATCTTTCCTTGGAAATGGGAATTTGATGGTCGTAGAATGTTTGTTGATTTAGGGAGCCTAAAATAAGTCATTCTAAACATATTTTATCTTAATGGGTCCATGCCCCTTGTAGAGGAGCTTAAATTTATAATAGGGATAGGTGTGTTTTTGACAGATGAGCTAAATATGTTTTCAACCACAAGACCACTTATATTTCAATGACAAAACTATATTTGTGCTAGACATAGCGAAAGAAATTATATATAAACAAGTTAACCTGTGCATGATACTCATGCATTCTAGTCAAATCAAGCTACTTAAGGTCTTAAAAAGGTTCTTGTCATGCATTTGGACCTAGCCTAGGCCTCCTCAGGGGAAGAGCGTTAGTTCCCGACGCAAGCGGCCTTTTTAATGTGTGTTCATGAGGTAAAATTACCTCACGAAAATGAGTTTGACCCCTCAACTCGTAAATTTAGCCTTTACTACCCCTCCCACGGGGGGAAGGGGGGATGATGGAAGTTAACTGACTTGACTATTCTAATTTTTTTGTCAAATAATGTCAGTATACCAAATTTCAGGTCAATTGGTTGAGCCCTTTCTGAGAAAATAGTTTTTTCCACACACACACACACACACACACACACACACACACACACACACACACACACACACACACACTAACGCACGCCTCTATACATGTGTGTTCATGAGGTAAAATTACCTCACGAAAATGAGTTTGAGCCCTACCAAATTTTAGCCCTTGTTTGAATTTTTTTTCCCACACACACTAAGAATTTAGTAAGTCAGTGTATAACTCTGCCCAGCAGGTGGCGCTGCAACTTGGTTTTTTTCCCCCACAAACACACAGACAGACAGACGCCCCTAAGCATTTATATATTAGATATATAAATATATATATATATATATATATATATATATATATATATATATATTGTACACAGTGGTCAAAGTGTAAATTTAGAAGTGGTGGATTGAGAAATATTATGGGAAAATAAGAGAATGACATTTGATAGTTTTACAATAAAAGCAGTAGGAGACGTAGGAGGAGTGTGGGTATGGCATACCACCTATACACCCCCATGTCGACAACTGTATATATTTATATACTATTTAGAGGTACTGTAGTTTACATATTCTATGTATATTTTCGGGTGGGGTAAATACAAATCTAACCTGTATATGTCTGTTATATTGTTGGCCTCTCTTCTTTGACAATTTTCAATTTAATTTTTCCATAGATTTCTCCGTCAACCACCCTACCACCTCCTCCAGTAAGTAATACACTTGGCAGAAATGAAGTGTTGTTCACCTTGTAGCACTATCCTTACATTTCATTATATATTAACGAGTTGCCCTATAACCATTATATCATTAGTAATCAATATATGTGTCTCCACTCATTAATTCATATTTCTTTTCTGTTTTGTTCAATAAAGGAACCATGTAGAAATGTGGTCTGTGAAGCTGTGATATGTACCAAAACAGGCGCTACTCTAGAGGAAGTCCCTTCACATAATCCCTGCTGTCCACATTACGAGTGCCGTAAGTTTTTTCCTATAGAATCTACATTCTGAAGACCATTAACATAAATTGAATTTGAAACAATCATATTTGCAGGTTTTCTTAGGTTATAGCACTTTAGGGAATGTGCCTTGTCTACCTGGTTCACACTGTTATGATTTGATTCTGCAAAACTTAAAGCAGTTGTTCAGGTCTCCATCAAAATTGCATTGATTTCCATTCTACTGTTATATATACACACTTATAATATTCTGATTGTTTTGTTTGTTGATCTTAATATTCCCCCATTAGCACTAAATTAATGCTAACCATTGGTATTTTTTGTAATGTGGTTTAGCTTAATAGTAAACATTTAAACAGTAATTATTAAATCATTGAATACTTTAAATAGTTAATGGGACCATGCTGATTCAGATTATAAATTAAAGCACTATTAGAAATGGGATTGATTTTGAATTATGAGCAAAGCAAAGAAATGGAGCAACTTTGAACCTGGATAAACCATGTTACAATGCAAGGGGTAGAAATTAACTTATTTTCTTGCACGCACGGAAAATACTGGCTATTTTTTCATATAGCACACAAATACTTGATAGCTTTATTTTTACACTAAAATTAGTTGAACTATGACATGCCCTATCCCAACTTTAAATCTATATATTTAAATTTACCACCCCTCTAATGCAACATGGTTTTGACAAGGTTCAAAGTTATTCCTTTTCTTTACTTTGCTTCAAACTCCAGATCAACCCCCATGTGAGGACAGCTGCCCACCACAGTAAACTGTAATGCTTATTTCAGATATTAATTATTCATTTAGAGAAATTTAATTGAAAAAATCCCCAAAAATCTCAGACATTGCAGTAATAAAAATTATGTCTAAATTTTTTCTAAAAATGTCTTATATGTATATACAGAATGCACACAGCAATGTGAACCCGTTCCCGTATGTGAGAATGACAGGCCGCCATTCAGAACTGGAGACCCTGACCTTGATTGCTGTCCAGAATATGAATGTCGTAAGTGTCCTCATACAATACAAACCAATCAGTAATTTGTTATAAATACTGAAACTAGACAGAACAAGCAGAATCACATCTTCATTTAGTTTACATCCTTATACTTAGAAATCCATAATAGCTTTTTACCTAAATATTTTCAGTTATAGTGTCTTCCTAAATGGTTTATCTTAGTCGCACCTTTTATAATGATTTTATCATTATTTTTTTGTTTACAGTACCTGAGCCAACAACTGTAGAACCACCGATTTCACCTACACTGGTATGACTTTACTCCTTATAATAATTATGATTAAATATGAATCTACAGAGGTGGGAAACATCATAGTGGTATTATTGTACTAATCATTAAAAGAGTGTGGATTATTTCATCACCAATCTTTTCTAGATGAATAATTTTAATAGGACTTATATAACTGCAGAGACAAGCCATATTGTTTAATAATTTTGCAAATATATAATAAGTGTATAAAGCTTATTGTTATGAGGTATGAAATAAAAAAATGGCCACTTCAGGTTTGTTTCAGGTCATTTTAAAGACATGAACATAAAAATGTATTGTTATTGGCGATCACAAATTAATTACTGATTTGCTGTCCAATGACTCCTCATGAGTTGTGGTCAGTTGTGTATTGAGTATCATACTAGAAACAGGAGGTGATCCACATGATCAAGTGTAATAATACTAATTCAGTAAGAATACAACTGAATACACACAGACAGGCAGACGGATCAATCAGGCACATATTGTGCTACTAGTCTTCACCAAGTCTCATGAAGTAAAGAAAATGTCATGTCTTGAGACTTTGTTATACACACTGTAGTTATGCTCACTTCTTCTCTGCATGTTGTAGGATAAATGTGCTCATGTGAAATGTTATATCCCCGATTGTGACCAAGAGGGCACGATCGTTGAAATTGAATCAACCAACGAATGCTGCAAGAACTATGAATGTGGTAAGTAAAGATTTTTTGAATCTTGCCATAATTTTCTATAAGATTACATTTATATTATAGTAAAAAGGAAACTGTGAACAGTAATTTTAGAAATGTGTATGTAGTGGATGTAGTTTTTCCTATTCTCTTTGTAAATGGCAAATTGACATTTGCTGACATTTGTTTACAAGTTGGTAAAATGCCCACCTGAATGAATAATGAATGTCAATTTAGATTTATGCCTAAGGTCAGGTCTGGGCAACCTGTGATTCTCCAGTTGTTGTCTAGCTACAAGTCCCACCATGCCCTGTTGGCTATCTAGTAGCACAGCATGCTGGTATTGTAGTTTCACAACACCTGGAGAGCCACCAGTTGACCAGGCCTGTATAAGGTGATTTATACTGGGTTGCAACAAGATTTTGTTCATATAATAATTGAATATATCCATATGTAAGTATGTACAACCTAGAACCCCAGAATGTCAGCTTTGTTGGGTGTTCCCTCTACATTTTATACATGTATTTTAAACATGATTTAGGGTCCTAGACCGTGAGTTGTTCATTTATAACTTGTATCAGTATAAGCTGTTCAGTTTGCACTGCTGTCCCTATTCTAATAGATTTTTTAAAAAAAAATAACATATACTGTCCTGTGGCCAATGTCTAATGCTCTGTGATACTATTTACACACCAAAGTTTGCACTGGAGCCTTAAATGTTTCTATTGCTCCCATGATTTGGACACTTGTATTGAATTAAGGAGTTTATTGATGTGTACTCCTCATCTACTCACAGCAGAGGTGGCCATTTTGTGAGTTCAACCAATGTTCATAATAAAGAATAGTGTTTCCATACACAAAATGGCTGCTTCCACTGTGTGTACGCAGTGAGAGCACTTTAAGAAGTATTTAAGCAGCCCACAGGACAGTATGTATTCAGTGTCAGGCTGAACACAACAGTTTTATACATTTGAGCTTAATTATTTTGTTGAAGATTAATTCTTATGTATTTATTTTTCTTTTCAGTTTATCCACCTTCTGTAAGTACAAAAATAATCGACTGATTAAACTATGTGTATAATATATTGTATTAATGTTATTTTAATTATTAGTGGTAGTTGTATGTTTCATATTTAGTCAATAAACAAAATACATAATATTCATCTTTGGTATTTTCACATATCAAAGTATTGTTTTATTTTATTTTACAGCCTGTACCTCCTACAATATTACCGGTAAGTTTAATAATGGGAAAAATATAAAAAATCTCAATAAGACTGTCTAACGGCACTGTAAAATGTTCACATGTAATAGGCTGCATTAATCAATTAATTAATTATATTGAAACGCTCATAACATTATTTTTATGTGGGATAAAAAGATTAAAGACCATTTTTAATATATATTTTTAGTTTGCTTATTATCAGATTTCTAATAAGCCAGCTTAGACCTGTGCTTAGTCCTTACTGCTTCCACTTGCATTGCTTGAATCTCCACCCACCCCAAAATTCATACTAACCACGCCTACCTTGTATATACCTCATCAATTTTATCATATTTCATATTCTATTGTATAAAAATTAACTTCCGACTGGGATTGAAAAATGTCTTGTTTGTATAATTAGGTTATTATTAATGAAATGTTTTGTTCCGCTGTTTCCTTATCTGCAGCCTTGTCATGGTGTCACGTGTGCAACTGCAGAATGTAAAGAGGGCGAGCAAGTTTTAGAGAAAGTAAACCCCTTGGATCCTTGCTGTGCGTTATATGTATGTGGTAAGTACTTTGTTGATAGTGGTGTCATAAGTGATGAATCCAAACAATATCCTGGCAGCATATTTTTCACTTATAATTTACTATACATAGTAACCTTATATAATTATTATTCTTTATAGTACCACCTCCACCAGTCCCCACTACTCCTGTACCAGTAACATTGGTAAGCACTTATGTACCTACAGTTCTGACCAATTCAATTGTTGCTATGAATGTGTTTATTAATTAACAACCATTGCTTGACTTTGTATCTTTCTAAGGACAAGTGCATTGATGTTGTATGTCAGACGACAACATGTTCTCTTCAAGGTGCTAGGCAACGACCAGTCCCTAGTGAAGACCCTTGCTGTCCAGAATACGTATGTGGTAAGTAAAACAACTGTGGAAAATTATACAGTTTGACTGTGTCCATTTGGCCATTATTCATGCCCATTAACTTTACCTGTTTATCAACAATTCCAGTAACCACAATTAATTTGTTCATATCTTTAAATATACTAAATGTACCTCTGGCTAATTGGATTAGGCCGTTGGGCTCCTGAAATAGATCTGCAGAAGAAGTAAAAGGAGAAATCAACTTGAAGCAAATGTGGTAAATGAACTATTATTTTTCTTATAGAATGTGATCCCTGCAGCCCACCCCCTGAGTGTAATGTAGAACTGTCCAGGTACCACGACCCAACACAATGCTGTCCTATATACTCATGCGGTAAGTGTCCTATTACAGTTATTATAATACACACTCACAAAGGGAAGAATGATAATTATAATACTATTTCGCTTACTGATTTCTTGGTCAAGGTCATCTCACCCTCAGGTCAAAACAAAGTATTTTGATACATCACACATTTACATTTCATTAAAATGGTTATGTCTTGTGTTGTGTCTTAATGAATAGCAAAATGCTGATTTTCCACCTCTATGAACATCTGAATATAACTGTTACACTCATAATTTGCACTATTTGCAGGAGATTATTTACTTCTGTGTTTATATATGTTATAATTAACTCCATATAGCAAATGTAAATAATAAATCATTTGATAATAATGTATAATTGACACTGATCTCTTTATCTCTTATCAGTCCCTGAGGAACCAACGGTAAGTCAAATTATCTTAAGCTAATACTTGTGGGAAGTAATATCCTTTAACATTCTGTGTAACCTTATAGTTATACTAGAATGACTCCAATCTTTCCTTGGATATTGGAATTTGATGGTCGTAGATTGTTTGTTAATTTAGGGAGCCTAAAATAAGTCATTCTGAACATATTTTGTCTTAATGGGTCTATGCCCTTTATAGAGGAGCTTAAATTTATAATAGGGATAGCTGTGTATTTTGAAGATGAGCTAAATATGTTTTCAACCATAAGACCACTTATATTTCAAAGTCAAAACTATATTTGTGTTAGACATAGCGAAAGACATTATATATAAATATATATATTTATATATATAGATATATATATATATATAAATATATATACACAAGTTAACCCGTGCATGATACTCATGCATTCTAGTCAAATCAAGCTACTTAAGGTGTTAAAAAGGTTCTTGTCATGCATTTGGGCCATAGCTTAGGCCTCCTCAGGGGAATAGCGTTACTTCCCGACGTAAGCGCCCTTTTTTAACGTGGGTTTTATCCACATGTCACCACCTCATCATTCTTCTCTATCACCTCATCCTTCATTTTAATCGCCACATCTATCCAGATGTCTATCCAGACACAGGGATCTCTCTCAGCGGTCCTGAGTATCACACTCCTCTCACTCTGTCACCCTCGGCAACCACCAACCACTCCCCACTGTCACCCCCGGCAACCACCAACCACTGCCAACTGTCACATCTCCTTCAAGAAATATATATATATATTTTTTAAATCTTTATAAACACTTTTAACAATTAACAAATTAAATTAACAAATTAAAAACATCTTAGTATACCAAATTTCAGCCCTTTCTGAATTTTTTTCCCCACACACACTAAGAATTTAGTAGGTCAGTGTATAAATCCGCCCAGCAGGTGGCGCTGCAGCTTGGTTTTATTTTTTCCACACACACACACACAGACAGACTAACACACGCCACTAGGCATTTATATTATATATATATATATATATATATATATATATATATATATATATATATATATATATTGTACACAGTGGTCAAAGTGTAAATTTAGAAGTGGTGGATTGAGAAATATTATGGGAATATAAGAGAATGATATTTCATAGTTTTACAATAAAAGAAGTAGGAGACGTAGGAGAAGTGTGGGTATGGCATACCACCTATACACCCCCATGTCGACAACTGTATATATTTATATACTGTTTAGAGGTACTGTAGTTTACATATTCTATGTATGTTTTTGGGTAGGGTAAAAAGAAATCTAACCTGTATAGGTCTGTTATATTGTTGGCCTCTCTTCTTTGACAATTTTCAATTTCATTTTTCCATAGATTTCTCCATCAACCACCCTACCACCTCCTCCAGTAAGTAATACACTTGGCAGAAATGAAGCATTGTTCACCTTGTAGCACTATCCTTACATTTCATTATATATTAACGAGTTGCCCTATAACCATTAGATCATTAGTAATCAATATATGTGTCTCCACTCATTAATTCATATTTCTTTTTTGTTTTGTTCAAAAAAGGAACCATGTAGAAATGTGGTCTGTGAAGCTGTGATATGTACCAAAACAGGCGCTACTCTAGAGGAAGTCCCTTCACATAATCCCTGCTGTCCACATTACGAGTGCCGTAAGTATTTTTTCTATAGAATCTACATTCTGAATACCATTAACATAAATTGAATTTGAAACAATCATATTTGCAGGTATTTCTTAGGTTATAGCACTTTAGGGAATGTGCCTTGTCTACCTGGTTCACACTGTTATGATTTGATTCAGCAAAACTTAGAGCAGTTGTTCAGGTCTCCATCAAAATTGCATTGCTTTCCATTCTACTGTCATATATACACACTTATAATATTCTGATTGTTTTGTTTCTTGATCTTAATATTTCCCCACTAGGACTAAATTAATGCTAACCATTGGTATTTTTTGTAATGTGGATTAGCTTAATAGTAAACATTTAAACAATAATTATTAAGTCTTTGAATACTTTAAATAGTTAATGGGACCATCCTGATTCAGATAATAAATTAAAGCACTATTAGAAATGGGATTGATTTTCAATTATGAGCAAAGCAAAGAAATGGAGCAACTTTGAACCTGGATAAACCATGTTACAATGCAAGGGGTACAAATTAACTTAATTTCTTGCACGCACGGAAAATACTGGCTATTTTTTCATATAGCACACAAATACTTGATAGCTTTATTTTTACACTAAAACTAGTTGATCTATGACATGCCGTATCCCAACTTTAAATCTATATATATTTAAATTTACCACCCCTCTAATGCAACATGGTTTAGACAAGGTTCAAAGTTATTCCTTTTCGTTACTTTGCTTCAAACTCCAGATCAACCCCCATGTGAAGACAGCTGCCCACCACAGTAAACTGTAATGCTTATTTCAGATATTAATTATTTATTTAGAGAAATTTAATTGAAAAAAATCCTCAAAAATGTCAGATATTGCAGTAATAAAAATTATGTCTAAATTTTTTCTAAATATGTCTTATATGTGTATACAGAATGCACACAGCAATGTGAACCCGTTCCCGTATGTGAGAATGACAGGCCGCCATTCAGAACTGGAGATCCTGACCTTGATTGCTGTCCAGAATATGAATGTCGTAAGTATCCTCATACAATACAAACCAATCAGTAATTTGCTATAAATACTGAAACTAGACAGAACAAGCAGAATCACATCTTCATTTAGTTTATATCATACTTAGAAATCCATAATAGCTTTTTACCTAAATATTTTCAGTTATAGTGTCTTCCTAAATGGTTTATCTTAGTCACACTTCTTATAATGATTTTATCATTATTTTTTTGTTTACAGTACCTGAGCCAACAACTGTAGAACCACCGATTTCACCTACACTGGTATGACTTTACTCCTTATAATAATTATGATTAAATATGAATCTATAGAGGTGGGAAACATCATAGTGGTATTATTGTACTAATCATTAAAAGAGTGTGGATTATTTCATCACCAATCTTTTCTAGATGAATAATTTTAATAGGACTTATATAACTGCAGAGACAAGCCATATTGTTTAATAATTTTGCAAATATATAATTAGTGTATAAAGCTTATTGTTATGAGGTATGAAATAAAAAAATGGCCACTTCAGGTTTGTTTCAGGTCATTTTAAAGACATGAACATAAAAATGTATTGTGTTATTGGCGATCACACATTAATTACTGATTTGCTGTCCAATGACTCCTCATGAGTTGTGGTCAGTTGTGTATTGAGTATCATACTAGAAACAGGAGGTGATCCACATGATCAAGTGTAATAATACTAATTCAGTAAGAATACAACTGAATACACACGGACAGGCAGACAGATCAATCATGCACATATTGTGCTACTAGTCTTCACCATGTCCCATGCAGTAAAGAAAATGTCATGTCTTGAGACTTTGTTATACACACTGTAGTTATGCTCACTTCTTCTCTGCATGTTGTAGGATAAATGTGCTCATGTGAAATGTTATATCCCCGATTGTGACCAAGAGGGCACGATCGTTGAAATTGAATCAACCAACGAATGCTGCAAGAACTATGAATGTGGTAAGTAAAGATTTTTTGAATCTTGCCATAATTTTCTATAAGATTACATTTATATTATAGTAAAATGGAAACTGTGAACAGTAATTTTAGAAATGTGTATGTAGTGGATGTAGTTTTTTCTATTCTCTTTGTAAATGGCAAATTGACATTTGCTGACATTTGTTTACAAGTTGGTAAAATGCCCACCTGAATGAATAATGAATGTCAATTTAGATTTATGCCTAAGGTCAGGTGTGGGCAACCTGTGATTCTCCAGTTGTTGTCTAGCTACAAGTCCCACCATGCCCTGTTGGCTATCTACTGGCACAGCATGCTGGTATTATAGTTTCACAACACCTGGAGAGCCACCAGTTGGCCAGGCCTGTATAAGGTGATTTATACTGGGTTGCAACAAGATTTTGTTCATATAAGAATTGAATATATCCATATTTGAGTATGTACAACCTAGAACCCCAGAATGTCATCTTTGTTGGGTGTTCCCTCTACATTTTATACATGTATTTTAAACATGATTTAGGGTCCTAGACCGTGAGTTGTTCATTTATAACTTGTATCAGTATAAGCTGTTCAGTTTGCACTGCTGTCCCTATTCTAATAGATTTTTTTAAAAAAATAACATATACTGTCCTGTGGCCAATGTCTAATGCTCTGTGATACTATATACACACCAAAGTTTGCACTGGAGCCTTAAATGTTTCTATTGCTCCCATGATTTGGACACTTGTATTGAATTAAGGAGTTTATTGATGTGTACTCCTCATCTACCCACAGCAGGGGTGGCCATTTTGTGAGTTCAACCAATGTTCATAATAAAGAATAGTGTTTCCATACACAAAATGGCTGCTTCCACTGTGTGTACGCAGTGAGAGCACTTTAAGAAGTATTTAAGCAGCCCACAGGACAGTACGTATTCAGTGTCAGGCTGAACACAACAGTTTTGTACATTTGAGCTTAATTATTTTGTTGAAGATTAATTCTTATGTATTTATTTTTCTTTTCAGTTTATCCACCTTCTGTAAGTACAAAAATAATCGATTGATTAAACTATGTGTATAATATATTGTATTGTTATTTTAATTATTAGTGGTAGTTGTATGTTTCATATTTAGTCAATAAACAAGATACATAATATTCATCTTTGGTATTTTCACATATCAAAGTATTGTTTTATTTTATTTTACAGCCTGTACCTCCTACAATATTACCGGTAAGTTTAATAATGGGAAAAATATAAAAAATCTCAATAAGACTGTCTAACGGCACTGTAAAATGTTCACATGTAATAGGCTGCATTAATCAATTAATTAATTATATTGAAACGCTCATAACATTATTTTTATGTGGGATAAAAAGATTAAAGACCATTTTTAATATATATTTTTAGTTTGCTTATTATCAGATTTCTAATAAGCCAACTTAGACCTGTGCTTAGTCCTTACTGCTACCACTTGCATTACTTGAAACTCCGCCCACCCAAAAATTCATACTAGCCACGCCTATCTTGTATATACCTCATCAATTTTATCATATTTCATATTCTATTGTATAAAAATTAACTTCCGACTGGGATTGAAAAATGTCTTGTTTGTATAATTAGGTTATTATTAATGATATGTTTTGTTCCGCTGTTTCCTCATCTGCAGCCTTGTCATGGTGTCACGTGTGCAACTGCTGAATGTAAAGAGGACGAGCAAGTTTTAGAGAAAGTAAACCCCTTGGATCCTTGCTGTGCGTTATATGTATGTGGTAAGTACTTTGTTGATAGTGGCGTCATAAGTGATGAACCCAAACAATATCCTGGCAGCATATTTTTTCACTTATAATTTACTATACATAGTAACCTTATATAATTATTATTCTTTATAGTACCACCTCCACCAGTCCCCACTACTCCTGTACCAGTAACATTGGTAAGCACTTATGTACCTACAGTTCTGTCCCATTCAATTGTTGCTATGAATGTGTTTATTAATTAACAACCATTGCTTGACTTTGTATCTTTCTAAGGACAAGTGCATTGATGTTGAATGTCAGACGACAACATGTTCTCTTCAAGGTGCTAGGCCACGACCTGTCCCTAGTGAAGACCCTTGCTGTCCAGAATACGTATGTGGTAAGTAAAACAACTGTGGCAAATTATACAGTTTGACTGTGTCCATTTGGTCATTATTCATGCCCATTAACTTTACCTGTTTATCAACAATTCCAGTAACCACAATTAATTTGTTCATATCTTTAAATATACTAAATGTACCTCTGGCTAATTGGGTTAGGCCGGTGGGCTCCTGAAGTAGAGCTGCAGAAGAAGTAAGAGGAGAAATCAACTTAAAGCAAATGTGGTAAATGAACTATTGTTTTTCTTATAGAATGTGACCCCTGCAGCCCACCCCCTGAGTGTAATGGAGAACTGTCCAGGTACCATGACCCAACACAATGCTGTCCTATATACACATGCGGTAAGTGTCCTATTACAGTTATTATAATACATACTCACAAAGGAAAGAATGATAATTATAATACTATTTCGCTTACTGATTTCTTGGTCAACATCCTCTCACTCTCAGGTCAAAACAAAGTATTTTGATAGATCACACATTTACATTTCATTAAAATGGTTATGTCTTGTGTTGTGTCTTAATGAATAGCAAAATGCTGATTTTCCACCTCTATGAACATCTGAATATAACTGCTTACACTCATAATTTGCACTATTTGCAGGAGATTATTTACTTCTGTGCTTATATATGTTATAATTCACTCCATATAGCAAATGTAAATAATAAATCATTTGATAATAATGTATAATTGACACTGATCTCTTTATCTCTTATCAGTCCCTGAGGAACCAACGGTAAGTCAAATTATCTTAAGCTAATACTTGTGGGAAGTAATATCATTTAACATTCTGTGTGACCTTATAATTATACTAGAATGACTCCAATCTTTCCTTGGATATGGGAATTTGATGGTCGCAGATTGTTTGTTAATTTAGGGAGTCTAAAATAAGTCATTCTAAACATATTTTGTCTTAATGGGTCCATGCCCCTTGTAGAGAAGCTTAAATTTATAATAGGGATAGGTGTGTTTTTGACAGATGAGCTAAATATGTTTTCAACCACAAGACCAATTATATTTGAATGTGAAAACTATATTTGTGCTAGACATAGCGAAAGACATTATATATAAATATATATATATATATATATATATATATATATATATATATAAATATATATATATATATATATATATATATATATATATATATATATATATATATATATATTGTACACAGTGGTCAAAGTGTAAATTTAGAAGTGGTGGATTGAGAAATATTATGGGAAAATAAGAGAATGACATTTGATAGTTTTACAATAAAAGCAGTAGGAGTCGTAGGAGAAGTGTGGGTATGGCATACCACCTATACACCCCCATGTCGACAACTGTATATATTTATATACTATTTAGAGGTACTGTAGTTTACATATTCTATGTATATTTTCGGGTGGGGTAAATACAAATCTAACCTGTATATGTCTGTTATATTGTTGGCCTCTCTTCTTTGACAATTTTCAATTTCATTTTTCCATAGATTTCTCCGTCAACCACCCTACCACCTCCTCCAGTAAGTAATGCACTTGGCAGAAATGAAGTGTTGTTCACCTTGTAGCACTATTCTTACATTTCATTATATATTAACGAGTTGCCCTATAACCATTAGATCGTTAGTAATCAATATATGTGTCTCCACTCATTAATTCATATTTCTTTTCTGTTTTGTTCAATAAAGGAACCATGTAGAAATGTGGTCTGTGAAGCTGTGATATGTACCAAAACGGGCGCTACTCTAGAGGAAGTCCCTTCACATAATCCCTGCTGTCCACATTACGAGTGCCGTAAGTTTTTCCCTATAGAATCTACATTCTGAAGATCATTAACATAAATTGAATTTGAAAGAATCATATTTGCAGGTTTTTCTTAGGTTATAGCACTTTAGGGAATGTGCCTTGTCTACCTGGTTCACACTGTTATGATTTGATTCAGCAAAACTTAGAGCAGTTGTTCAGGTCTCCATTAAAATTGCATTGATTTCCATTCTACTGTTAATGCATTGATTTCCATTCTACTGTCATATATACACACTTATAATATTCTGATTGTTTTGTTTCTTGATCTTAATTTTTCCCCACTATGGGGTAAATGTATCAATCTGCGGATTCTTCAACACCCGCGTGTTCAGCCTCTTCCGCGATTAAATTTCAAGCGGCGCTGCATTGTAAAGGGTTAACTTCCCTTTACAATGCAGCGCCGCATGAAATTTTATCGCGGAAGAGGCTGAACACACAGGTGTTGAAGAACCCGCAGATTGATACATTTACCCCTAGGACTAAATTAATGCTAACCATTGGTATTTTTTGTAATGTGGGTTAGCTTAATAGTCAACATTTAAACAGTAATTATTAAGTCTTTGAATACTTTAAATAGTTAATGGGACCATTATGATTTAGATAATAAATTAAAGCACTATTAGAAATGGGACTGATTTTGAATTATGAGCAAAGCAAAGAAATGGAGCAACTTTGAACCTGGATAAACCATGTTACAATGCAAGGGTTTAAATTAACTTATTTTCTTGCACGCACGGAAAATACTGGCTATTTTTTCATATAGCACACAAATACTTGATAGCTTTATTTTTACACTAAAATTAGTTGATCTATGACATGCCGTATCCCAACTTTAAATCTATATATTTAAATTTACCACCCCTCTAATGCAACATGGTTTTCACAAGGTTCAAAGTTATTCCTTTTCTTTACTTTGCTTCAAACTCCAGATCAACCCCCATGTGAAGACAGCTGCCCACCATAGTAAACTGTAATGCTTATTTCGGATATTAATTATTCATTTAGAGAAATTTAATTGAAAAAAATCTCCAGAAATATCAGACATTGCAGTAATAAAAATTATGTCTAATTTTTTTCTAAATATGTCTTATATGTGTATACAGAATGCACACAGCAATGTGAACCCGTTCCTGTATGTGAGAATGACAGGCCGCCATTCAGAATTGGAGATCCTGACCTTGATTGCTGTCCAGAATATGAATGTCGTAAGTATCCTCATACAATACAAACCAATCAGTAATTTGTTATAAATACTGAAACTAGACAGAACAAGCAGAATCACATCTTCATTTAGTTTACATCCTTATACTTAGAAATCCATAATAGCTTTTTACCTAAATATTTTCAGTTATAGTGTCTTCCTAAATGGTTTATCTTAGTCGCACTTCTTATAATGATTTTATCATTATTTTTTTGTTTACAGTACCTGAGCCAACAACTGTAGAACCACCGATTTCACCTACACTGGTATGACTTTACTCCTTATAATAATTATGATTAAATATGAATCTACAGAGGTGGGAAACATCATAGTGGTATTATTGTACTAATCATTAAAAGAGTGTGGATTATTTCATCACCAATCTTTTCTAGATGAATAATTTTGATAGGACTTATATAACTGCAGAGACAAGCCATATTGTTTAATAATTTTGCAAATATATAATTAGTGTATAAAGCTTATTGTTATGAGGTATGAAATAAAAAAATGGCCACTTCAGGTTTGTTTCAGGTCATTTTAAAGACATGAACATAAAAATGTATTGTGTTATTGGCGATCACACATTAATTACTGATTTGCTGTCCAATGACTCCTTATGAGTTGTGGTCAGTTGTGTATTGAGTATCATACTAGAAACAGGAGGTGATCCACATGATCAAGTGTAATAATACTAATTCAGTAAGAATACAACTGAATACACACGGACAGGCAGACGGATCAATCAGGCACATATTGTGCTACTAGTCTTCACCATGTCCCATGCAGTAAAGAAAATGTTATGTCTTGAGACTTTGTTATACACACTGTAGTTATGCTCACTTCTTCTCTGCATGTTGTAGGATAAATGTGCTCATGTGAAATGTTATATCCCCAATTGTGACCAAGATGGCACGATCGTTGAAATTGAATCAACCAACGAATGCTGCAAGAACTATGAATGTGGTAAGTAAAGATTTTTTGAATCTTGCCATTATTTTCTATAAGATTACATTTATATTATAGTAAAATGGAAACTGTGAACAGTAATTTTAGAAATGTGTATGTAGTGGATGTAGTTTTTTCTATTCTCTTTGTAAATGGCAAATTGACATTTGCTGACATTTGTTTACAAGTTGGTAAAATGCCCACCTGAATGAATAATGAATGTCAATTTAGATTTATGCATTAGGTCAGGTCTGGGCAACCTGTGGTTCTCCAGTTGTTGTCTAGCTACAAGTCCCACCATGCCCTGTTGGCTATCTACTAGCACAGCATGCTGGTATTGTAGTTTCACAACACCTGGAGAGCCACCAGTTGGCCAGGCCTGTATAAGGTGATTTATACTGGGTTGCAACAAGATTTTGTTCATATAAGAATTGAATATATCCATATGTAAGTATGTACAACCTAGAACCCCAGAATGTCAGCTTTGTTGGGTGTTCCCTCTACATTTTATACATGTATTTTAAACATGATTTAGGGTCCTAGACCGTGAGTTGTTAATTTATAACTTGTATCAGTATAAGCTGTTCAGTTTGCACTGCTGTCCCTATTCTAATAGATTTTAAAAAAAAATAACATATACTGTCCTGTGGCCAATGTCTAATGCTCTGTGATACTATATACAAACCAAAGTTTGCACTGGAGCCTTAAATGTTTCTATTGCTCCCATGATTTGGACACTTGTATTGAATTAAGGAGTTTATTGATGTGTACTCCTCATCTACTCACAGCAGATGTGACCATTTTGTGAGTTCAACCAATGTTCATAATAAAGAATAGTGTTTCCATACACAAAATGGCTGCTTCCACTGTGTGTACGCAGTGAGAGCACTTTAAGAAGTATTTAAGCAGCCCACAGGACAGTATGTATTCAGTGTCAGGCTGGACATAACAGTTTTATACATTTGAGCTTAATTATTTTGTTGAAGATTAATTCTTATGTATTTATTTTTCTTTTCAGTTTATCCACCTTCTGTAAGTACAAAAATAATCGATTGATTAAACTATGTGTATAATATATTGTATTAATGTTATTTTAATTATTAGTGGTAGTTGTATGTTTCATATTTAGTCAATAAACAAAATACATAATATTCATCTTTGGTATTTTCACATATCAAAGTATTGTTTTATTTTATTTTACAGCCTGTACCTCCTACAATATTACCGGTAAGTTTAATAATGGGAAAAATATAAAAAATCTCAATAAGACTGTCTAACGGCACTGTAAAATGTTCACATGTAATAGGCTGCATTAATCAATTGATTAATTATATTGAAACGCTCATAACATTATTTTTATGTGGGATAAAAAGATTAAAGACCATTTTTAATATATATTTTTAGTTTGCTTATTATCAGATTTCTAATAAGCCAACTTAGACCTGTGCTTAGTCCTTACTGCTACCACCTGAATTACTTGAAACTCCACCCACCCAAAATTCATACTAGCCACGCCTACCTTGTATATACCTCATCAATTTTATTATATTTTATATTCTATTGTATAAAAATTAACTTCCGACTGGGATTGAAAAATGTCTTGTTTGTATAATTAGGTTATTATTAATGATATGTTTTGTTCCTCTGTTTCCTCATCTGCAGCCTTGTCATGGTGTCACATGTGCAACTGCAGAATGTAAAGAGGGCGAGCAAGTTTTAGAGAAAGTAAACCCCTTGGATCCTTGCTGTGCGTTATATGTATGTGGTAAGTACTTTGTTGATAGTGGCGTCATAAGTGATGAACCCAAACAATATCCTGGCAGCATATTTTTTCACTTATAATTTACTATACATAGTAACCTTATATAATTATTATTCTTTATAGTACCACCTCCACCAGTCCCCACTACTCCTGTACCAGTAACATTGGTAAGCACTTATGTACCTACAGTTCTGTCCCATTCAATTGTTGCTATGAATGTGTTTATTAATTAACAACCATTGCTTGACTTTGTATCTTTCTAAGGACAAGTGCATTGATGTTGAATGTCAGACGACAACATGTTCTCTTCAAGGTGCTAGGCCACGACCTGTCCCTAGTGAAGACCCTTGCTGTCCAGAATACGTATGTGGTAAGTAAAACAACTGTGGCAAATTATACAGTTTGACTGTGTCCATTTGGTCATTATTCATGCCCATTAACTTTACCTGTTTATCAACAATTCCAGTAACCACAATCAATTTGTTCATATCTGTAAATATACTAAATGTACCTCTGGCTAATTGGGTTCAGCCGTTGGGCTCCTGAAATATAAGTGCAGAAGAATTAAAAGGAGAAATCAACTTGAAACAAATGTGGAAAATGAACTATTGTTTTTCTTATAGAATGTGACCCCTGCAGCCCACCACCTGAGTGTAATGGAGAACTGTCCAGGTACCACGACCCAACACAATGTTGTCCTATATACACATGCGGTAAGTGTCCTATTACAGTTATTATAATACACACTCACAAAGGGAAGAATGATAATTATAATACTATTTCGCTTACTGATTTCTTGGTCAACATCATCTCCCCCTCAGGTCAAAACAAAGTATTTTGATACATCACACATTTACATTTCATTAAAATGGTTATGTCTTGTGTTGTGTCTTAATGAATAGCAAAATGCTGATTTTCCACCTCTATGAACATCTGAATATAACTGCTTACACTCATAATTTGCACTATTTGCAGGAGATTATTTACTTCTGTGCTTATATATGTTATAATTCACTCCATATAGCCAATGTAAATAATAAATCATTTGATAATAATGTATAATTGACACTGATCTCTTTATCTCTTATCAGTCCCTGAGGAACCAACGGTAAGTCAAATTATCTTAAGCTAATACTTGTGGGAAGTTATATCCTTTAACATTCTGTGTGACCTTATAATTATACTAGAATGACTGCAATCTTTCCTTGGATATGGGAATTTGATGGTTGCAGATTGTTTGTTAATTAAGGGAGTCTAAAATAAGTCATTCTAAACATATTTTTTCTTAATGGGTCCATGCCCCTTGTAGAGGTGCTTAAATTTATAATAGGGATAGGTGTGTTTTTGACAGATGAGCTAAATATGTTTTCAACCACAAGACCAATTATATTTGAATGTGAAAACTATATTTGTGTTAGACATAGCGAAAGACATTATATATAAATATATATACATATATATATATATATATATATATATATATATATATATTGTACACAGTGGTCAAAGTGTAAATTTAGAAGTGGTGGATTGAGAAATATTATGGGAAAATAAGAGAATGACATTTGATAGTTTTACAATAAAAGCAGTAGGAGACGTAGGAGAAGTGTGGGTATGGCATACCACCTATACACCCCCATGTCGACAACTGTATATATTTATATACTATTTAGAGGTACTGTAGTTTACATATTCTATGTATATTTTCGGGTGGGGTAAATACAAATCTAACCTGTATATGTCTGTTATATTGTTGGCCTCTCTTCTTTGACAATTTTCAATTTAATTTTTCCATAGATTTCTCCGTCAACCACCCTACCACCTCCTCCAGTAAGTAATACACTTGGCAGAAATGAAGTGTTGTTCACCTTGTAGCACTATCCTTACATTTCATTATATATTAACGAGTTGCCCTATAACCATTAGATCGTTAGTAATCAATATATGTGTCTCCACTCATTAATTCATATTTCTTTTCTGTTTTGTTCAATAAAGGAACCATGTAGAAATGTGGTCTGTGAAGCTGTGATATGTACCAAAACGGGCGCTACTCTAGAGGAAGTCCCTTCACATAATCCCTGCTGTCCACATTACGAGTGCCGTAAGTTTTTCCCTATAGAATCTACATTCTGAAGATCATTAACATAAATTGAATTTGAAAGAATCATATTTGCAGGTTTTTCTTAGGTTATAGCACTTTAGGGAATGTGCCTTGTCTACCTGGTTCACACTGTTATGATTTGATTCAGCAAAACTTAGAGCAGTTGTTCAGGTCTCCATTAAAATTGCATTGATTTCCATTCTACTGTTATTGCATTGATTTCCATTCTACTGTCATATATACACACTTATAATATTCTGATTGTTTTGTTTCTTGATCTTAATTTTTCCCCACTAGGGGGTAAATGTATCAATCTGCGGATTCTTTAACACCCGCGTGTTCAGCCTCTTCCGCGATTAAATTTCAAGTGGCGCTGCATTGTAAAGGGCTAACTTCCCTTTACAATGCAGCGCCGCATGAAATTTTATCGCGGAAGAGGCTGAACACACGGGTGTTGAAGAACCCGCAGATTGATACATTTACCCCTAGGACTAAATTAATGCTAACCATTGGTATTTTTTGTAATGTGGATTAGCTTAATAGTCAACATTTAAACAGTAATTATTAAGTCTTTGAATACTTTAAATAGTTAATGGGACCATCCTGATTCAGATAATAAATTAAAGCACTATTAGAAATGGGACTGATTTTGAATTATGAGCAAAGCAAAGAAATGGAGCAACTTTGAACATGGATAAACCATGTTACAATGCAAGGGTTTAAATTAACTTATTTTCTTGCACGCACGGAAAATACTGGCTATTTTTTCATATAGCACACAAATACTTGATAGCTTTATTTTTACACTAAAATTAGTTGATCTATGACATGCCGTATCCCAACTTTAAATCTATATATTTAAATTTACCACCCCTCTAATGCAACATGGTTTTCACAAGGTTCAAAGTTATTCCTTTTCTTTACTTTGCTTCAAACTCCAGATCAACCCCCATGTGAAGACAGCTGCCCACCATAGTAAACTGTAATGCTTATTTCACATATTAATTATTCATTTAGAGAAATTTAATTGAAAAAAATCCCCAAAAATCTCAGACATTGCAGTAATAAAAATTACGTCTAAATTTTTTCTAAATATGTCTTATATGTATATACAGAATGCACACAGCAATGTGAACCCGTTCCCGTATGTGAGAATGACAGGCCGCCATTCAGAACTGGAGATCCTGACCTTGATTGCTGTCCAGAATATGAATGTCGTAAGTATCCTCATACAATACAAACCAATCAGTAATTTGCTATAAATACTGAAACTAGACAGAACAAGCAGAATCACATCTTCATTTAGTTTATATCATACTTAGAAATCCATAATAGCTTTTTACCTAAATATTTTCAGTTGTAGTGTCTTCCTAAATGTTTTATCTTAGTCACACTTCTTATAATGATTTATTCTTTATTTTTTTGTTTACAGTACCTGAGCCAACAACTGTAGAACCACCAATTTCACCTACACTGGTATGACTTTACTCCTTATAATAATTATGATTAAATATGAATCTACAGAGGTGGGAAACATCATAGTGGTATTATTGTACTAATCATTAAAAGAGTGTGGATTATTTCATCACCAATCTTTTCTAGATGAATAATTTTAATAGGACTTATATAACTGCAGAGACAAGCCATATTGTTTAATAATTTTGCAAATATATAATAAGTGTATAAAGCTTATTGTTATGAGGTATGAAATAAAAAAATGGCCACTTCAGGTTTGTTTCAGGTCATTTTAAAGACATGAAAATAAAAATGTATTGTGTTATTGGCGATCACACATTAATTACTGATTTGCTGTCCAATGACTCCTCATGAGTTGTGGTCAGTTGTGTATTGAGTATCATACTAGAAACAGGAGGTGATCCACATGATCAAGTGTAATAATACTAATTCAGTAAGAATACAACTGAATACACACGGACAGGCAGACGGATCAATCAGGCACATATTGTGCTACTAGTCTTCACCATGTCCCATGCAGTAAAGAAAATGTCATGTCTTGAGACTTTGTTATACACACTGTAGTTATGCTCACTTCTTCTCTGCATGTTTTAGGATAAATGTGCTCATGTGAAATGTTATATCCCCAATTGTGACCAAGATGGCACGATCGTTGAAATTGAATCAACCAACGAATGCTGCAAGAACTATGAATGTGGTAAGTAAAGATTTTTTGAATCTTGCCATAATTTTCTATAAGATTACATTTATATTATAGTAAAATGGAAACTGTGAACAGTAATTTTAGAAATGTGTATGTAGTGGATGTAGTTTTTTCTATTCTCTTTGTAAATGGCAAATTGACATTTGCTGACATTTGTTTACAAGTTGGTAAAATGCCCACCTGAATGAATAATGAATGTCAATTTAGATTTATGCATAAGGTCAGGTCTGGGCAACCTGTAGTTTTCCAGGTGTTGTCTAACTACAAGTCCCACTATGCCCTGTTGGCTATCTACTGGCACAGCATGCTGGTATTGTAGTTTCACAACACCTGGAAAGCCACCAGTTGGCCAGGCCTGTATAAGGTGATTTATACTGGGTTGCAACAAGATTTTGTTCATATAAGAATTGAATATATCCATATGTAAGTATGTACAACCTAGAACCCCAGAATGTCAGCTTTGTTGGGTGTTCCCTCTACATTTTATACATGTATTTTGAACGTGATTTACGGTCCTAGACCGTGAGTTGTTCATTTATAACTTGTATCAGTATAAGCTGTTCAGTTTGCACTGCTGTCCCTATTCTAATAGATTTTTTTAAAAAAATAACATATACTGTCCTGTGGCCAATGTCTAATGCTCTGTGATACTATATACACACCAAAGTTTGCACTGGAGCCTTAAATGTTTCTATTGCTCCCATGATTTGGACACTTGTATTGAATTAAGGAGTTTATTGATGTGTACTTCTCATCTACCCACAGCAGAGGTGGCGATTTTGTGAGTTCAACCAATGTTCATAATAAAGAATAGTGTTTCCATACACAAAATGGCTGCTTCCACTGTGTGTACGCAGTGAGAGCACTTTAAGAAGTATTTAAGCAGCCCACAGGACAGTATGTATTCAGTGTCAGGCTGGACATAACAGTTTTATACATTTGAGCTTAATTATTTTGTTGAAGATTAATTCTTATGTATTTATTTTTCTTTTCAGTTTATCCACCTTCTGTAAGTACAAAAATAATCGATTGATTAAACTATGTGTATAATATATTGTATTAATGTTATTTTAATTATTAGTGGTAGTTGTATGTTTCATATTTAGTCAATAAACAAAATACATAATATTCATCTTTGGTATTTTCACATATCAAAGTATTGTTTTATTTTATTTTACAGCCTGTACCTCCTACAATATTACCGGTAAGTTTAATAATGGGAAAAATATAAAAAATCTCAATAAGACTGTCTAACGGCACTGTAAAATGTTCACATGTAATAGGCTGCATTAATCAATTAATTAATTATATTGAAACGCTCATAACATTATTTTTATGTGGGATAAAAAGATTAAAGACCATTTTTAATATATATTTTTAGTTTGCTTATTATCAGATTTCTAATAAGCCAACTTAGACCTGTGCTTAGTCCTTACTGCTACCACCTGCATTACTTGAAACTCCGCCCACCCAAAAATTCATACTAGCCACGCCTATCTTGTATATACCTCATCAATTTTATTATATTTCATATTCTATTGAATAAAAATTAACTTCCGACTGGGATTGAAAAATGTCTTGTTTGTATAATTAGGTTATTATTAATGATATGTTTTGTTCCGCTGTTTCCTCATCTGCAGCCTTGTCATGGTGTCACGTGTGCAACTGCTGAATGTAAAGAGGGCGAGCAAGTTTTAGAGAAAGTAAACCCCTTGGATCCTTGCTGTGCGTTATATGTATGTGGTAAGTACTTTGTTGATAGTGGCGTCATAAGTGATGAACCCAAACAACATCCTGGCAGCATATTTTTTCACTTATAATTTACTATACATAGTAACCTTATATAATTATTATTCTTTATAGTACCACCTCCACCAGTCCCCACTACTCCTGTACCAGTAACATTGGTAAGCACTTATGTACCTACAGTTCTGTCCCATTCAATTGTTGCTATGAATGTGTTTATTAATTAACAACCATTGCTTGACTTTGTATCTTTCTAAGGACAAGTGCATTGATGTTGAATGTCAGACGACAACATGTTCTCTTCAAGGTGCTAGGCCACGACCTGTCCCTAGTGAAGACCCTTGCTGTCCAGAATACGTATGTGGTAAGTAAAACAACTGTGGCAAATTATACATACAGTTTGACTGTGTCCATTTAGTCATTATTCATGCCCATTAACTTTACCTGTTTATCAACAATTCCAGTAACCACAATCAATTTGTTCATATCTGTAAATATACTAAATGTACCTCTGGCTAATTGGGTTCAGCCGTTGGGCTCCTGAAATATAAGTGCAGAAGAAGTAAAAGGAGAAATCAACTTGAAACAAATGTGGTAAATGAACTATTGTTTTTCTTATAGAATGTGACCCCTGCAGCCCACCCCCTGAGTGTAATGGAGAACTGTCCAGGTACCACGACCCAACACAATGCTGTCCTATATACACATGCGGTAAGTGTCCTATTACAGTTATTATAATACACACTCACAAAGGGAAGAATGATAATTATAATACTATTTTGCTTACTGATTTCTTGGTCAACATCATCTCACTCTCAGGTGAAAACAAAGTATTTTGATAGATCACACATTTACATTTCATTAAAATGGTTATGTCTTGTGTTGTGTCTTAATGAATTGCAAAATGCTGATTTTCCACCTCTATGAACATCTGAATATAACTGCTTACACTCATAATTTGCACTATTTGCAGGAGATTATTTACTTCTGTGCTTATATATGTTATAATTCACTCCATATAGCAAATGTAAATAATAAATCATTTGATAATAATGTATAATTGACACTGATCTCTTTATCTCTTATCAGTCCCTGAGGAACCAACGGTAAGTCAAATTATCTTAAGCTTATACTTGTGGGAACTAATATCCTTTAACATTCTGTGTGACCTTATAATTATACTAGAATGACTCCAATCTTTCCTTGGATATGGGAATTTGTTGGTCGTAGATTGTTTGTTAATTAAGGGAGCCTAAAATAAGTCATTCTAAACATATTTGGTCTTAATGGGTCCATGCCCCTTGTAGAGGAGCTTAAATTTATAATAGGGATAGGTGTGTTTTTGACAGATGAGCTAAATATGTTTTCAACCACAAGACCATTATATATAAATATATATATATATATATATATATATATATATATATATATATATTGTACACAGTGGTCAAAGTGTAAATTTAGAAGTGGTGGATTGAGAAATATTATGGGAAAATAAGAGAATGACATTTGATAGTTTTACAATAAAAGCAGTAGGAGTCGTAGGAGAAGTGTGGGTATGGCATACCACCTATACACCCCCATGTCGAGAACTGTATATATTTATATACTATTTAGAGGTACTGTAGTTTACATATTCTATGTATATTTTCGGGTGGGTTAAATACAAATCTAACCTGTATATGTCTGTTATATTGTTGGCCTCTCTTCTTTGACAATTTTCAATTTCATTTTTCCATAGATTTCTCCGTCAACCACCCTACCACCTCCTCCAGTAAGTAATGCACTTGGCAGAAATGAAGTGTTGTTCACCATGTAGCACTATTCTTACATTTCATTATATATTAACGAGTTGCCTTATAACCATTAGATCGTTAGTAATCAATATATGTGTCTCCACTCATTAATTCATATTTCTTTTCTGTTTTGTTCAATAAAGGAACCATGTAGAAATGTGGTCTGTGAAGCTGTGATATGTACCAAAACGGGCGCTACTCTAGAGGAAGTCCCTTCACATAATCCCTGCTGTCCACATTACGAGTGCCGTAAGTTTTTCCCTATAGAATCTACATTCTGAAGATCATTAACATAAATTGAATTTGAAAGAATCATATTTGCAGGTTTTTCTTAGGTTATAGCACTTTAGAGAATGTGCCTTGTCTACCTGGTTCACACTGTTATGATTTGATTCAGCAAAACTTAGAGCAGTTGTTCAGGTCTCCATTAAAATTGCATTGATTTCCATTCTACTGTTATTGCATTGATTTCCATTCTACTGTCATATATACACACTTATAATATTCTGATTGTTTTGTTTCTTGATCTTAATTTTTCCCCACTAGGGGGTAAATGTATCAATCTGCGGATTCTTTAACACCCGCGTGTTCAGCCTCTTCCGCGATTAAATTTCAAGTGGCGCTGCATTGTAAAGGGCTAACTTCCCTTTACAATGCAGCGCCGCATGAAATTTTATCGCGGAAGAGGCTGAACACACGGGTGTTGAAGAACCCGCATATTGATACATTTACCCCTAGGACTAAATTAATGCTAACCATTGGTATTTTTTGTAATGTGGATTAGCTTAATAGTCAACATTTAAACAGTAATTATTAAGTCTTTGAATACTTTAAATAGTTATTGGGACCATCCTGATTCAGATAATAAATTAAAGCACTATTAGAAATGGGACTGATTTTGAATTATGAGCAAAGCAAAGAAATGGAGCAACTTTGAACATGGATAAACCATGTTACAATGCAAGGGTTTAAATTAACTTATTTTCTTGCACGCACGGAAAATACTGACTATTTTTTCATATAGCACACAAATACTTGATAGCTTTATTTTTACACTAAAATTAGTTGATCTATGACATGCCGTATCCCAACTTTAAATCTATATATTTAAATTTACCACCCCTCTAATGAAACATGGTTTTCACAAGGTTCAAAGTTATTCCTTTTCTTTACTTTGCTTCAAACTCCAGATCAACCCCCATGTGAAGACAGCTGCCCACCATAGTAAACTGTAATGTTTATTTCGGATATTAATTATTCATTTAGAGAAATTTAATTGAAAAAAATCCCCAAAAATCTCAGACATTGCAGTAATAAAAATTATGTCTAATTTTTTTCTAAATATGTCTTATATGTGTATACAGAATGCACACAGCAATGTGAACCCGTTCCCGTATGTGAGAATGACAGGCCGCCATTCAGAATTGGAGATCCTGACCTTGATTGCTGTCCAGAATATGAATGTCGTAAGTATCCTCATACAATACAAACCAATCAGTAATTTGTTATAAACACTGAAACTAGACAGAACAAGCAGAATCACATCTTCATTTAGTTTACATCCTTATACTTAGAAATCCATAATAGCTTTTTACCTAAATATTTTCAGTTATAGTGTCTTCCTAAATGGTTTATCTTAGTCGCACTTCTTATAATGATTTTATCATTATTTTTTTGTTTACAGTACCTGAGCCAACAACTGTAGAACCACCAATTTCACCTACACTGGTATGACTTTACTCCTTATAATAATTATGATTAAATATGAATCTACAGAGGTGGGAAACATCATAGTGGTATTATTGTACTAATCATTAAAAGAGTGTGGATTATTTCATCACCAATCTTTTCTAGATGAATAATTTTAATAGGACTTATATAACTGCAGAGACAAGCCATATTGTTTAATAATTTTGCAAATATATATTTAGTGTATAAAGCTTATTGTTATGAGGTATGAAATAAAAAAATGGCCACTTCAGGTTTGTTTCAGGTCATTTTAAAGACATGAACATAAAAATCGAGAAACTTGGGTAGAAAACCGCACTAGGGAAAATAACATAAGCACTTGTTATGATAATTGCTTAATAACCCGAAGAGAAACTCTGATCGGGGGGGTGCACCCAACACTGTTGCAATTAAGTATAAAGAGGGAGGAGAGAAAGAAAAGACAGTGTGGTTTGAGGCACTCCGTAGGTGCTTGTTTAAAATTTAACTTTTATTAGGTATGATTAAAATGGAAAGTAGATGAGCGAAATAATAAAAATATTGTGAACTGTGGTTTAAAATTGCAAAAATAGGGGGGGGGGAATTTTTGCAAGGTCTCACCAGTATCCTAATATAAATACAGTAGTAAGCTGATATAGCACTAATAATTATATCTGTCAGATGTTAAATGTCAGATAATTCTGTTACCTGAGATTAAGAGGACACTATGTATTATTAATAACGTGAGGATATTATGCTCCCTAGTTTACATAGTAATCTTGATATATAAGACATAAAACAACGTCAGGTACCATAAATCTGCAGTGTATCTCACAGTGAAATGTATAGTGACATAGCGGGATAAGTCTATTGAAAGACTCCCATAGGCTAGTACGCCAAGTTTGTATCAAGGAGAAACTCCTTAAACTCCTAACAATAATGTATGATTTAACAATACGGAATAAGTAAACTCCCGCAGGCTGAATAAGACAAATTATGTCATAGAGAGGCTCTCCCTGAATGCTATATAAGAAATCCCACTGATTTCCTTAAAGCCGCATAAGGCTCTGGTAAGCTTAGCAGAAGTAACAGATATTATAACCAGGAATCGCGGGGTTGTATGAAAGTTCCCTACCTAAATAAGGACTAGGGAGCGATACCTGGCAGAAATAATAAATTGTGTCCCAGAGAGACTCCCGCTGAGAGCTGTTTCAGAATCCCACTATTCACTTTGAAACCGCATCAGGTTCTAATAAGCTTAGCGGAGGCATCAGAGATAACAGATATTATGACCAGGAATCGCGGGGTTATGTGAAATTCCCTACCTAAATAAATATCTGGGGGGCGATTCCTGACAGAGTTAGTAAAGGACTGGTGAGACAAAACGCCGACGCGCGTTTCGCTCCGTGGCTTTTTCACGTTATTAATAATACATAGTGTCCTCTTAATCTCAGGTAACAGAATTATCTGACATTTAACATCTGACAGATATAATTATTAGTGCTATATCAGCTTACTACTGTATTTATATTAGGATACTGGTGAGACCTTGCAAAAATTCCCCCCCCTATTTTTGCAATTTTAAACCACAGTTCACAATATTTTTATTATTTCGCTCATCTACTTTCCATTTTAATCATACCTAATAAAAGTTAAATTTTAAACAAGCACCTACGGAGTGCCTCAAACCACACTGTCTTTTCTTTCTCTCCTCCCTCTTTATAATGAACATAAAAATGTATTGTGTTATTGGCGATCACACATTAATTACTGATTTGCTGTCCAATGACTCCTCATGAGTTGTGGTCAGTTGTGTATTGAGTATCATACTAGACACAGGAGGTGATCCACATGATCAAGTGTAATAATACTAATTCAGTAAGAATACAACTGAATACACACGGACAGGCAGACGGATCAATCAGGCACATATTGTGCTACTAGTCTTCACCATGTCCCATGCAGTAAAGAAAATGTCATGTCTTGAGACTTTGTTATACATACTGTAGTTATGCTCACTTCTTCTCTGCATGTTGTAGGATAAATGTGCTCATGTGAAATGTTATAGCCCCGATTGTGACCAAGATGGCACGATCGTTGAAATTGAATCAACCAACGAATGCTGCAAGAACTATGAATGTGGTAAGTAAAGATTTTTTGAATCTTGCCATAATTTTCTATAAGATTACATTTATATTATAGTAAAAAGGAAACTGTGAACAGTAATTTTAGAAATGTGTATGTAGTGGATGTAGTTTTTTCTATTCTCTTTGTAAATGGCAAATTGACATTTGCTGACATTTGTTTACAAGTTGGTAAAATGCCCACCTGAATGAATAATGAATGTCAATTTAGATTTATGCCTAAGGTCAGGTCTGGGCAACCTGTGATTCTCCAGTTGTTGTCTAGCTACAAGTCCCACCATGCCCTGTTGGCTATCTACTGGCACAGCATGCTGGTATTATAGTTTCACAACACCTGGAGAGCCACCAGTTTGCCAGGCCTGTATAAGGTGATTTATACTGGGTTGCAACAAGATTTTGTTCATATAAGAATTGAATATATCCATATTTGAGTATGTACAACCTAGAACCCCAGAATGTCATCTTTGTTGGGTGTTCCCTCTACATTTTATACATGTATTTTAAACATGATTTAGGGTCCTAGACCGTGAGTTGTTAATTTATAACTTGTATCAGTATAAGCTGTTCAGTTTGCACTGCTGTCCCTATTCTAATAGATTTTAAAAAAAAATAACATATACTGTCCTGTGGCCAATGTCTAATGCTCTGTGATACTATATACACACCAAAGTTTGCACTGGAGCCTTAAATGTTTCTATTGCTCCCATGATTTGGACACTTGTATTGAATTAAGGAGTTTATTGATGTGTACTCCTCATCTACCCACAGCAGAGGTGGCCATTTTGTGAGTTCAATCAATGTTCATAATAAAGAATAGTGTTTCCATACACAAAATGGCTGCTTCCACTGTGTGTACGCAGTGAGAGCACTTTAAGAAGTATTTAAGCAGCCCACAGGACAGTATGTATTCAGTGTCAGGCTGAACACAACAGTTTTATACATTTGAGCTTAATTATTTTGTTGAAGATTAATTCTTATGTATTTATTTTTCTTTTCAGTTTATCCACCTTCTGTAAGTACAAAAATAATCGATTGATTAAACTATGTGTATAATATATTGTATTAATGTTATTTTAATTATTAGTGGTAGTTGCATGTTTCATATTTAGTCAATAAACAAAAAACATAATATTCATCTTTGGTATTTTCACATATCAAAGTATTGTTTTATTTTATTTTACAGCCTGTACCTCCTACAATATTACCGGTAAGTTTAATAATGGGAAAAATATAAAAAATCTCAATAAGACTGTCTAACGGCACTGTAAAATGTTCACATGTAATAGGCTGCATTAATCAATTAATTAATTATATTGAAACGCTCATAACATTATTTTTATGTGGGATAAAAAGATTAAAGACCATTTTTAATATATATTTTTAGTTTGCTTATTATCAGATTTCTAATAAGCCAACTTAGACCTGTGCTTAGTCCTTACTGCTACCACCTGCATTACTTGAAACTCCGCCCACCCAAAAATTCATACTAGCCACGCCTATCTTGTATATACCTCATCAATTTTATCATATTTCATATTCTATTGTATAAAAATTAACTTCCGACTATGATTGAAAAATGTCTTGTTTGTATAATTAGGTTATTATTAATGATATGTTTTGTTCCGCTGTTTCCTCATCTGCAGCCTTGTCATGGTGTCACGTGTGCAACTGCAGAATGTAAAGAGGGCGAGCAAGTTTTAGAGAAAGTAAACCCCTTGGATCCTTGCTGTGCGTTATATGTATGTGGTAAGTACTTTGTTGATAGTGGCGTCATAAGTGATGAACCCAAACAATATCCTGGCAGCATATTTTTTCACTTATAATTTACTATACATAGTAACCTTATATAATTATTATTCTTTATAGTACCACCTCCACCAGTCCCCACTACTCCTGTACCAGTAACATTGGTAAGCACTTATGTACCTACAGTTCTGTCCCATTCAATTGTTGCTATGAATGTGTTTATTAATTAACAACCATTGCTTGACTTTGTATCTTTCTAAGGACAAGTGCATTGATGTTGAATGTCAGACGACAACATGTTCTCTTCAAGGTGCTAGGCCACGACCTGTCCCTAGTGAAGACCCTTGCTGTCCAGAATACGTATGTGGTAAGTAAAACAACTGTGGCAAATTATACAGTTTGACTGTGTCCATTTAGTCATTATTCATGCCCATTAACTTTACCTGTTTATCAACAATTCCAGTAACCACAATCAATTTGTTCATATCTGTAAATATACTAAATGTACCTCTGGCTAATTGGGTTCAGCCGTTGGGCTCCTGAAATATAAGTGCAGAAGAAGTAAAAGGAGAAATCAACTTGAAACAAATGTGGTAAATGAACTATTGTTTTTCTTATAGAATGTGACCCCTGCAGCCCACCCCCTGAGTGTAATGGAGAACTGTCCAGGTACCATGACCCAACACAATGCTGTCCTATATACACATGCGGTAAGTGTCCTATTACAGTTATTATAATACACACTCGGAAAGGGAAGAATGATAATTATAATACTATTTCGCTTACTGATTTCTTGGTCAACATCATCTCACTGTCAGGTCAAAACAAAGTATTTTGATACATCACACATTTACATTTCATTAAAATGGTTATGTCTTGTGTTGTGTCTTAATGAATAGCAAAATGCTGATTTTCCACCTCTATGAACATCTGAATATAACTGCTTACACTCATAATTTGCACTATTTGCAGGAGATTATTTACTTCTGTGCTTATATATGTTATAATTCACTCCATATAGCAAATGTAAATAATAAATCATTTGATAATAATGTATAATTGACACTGATCTCTTTATCTCTTATCAGTCCCTGAGGAACCAACGGTAAGTCAAATTATCTTAAGCTAATACTTGTGGGAAGTAATATCCTTTAACATTCTGTGTGACCTTATAATTATACTAGAATGACTCCAATCTTTCCTTGGATATGGGAATTTGATGGTCGCAGATTGTTTGTTAATTTAGGGAGCCTAAAATAAGTCATTCTAAACATAATTTGTCTTAATGGGTCCATGCCCCTTGTATAGAAGCTTAAATTTATAATAGGGATAGGTGTGTTTTTGACAGATGAGCTAAATATGTTTTCAACCACAAGACCAATTATATTTGAATGTGAAAACTATATTTGTGCTACACATAGCGAAAGACATTATATATAAATATATATATATATATATATATATATATATATATATATATATATATTGTACACAGTGGTCAAAGTGTAACTTTAGAAGTGGTGGATTGAGAAATATTATGGGAAAATAAGAGAATGACATTTGATAGTTTTACAATAAAAGCAGTAGGAGACGTAGGGGAAGTGTGGGTATGGCGAACCACCTATACACCCCCATGTCGACAACTGTATATATTTATATACTATTTAGAGGTACTGTAGTTTACATATTCTATGTATATTTTCGGGAGGGGTAAATACAAATCTAACCTGTATATGTCTGTTATATTGTTGGCCTCTCTTCTTTGACAATTTTCAATTTAATTTTTCCATAGATTTCTCCGTCAACCACCCTACCACCTCCTCCAGTAAGTAATACACTTGGCAGAAATGAAGTGTTGTTCACCTTGTAGCACTATCCTTACATTTAATTATATATTAACGAGTTGCCCTATAACCATTAGATCGTTAGTAATCAATATAAGTGTCTCCACTCATTAATTCATATTTCTTTTCTGTTTTGTTCAATAAAGGAACCATGTAGAAATGTGGTCTGTGAAGCTGTGATATGTACCAAAACGGGCGCTACTCTAGAGGAAGTCCCTTCACATAATCCCTGCTGTCCACATTACGAGTGCCGTAAGTTTTTCCCTATAGAATCTACATTCTGAAGATCATTAGCATAAATTGAATTTGAAAGAATCATATTTGCAGGTTTTTCTTAGGTTATAGCACTTTAGGGAATGTGCCTTGTCTACCTGGTTCACACTGTTATGATTTGATTCAGCAAAACTTAGAGCAGTTGTTCAGGTCTCCATTAAAATTGCATTGATTTCCATTCTACTGTTATTGCATTGATTTCCATTCTACTGTCATATATACACACTTATAATATTCTGATTGTTTTGTTTCTTGATCTTAATTTTTCCCCACTAGGGGGTAAATGTATCAATCTGCGGATTCTTCAACACCCGCGTGTTCAGCCTCTTCCGCGATTAAATTTCAAGCGGCGCTGCATTTAAAGTGTTAACTTCCCTTTACAATGCAGCGCCGCATGAAATTTTATCGCGGAAGAGGCTGAACACGCGGGTGTTGAAGAACCCGCAGATTGATAAATTTACCCCTAGGACTAAATTAATGCTAACCATTGGTATTTTTTGTAATGTGGATTAGCTTAATAGTCAACATTTAAACAGTAATTATTAAGTCTTTGAATACTTTAAATAGTTAATGGGACCATCCTGATTCAGATAATAAATTAAAGCACTATTAGAAATGGGATTGATTTTGCATTATGAGCAAAGCAAAGAAATGGAGCAACTTTGAACCTGGATAAACCATGTTACAATGCAAGGGGTACAAATTAACTTATTTTCTTGCACGCACGGAAAATACTGGCTATTTTTTCATATAGCACACAAATACTTGATAGCTTTATTTTTACACTAAAATTAGTTGATCTATGACATGCCGTATCTCAACTTTAAATCTATATATTTAAATTTACCACACCTCTAATGCAACATGGTTTTCACAAGGTTCAAAGTTATTCCTTTTCTTTACTTTGTTTCAAACTCCAGATCAACCCCCATGTGAAGACAGCTGCCCAGCAAAGTAAACTGTAATGCTTATTTCACATATTAATTATTTATTTAGAGAAATTTAATTGAAAAAAATCCCCAAAAATCTCAGACATTGCAGTAATAAAAATTATGTCTAATTTTTTTCTAAATATGTCTTATATGTGTATACAGAATGCACACAGCAATGTGACCCCGTTCCCGTATGTGAGAATGACAGGCCGCCATTCAGAACTGGAGATCCTGACCTTGATTGCTGTCCAGAATATGAATGTCGTAAGTATCCTCATACAATACAAACCAATCAGTAATTTGCTATAAATACTGAAACTAGACAGAACAAGCAGAATCAAATCTTCATTTAGTTTATATCATACTTAGAAATCCATAATAGCTTTTTACCTAAATATTTTCAGTTATAGTGTCTTCCTAAATGTTTTATCTTAGTCACACTTCTTATAATGATTTTATCTTTATTTTTTTGTTTACAGTACCTGAGCCAACAACTGTAGAACCACCAATTTCACCTACACTGGTATGACTTTACTCCTTATAATAATTATGATTAAATATGAATCTACAGAGGTGGGAAACATCATAGTGGTATTATTGTACTAATCATTAAAAGAGTGTGGATTATTTCATCACCAATCTTTTCTAGATGAATAATTTTAATAGGATTTATATAACTGCAGAGACAAGCCATATTGTTTAATAATTTTGCAAATATATATTTAGTGTATAAAGCTTATTGTTATGAGGTATGAAATAAAAAAATGGCCACTTCAGGTTTGTTTCAGGTCATTTTAAAGACATGAACATAAAAATGTAGTGTGTTATTGGCGATCACACATTAATTACTGATTTGCTGTCCAATGACTCCTCATGAGTTGTGGTCAGTTGTGTATTGAGTATCATACTAGAAACAGGAGGTGATCCACATGATCAAGTGTAATAATACTAATTCAGTAAGAATACAACTGAATACACACGGACAGGCAGACGGATCAATCAGGCACATATTGTGCTACTAGTCTTCACCATGTCCCATACAGTAAAGAAAATGTTATGTCTTGAGACTTTGTTATACACACTGTAGTTATGCTCACTTCTTCTCTGCATGTTGTAGGATAAATGTGCTCATGTGAAATGTTATATCCCCAATTGTGACCAAGAGGGCACGATCGTTGAAATTGAATCAACCAACGAATGCTGCAAGAACTATGAATGTGGTAAGTAAAGATTTTTTGAATCTTGCCATAATTTTCTATAAGATTACATTTATATTATAGTAAAATGGAAACTGTGAACAGTAATTTTAGAAATGTGTATGTTGTGGATGTAGTTTTTTCTATTCTCTTTGTAAATGGCAAATTGACATTTGCTGACATTTGTTTACAAGTTGGTAAAATGCCCACCTGAATGAATAATGAATGTCAATTTAGATTTATGCCTAAGGTCAGGTCTGGGCAACCTGTGGTTCTCCAGTTGTTGTCTAGCTACAAGTCCCACCATGCCCTGTTGGCTATCTACTAGCACAGCATGCTGGTATTATAGTTTCACAACACCTGGAGAGCCACCAGTTGGCCAGGCCTGTATAAGGTGATTTATACTGGGTTGCAACAAGATTTTGTTCATATAAGAATTGAATATATCCATATTTGAGTATGTACAACCTAGAACCCCAGAATGTCATCTTTGTTGGGTGTTCCCTCTACATTTTATACATGTATTTTAAACATGATTTAGGGTCCTAGACCGTGAGTTGTTCATTTATAACTTGTATCAGTATAAGCTGTTCAGTTTGCACTGCTGTCCCTATTCTAATAGATTTTTAAAAAAAAATAACATATACTGTCCTGTGGCCAATGTCTAATGCTCTGTGATACTATATACACACCAAAGTTTGCACTGGAGCCTTAAATGTTTCTATTGCTCCCATGATTTGGACACTTGTATTGAATTAAGGAGTTTATTGATGTGTACTCCTCATCTACCCACAGCAGAGGTGGCCATTTTGTGAGTTCAATCAATGTTCATAATAAAGAATAGTGTTTCCATACACAAAATGGCTGCTTCCACTGTGTGTACGCAGTGAGAGCACTTTAAGAAGTATTTAAGCAGCCCACAGGACAGTATGTATTCAGTGTCAGGCTGAACACAACAGTTTTGTACATTTGAGCTTAATTATTTTGTTGAAGATTAATTCTTATGTATTTATTTTTCTTTTCAGTTTATCCACCTTCTGTAAGTACAAAAATAATCGATTGATTAAACTATGTGTATAATATATTGTATTAATGTTATTTTAATTATTAGTGGTAGTTGTATGTTTCATATTTAGTCAATAAACAAAATACATAATATTCATCTTTGGTATTTTCACATATCAAAGTATTGTTTTATTTTATTTTACAGCCTGTACCTCCTACAATATTACCGGTAAGTTTAATAATGGGAAAAATATAAAAAATCTCAATAAGACTGTAAAATGTTCACATGTAATAGGCTGCATTAATCAATTAATTAATTATATTGAAATGCTCATAACATTATTTTTATGTGGGATAAAAAGATTAAAGACCATTTTTAATATATATTTTTAGTTTGCTTATGATCAGATTTCTAATAAGCCAACTTAGACCTGTGCTTATATCTTACTGCTACCACCTGCATTACTTGAAACTCCGCCCACCCAAAAATTCATACTAGCTACGCCTATCTTGTATATACCTCATCAATTTTATCATATTTCATATTCTATTGTATAAAAATTAACTTCCGACTGGGATTGAAAAATGTCTTGTTTGTATAATTAGGTTATTATTAATGATATGTTTTGTTCCGCTGTTTCCTAATCTGCAGCCTTGTCATGTCACGTGTGCAACTGCAGACTGTAAAGAGGGCGAGCAAGTTTTAGAGAAAGTAAACCCCTTGGATCCTTGCTGTGCGTTATATGTATGTGGTAAGTACTTTGTTGAAAGTGGCGTCATAAGTGATGAACCCAAACAATATCCTGGCAGCATATTTTTTCACTTATAATTTACTATACATAGTAACCTTATATAATTATTATTCTTTATAGTACCACCTCCACCAGTCCCCACTACTCCTGTACCAGTAACATTGGTAAGCACTTATGTACCTACAGTTCTGTCCCATTCAATTGTTGCTATGAATGTGTTTATTAATTAACAACCATTGCTTGACTTTGTATCTTTCTAAGGACAAGTGCATTGATGTTGAATGTCAGGCGACAACATGTTCTCTTCAAGGTGCTAGGCCACGACCTGTCCATAGTGAAGACCCTTGCTGTCCAGAATACGTATGTGGTAAGTAAAACAACTGTGGCAAATTATACAGTTTGACTGTGTCCATTTGGTAATTATTCATGCCCATTAACTTTACCTGTTTATCAACAATTCCAGTAACCACAATCAATTTGTTCATATCTGTAAATATACTAAATGTACCTCTGGCTAATTGGGTTCAGCCGTTGGGCTCCTGAAATATAAGTGCAGAAGAAGTAAAAGGAGAAATCAACTTGAAACAAATGTGGTAAATGAACTATTGTTTTTCTTATAGAATGTGATCCCTGCAGCCCACCACCTGAGTGTAATGGAGAAAAGTCCAGGTACAGCGACCCAACACAATGCTGTCCTATATACTCATGCGGTAAGTGTCCTATTACAGTTATTATAATACACACTCACAAAGGGAAGAATGATAATTATAATAATATTTTGCTTACTGATTTCTTGGTCAACATCATCTCACCCTCAGGTCAAAACAAAGTATTTTGATACATCACACATTTACATTTCATTAAAATGGCTATGTCTTGTGTCTTAATGAATAGCAAAATGTTGATTTTCCACCTCTATGAACATCTGAATATAACTGCTTACACTCATAATTCGCACTATTTGCAGGAGATTATTTACTTCTGTGCTTATATATGTTATAATTCACTCCATATAGCAAATGTAAATAATAAATCATTTGATAATAATGTAAAATTGACACTGATCTCTTTATCTCTTATCAGTCCCTGAGGAACCAACGGTAAGTCAAATTATCTTAAGCTAATACTTGTGGGAAGTTATATCCTTTAACATTCTGTGTGACCTTATAATTATAATAGAATGACTCCAATCTTTCCTTGAATATGGGAATTTGATGGTCGCAGATTGTTTGTTAATTTAGGGAGCCTAAAATAAGTCATTCTAAACATATTTTGTCTTAATGGGTCCATGCCCCTTGTAGAGGAGCTTAAATTTATAATAGGGATAGGTGTGTTTTTGACAGATGAGATAAATATGTTTTCAACCACAAGACCAATTATATTTGAATGTGAAAACTATATTTGTGTTAGACATAGCGAAAGACATTATATATAAATATATATATATATATATATATATATATATATATATATATATATTGTACACAGTGGTCAAAGTGTAAATTTAGAAGTGGTGGATTAAGAAATATTATGGGAAAATAAGAGGATGATATTTCATAGTTTTACAATAAAAGCAGTAGGAGACGTAGGGGAAGTGTGGGTATGGCGAACCACCTATACACCCCCATGTCGACAACTGTATATATTTATATACTATTTAAAGGTACTGTAGTTACATATTCTATGCATGTTTTCGGGTGGGGTAAATACAAATCTAATCTGTATATGTCTGTTATATTGTTGGTCTCTCCTCTTTGACAATTTTCAATTTCATTATTCCATAGATTTCTCCGTCAACCACCCTACCACCTCCTCCAGTAAGTAATACACTTGGCAGAAGTGAAGCACATGGTGGACAGTTTGGTGACATAGTACTTTTGTGCGGTCCCTGAGCTGTGGGTGATACAATGTATTGTCCCAAACAACTGTACTCAGTTTGAAAATCTGAAAACTGTTAGGGCTCTTCCTTGTGATTCAGGGCTTATTGGTTATAAGTCAGGGTTTTTAGGATTTCTTACTCAATGTTAATATGTGTATTGTTCACCTTGTCAGGGCCATCTTTTCCATTGGGCACGATGGGCAGGTGCCCGGGGGCCCCACAGGCAGGGGGGCCTCTTAAGTAAAATAAATAATCCTGCAAAAAAAAATAAAAAAATCCTGCAATCTATATCTATCTCTCTCTCTCTCTCTCTCTCTCTCTCTCTCTCTCTCTCTCTCTCTATATATATATATGATACACATATATAGAGGTAGGGGCCCCGCTGCACTGCTTTGCCCGGGGCCCATAATGTTGTTAACGTGGCCCTGCACCTTGTAGCGCTATTCTTACATTTCATTCCATTTTAAAGAGTTGCCCTATAACCATTACATCATTAGTAATCAATATATGTGTCTCCACTCGTTAGTTCATATTTCTTTGTTGTTTATTTAATAAAGGAACCATGTAGAAATGTGGTCTGTGAAGCTGTGATATGTACCAAAGCGGGCGCTACTCTAGAGGAAGTCCCTTCACATAATCCCTGCTGTCCACATTACGAGTGCCGTAAGTTTTTTCCTATAGAATCTACATTCTGAAGATCATTAACATAAATTGAAGTTGAAACAAATGTATAGAGCAAAATTGCATTGATATCCATTCTACTGCCATATGTACACACCTGACATATTCTGATTGTTTTGTTCATTGAACTTCATATTTCCCCACTAAATATTAGTTTCATCCCTACCTCATCCACACTAGGACTAAATTATTGCTAACCATTGGTATTTTTTGTAATATGGTATAGATAGATAGTAAACTTTTAAACAGTATTTTAGAAATCAATGAATACTATTATTAGTTAATAGCACTATCACGATTGAGAAAATAAACTAAAGCACTGTTAGATATGGTAGGGCTTCATAGTAGCCGCATCCATGGATCTTGGAAGTGAAACATTCCGAAATAATTCCAGATTTTGGGTGGTTGATTGCCTACCATGTGAGGACAGCTGCCCTCCATAGTAAACTGTAATGTTTATTTAAAATATTAATTAGACATTTAGTTAAATTAAATTCAAGAAATCCTCAAAAATCTCAGACATTGCAGAAATAAAAATGATGTCTAAATTGTGTCTAAATACGTCTTATTTGTGTATACAGAATGCACACAGCAATGTGAACCCGTTCCCGTATGTGAGAATGACAGGCCGCCATTCAGAACTGGAGACCCTGATCTTGATTGCTGTCCAGAATATGAATGTCGTAAGTATCCTCATACAATACAAACCAATCAGTAATTTGCTATAAATACTAAAAATAGACAGAACAAGCAGAATCACATCTTGATTTAATTTATATCCTTATAGAAATCTATAATAGATTTTTACCTAAAGATCTTTAGGTATAGTGTTTTTCTAAACGTTTTAACTTAGTCCCACTTCTCGTAATGATTTTATCATTATTTTTTTATTTACAGTACCTGAGCCAACAACTGTAGAACCACCGATTTCACCTACACCGGTATGACTTTATTACTTAAAATAACTATGATTAAATTATAATCTACAGAGGTGGGAAACATCACAGTGGTATTATTGTACTAATCATTAAAAGACAGTGGTTTATTTGATCAACATTCTTTTCTAGATGAATAATTTGAATAGAACTTATATAGCAGCAGAGACAAGCCATATTGTTTTATAATATTTTAAATCTATAATAAATGTATTTATATAGATTTGAATAAATGTATTGAGCTGATTGTAATGAGGTATGAAATAAAAAAATGGCCACTGCAGGTTTGTTTCAGGTCATTTTAAAGCCTTGAACATAAAAATGTATTGTGTTATTGGAGATCACATATTAGTTACTGATTTGCTGTCCAAAGTCTCCTCGTAAGATGTGGTCAGTTGTGTATTGAGTATCATACTAGAAACACGAGGTGATCCACATGATCAAGTGTAATAATACTAATTCAGTAAGAATACAACTGAATACACACGGACAGGCAGACGGATCAATCAGGCACATATTGTGCTACTAGTCTTCACCAAGTCTCATGCAGTAAAGAAAATGTCATGTCTTGAGACTTTGTTATACACACTGTAGTTATGCTCACTTCTTCTCTGCATGTTGTAGGATAAATGTGCTCATGTGAAATGTTATATCCCCGATTGTGACCAAGATGGTACGATCGTTGAAATTGAACCTACAAATGTGTGCTGCAAGAACTATGAATGTGGTAAGTAAAGATTTTCTGAATTTTGCCATCTGTTTCTAGAAGATTACATTTATATTATAGTAAAATGGAAACTGTGAACGGCACTTTTAGAAATGTGTATGTAGTGGATTTAGTTTTTTCTATTCTCTTTGTAAATGGCAAATTGACATTTGCTGACATTTGTTTACAAGTTGGTAAAATGCCCACCTGAATGAATAATGAATGTCAATTTAGATTTATGCCTAAGGTCAGGTCTGGGCAACCTGTGGTTCTCCAGGTGTTGTCTAGCTACAAGTCCCACCATGCCCTGTTGGCTATCTACTGGCACAGCATGCTGGTATTATAGTTTCACAACACCTGGAAAGCCACTAGTTGGCCCGGCCTGTATAAGGTGATTTATACTGGGTTGCAAGAAGATTTTGTTCATATAAGAATTGAATCTATCCATATGTAAGTATGTACAACCTAGAACCCCAGAATGTCATCTTTGTTGAGTGTTCCCTCTACATTTTATACATGTATTTTAAACATGATTTAGGGTCCTAGACCGTGAGTTGTTCATTTAACACTTGTATCAGTATAAGCTGTTCAGTTTGCACTGCTGTCCCCATTCTAATACATTTTTTTTTTTTAAAATAACTTATACTGTCCTGTGGCCAATGTCTAATGCTCTGTGATACTATATACACCAAAGTTTACATTGGAGCCTTAAATTGCTCCCATGATATGGACACTTGTATTTAAATAAGTGGTTTATTGGTGTGTACTTCTAATCTACTGACAGCAGAGGTGGCCATTTTGTGAGATCAACCAATATTCATAATAAAGAATAGTGTTTCCGTACACAAAATGGCTGCTTCCACTGTGTGTAGGCAGTGAGCACAGCAGTATTATCTATGCAGCCCACAGGACAGTACGTATTCAGTGTCAGGCTGAACACAACAGTTTTGTACATTTGAGCTTAATTATTTTGTTGAAGATTAATTCTTATGTATTTATTTTTTCTTTTCAGTTTATCCACCTTCTGTAAGTACAAAAAATAATGATTGATTAAAAAATGTGTGTAATATATTGTATGTATGTATGTATTAGCGTTCTTATAATTATTAGTGGTAGTTGTATGTTTCATGTTGGGTCAATAAATGAAATGCATAATATTCATTTTTGGTATTTTCACATATCAAAATATTGTTTTATTTTATTTTACAGCCTGTACCTCCTACAATATTACCGGTAAGTTTAATAATGGGAAAAATATAAAAAATCTCAATAAGACTGTCTAACGGCACTGTAAAATGTTCATAAGTAATAGGCTGCATTAATCAATTAACTAATTACAGTGAAACACTCTTTACATTATTTTTATGTGGGATCAATAAATTAAATAAAGTTATTTTTATTTTTAGTTTGCTTATTATCGGATATATAAGGAGCTAATTTAGACACCTCTGTTTAGTCCTTGCTGCTTCCACCTGCATTGCTTGAAACTCCGCCCACCCCAAAAATCATACTAGCCACGCCTACCTTGTATATACCTCACCAATTTTGTCATATTTCATATTCTTTTGTATAAAAATTAATTTCTGTCTGGGATTGAAAAATGTCTTGTTTGTATAATTAGGTTATTATTAATGAAATGTTTTGTTCCTCTGTTTTCTCATCTGCAGCCTTGTCATGTCACGTGTGCAACTGCAGACTGTAAAGAGGGCGAGCAAGTTTTAGAGAAAGTAAACCCCTTGGATCCTTGCTGTGCGTTATATGAATGTGGTAAGTACTTTGTTGATAGCGGTGTCATAAGTGATGAATCCAAACAATTACTATACATAGTAACCTTATATAATTATTATTCTTTATAGTACCGCCTCCACCAGTCATCACTACTCCTGTACCAGTAACATTGGTAAGCACTTATGTACCTACAGTTTTGTCCCATTCAATTGTTGCTTTGAATGTGTTTTTTAATTAACAACCATTGCTTGACTTTGTATCTTTCTAAGGACAAGTGCAGGGATGTTGTATGTCAGACGACAACATGTTCTCTTCAAGGTGCTAGGCCACGACCTGTCCATAGTGAAGACCCTTGCTGTCCAGAATACGAATGTGGTAAGTAAAACAACTGTGGCAAATTATACAGTATATACCTGCACGGTATTTCATTTATATATAATGTATATATTCTTCATAACAGCTATTTTACTGTGACTTTAGCGTTCTGGTGAAGATAACAAACATATACTTTATCAAATTAATTGGCAGACTTTACAGTAAGACAGTCAGGCCTTTGCCCATGGACCCGTGAAGGACATGGCTTCATATTCAAACTGGCTGTTTCCATTTGGTCATTTTTGATGCCCATTAACTTGACCAGTTTTTCAACAATTCCAGTAACCACAATTAATTTGTTCATATCCGTAAATATACTAAATGTACCTCTGGCTAATTGGATTAGGCCTGTGGGCTCCTGAAATAGATCTGCAGAAGAAGTAAAAGGAGAAATCAACTTGAAGCAAATGTGGTAAATAAACTATTGTTTTTCTTATAGAATGTGATCCCTGCAGCCCACCCCCTGAGTGTAATGGAGAACTGTCCAGGTACCACGACCCAACACAATGCTGTCCTATATACACATGCGGTAAGTGTCCTATTACAGTTATTATAATACACACTCACAAAGGGAAGAATGATAATTATAATAATATTTCGCTTACTGATTTCTTGGTCAACGTCATCTCACCCTTAGGTCAAAACAAAACATTTTGATACATCGCCCATTTAAATTTCATTAAAATGTCCTGTGCCATGTCCTATTGAATAGCAAAATGCTGATTTCCCACCTGTATGAACATTTGAATATCACTGCTTACACTCCTAGTTTGCACTATTTGCAGGGGATTATTTACTTGTGTGTCAATATATGTTATAATGCACTTTAGAGAATTCAGCAATGCATTTTAGAAGGCACCGGTGAGTTCTGTGACTATGTAAGAGTTTGAGGCTCTAGGCCAAATGCTTTTATATAGGTCTCAAAACTCTGTTTTGACTTCATATTTCCATAATAATATATAGTATCGGCTTCATTATTCTTTATAATACACAAGTGTTTCGCATTGATATAAAAATAATGACATCAGAACTCAACCAATTATAAGTGATTACATTAAAATCTAAATTGACATTACATCACTATCAATGCAATTTTATTTGAACGGTGGCTAAGTGGTTAGCACTTCTGCCTCACAGCACTGGGGTCATGAGTTCAATTCCCGACCATGGCCTTATCTGTGTGGAGTTTGTATGTTCTCCTTGTGTTTGCGTGGGTTTCCTCCGGGTACTCCGGTTTCCTCCCTCACTCCAAAAACATACTGGTAGGTTATTTGGCTGCTTTCAAATTGACCCTAGTCTGTGTGTCTGTCTGTCTGTGTGTGTGTTAGGGAATTTAGACTGTAAGCCCCAATAGGGCAGGGACGGATGTGAGTGAGTTCTCTGTACAGAACTGCTATATTAGTGGTTCTATATATAAATAAATGGTAATAATAATAATAATAATATTATTTTCAGGAGTTTATATATTAACATCACATTTGTATTACACACTATATACATTTATAGTTCTGACAGCAGTCTGGTTTTGTTTTCACTTCCTAAAACAACCCCTGACAATGTGTGTTGTATTATAAAAAAATATGAAACCATTTGGATCAATTAGCACATATTTGAAAATTATAAAATAATTTCTAAATGCTACAATTGTTTTTCTTATGTTACAGTACCTCCACCAGTCCATTTCACTACAGTAAGTGACTAGATAATATCAAATTAATGGAGATAATAGCTCATTCTTTTTTCTTCAAAACATTTCAATTTTTCTCTTTACTTTACTCAGTTTTCCTGAAGATGCTTGTTTGCTCTCATGAGCTCTTATCATAGAATGTCAAAGATAGACATGATTTTGCTCCCTGGTGTCTCTAAGCTTGTATTTCCCCCCCGCAAATGAAAGCAAAATATCACCATTATGTAGAGCCCACACACATTCGTCATTGGGACCTTTGTTTGATGCATTTGTGATAGAGAACTGATATATTTCCTTGAAACCCACCTAAGTGCAGCTCAAAGAGATTGGACCACATCATAAGTAATACCTATGGCATTTGAATATTAATGCCTCTTATATATACATAGGGCATGACTACTGAGAAATATTATAATTTTTTAATTGCAGCCAATTGCAACTCTGTCTCCTAATGACAATGTTCGATATATTATGCAATCCAAATTGCTTTATTCTGTTGTCACTGCTAGACGGTATAAGGTAGTCACGATGATCATCTTTTTTCTCATTGTGCTATGTATCCATTTGTTTTACAGCCAAAACCTGAACCCACGACTGTCATACTCCGTACAACTCAGGTACAGTGAGAAATTGGAATTTTATGAATTAACATCAGCATTCTATAATGAACAATAAATTATAATTATGGCCAGCATGTATTCGCTTGCTTTTAACAAGACATATCAATATCTATTATCTTCTACAGTCTCCATGTAAAAATGTAATCTGCCAAAATAAAGTCTGCAAAGATAATGAAAAACTGGTTACATCACCAAATCCATTGGACCCCTGCTGTCCACTCCAGAGATGTGGTAAGTTTGCAGAGAATAGCGGTAGCTCTGCTAGACATAGGCTTGGGCTTGGACATTTAGGAATAGCTGATAAACAACCATAAAAATCATAAACCCCTACATGTGCAGTAATTAGACTTCTTACATGGCGGGATATTAATGAAAATTAGATTTTTCATCCGTTCCCACACAGTGGAGCCAAGTATTTTGTGGTATGAACCAAGTCACGAGAATTTCTAGTGATTTGATATGGTATGTTCAAATGAATGCAAATTCCATATAGATTCTATACATTGGCTGACCCCTCTCTAATACCGCTTTCATACTGCCGCCCCGGCAATATCCCGGGTTTTTCAAGCCGGGTTTTTGCCGGGGCTCGGAGCGTCCCAGCTCAGAAACACCATTCATACTGCACCTCGGACCCGGGAATTTCCCGGGTTGACCCCATTCATACTGCACAAGTCTGTGCCCTGGCAATTTGTGGGAGTCATCCCCAGAGCAGTTTTCATTGGCTGAAAAATGGTGATGTCATTGAAAGGTGACTTTTGTTTACCACATTACTTTTCATCATGGCCGATGACTCACTTTTGTGTAGCCCAGACAGCCAATCAGCTTGTTTTCTGTGCAACCCGGGTTGAAAAACCCGGGTTGCACCATTCATAGTGCAGGCAACCTGGGTCCGACAGGGGAATTACCCCTCGATAAATCCCGGGTTGAAGACCCGGGTTTTTAGACTTGTACCATTCATACTGCACCAAGACCCGGGTCGTTTGAGCTCGCCCCGGCAAAAACTTGGGATTTTGGTGCAGTATGAATGGGGTATTATATGAGTTATTTTATGAGAGCAGCGTGCTTCAATGACGTCACTACATCCTCGTAAATTCATAGACTGAGGCAGCAGTCTCAAAAATAATGTTTCAGACAAAAAATGTCTGCCACTGTGTGTAGATATCGGGTATACTCTATAGCTTAGTTACACAATTACATTGTCAGTCACCATTTTTCCATTGAGACGATTGGCTTACTATGAAGATAGATTTTTCCCAACAAAGTTCTGATTGCGCTCCTATTTCATTAGAATCTAAACTTGCCGTAAGTCTTAAAAAACCAACTTCTGCTAGGAAAAAGTTCCCTTCATATGATTAACAGGTAAATTTAAATACCAGCAATTCTAGATTTTCCTTTAGCCATATATATTACATGATGAAACCCATGATGGCAACTGCCATTTTTAAAGACAATATATATTGTAGCAAATTCTAACAAATGTTGGGCATTTGAACAGATTTGGTGATTACAAAGGTGATTTAAGTGACAAAGTCACTTAAACAGGAAAAACAATTGTTCATTTTTTGTCTCTTAAAATCTCAAGCAAGACTTACCATTAAACCCGAAAAAGTACTGTCAAATAATTTTTTTGTGTTTCATTTTGTTAGCTGCGTTTGTAAGCCAGCAAACATGTTGCAATTAATATGCTTCTTAAGTGTGGTTACATTTATTTGATATGGAACTCTTCTTTCTTCTATAGTATGCTCTTGTAAGACAGTACCAGCCTGCAGCAGCGATGAGAGACTGGTAGCAGTGCACCAGAATAACCAGTGTTGTCCAAGGCTTATATGTGGTATGTACTAAATAATGTAGTGGTTATCAATAGGAATTCTAATTTTTGGAACTAATGTATGATTCTTGTTAATTAGGCTTTGATTTGTTTTTATAATCATAATGTAGCACTATAGTACGATGAGTTGCAAACATTGGTATTACATTTGTTTCCTTATGGTTCAAAACATGATTTGTATTGATCATCTTCTTTGCTGGACCAAAGGGTAGCTGTTTTTGCAGAGAGCTGCAACATGGTTGCAACAATGTAAATAGTTATAGTAGATTTGTAGGAACAGAATGGATTTGGGAACTTGGTTGCTAGAATTTCAAACTGAATTGATACATGTGGCTAAAATCCTGAGTTCAGGAGCAGATAGGTGAACAAAAACAAAACAAAAAACAATTGCAATACCTGTTTGCAAATCATCTTATTATAAGTTGGGGAAAATGAATAAAAACAAAAATATAGGGGCTCCATTTTAAGGGCACCTTTTGCCAAGAGTTTTATGAAGTTTATGTGACAATTATGTATACCTGGTGCCAGACATAATCATTCTGTGAAAGGTCTGATATAAGAGGAGGCTGTGCTCTTAAGAGCTCCTGCAGATACTAGAAATTAACATTAAAACAATCCAGTAATCATTAAAACGATACAGTAATTGTAATATATCTGTGATATATACATCAGACTACACAGGGAGTATAAAAAGTTATTTTAGACTGTGTAAGCTAGGAATAGCTCATCCTTGACAAATTGCTGGTGAAATGTACTCACTCTTCCCTAATTTAATTACTAGGGACAATAATTCACTAATGAAGTTCAAATATGTGTAGTAAACCAAATGAACCAATCAGCAACAGCTATAATCAATATAGTGCAAGTTTGACAATGAATGCAAATTTCCCATTGATTGTCATGAGTTCTGTTTACACTTTTTGCACTTTTTATAGATTCTGAAATGTGTTAAAGTCAAGTACTGGTGGTTTGTGTATTTATTGGTTTTAAATTTATATTTACATTTTGCATGTTGATAATATAATAGACCTAATGAATTAATAACCCTGGGAAAGCAATTGTGACATTAAACAGGGTTTGTTTCCTAGATTTTACCAGTGTATTAATTGTACTAGTAACTCCTATAACAACATTGATATGTGTTACTTTCTTTTGCCTTTTTAGAAAAGAAAAGGGATCAGTGTCACACTGTTCACACAGAAGTGAAACTAACATCTGGACAATGCAGTGCCAGTGTAAGCATATTAGCGATAACTAGTGCAATTGGCCCTTTATCTCTTAATCAATGTAGTATTATGAATGCTAAATATATTTTCACTGGACAATAATTCTTATGGGTCCCTTCAACTACCTCCCTTCCCTTCCATTATACTCTTGTATGCTCTGCACACCAGTGTTGATTAAACTCAGCTTTCTATATATAAAATGGAAGAGGAGAATCCAGATAACTTGTGACATAGAGGCCCTCAGGAAGTGGGTATCCCACTGCGGCAGTCCAAGACTGAAAAAATGGGGTGCTGCAAATTTCGGGGCACACCGGGCATGACATTGACAGTGGGGGGTCACTTTGGGAATGTGTGAAGATAATTTTACAAAGTAAAATGGACTAAATTACATACATTAGTAAATATAAAGTCAATGAATTACGATTCACAAATTTTCTTGTCTGTGCCACGGAGTTGCCATATTTGGATCTCTTCTGTTACAGTTCAGATTAAATGTATGCAATTATTAAAATGAAACTATCTTTAGACATGAGGCAAACATGTAAGGTTTTTTTTTATAATGTAGAATAAAGCTGTAGTCTTTTATATAATACTTTTATAGATAGAGGAACATTCTTGACAGTATCTAATATTTTTTTCATTGGCTTTATTTTTCAGGTGATATTATCATCTTGTAGTGGATACTGTCACTCCAAGACAGGATACAGTAGCCTGTGGACCCCAGTTTCCCATTGCCGCTGCTGTTCAGTAACAGCAACCCAACCTAAGAACTTCGAACTGCCGTGTCCAGATGGCACAAAGGCCCGCTTGACGGTGCAGGAGGCATCACAGTGTGGTTGCAACAGCTGTTCTGAAGATGATGGCAGCGGAAGTGGCAGTGGCAGTGGCAGTGGCAGCGGCAGTGGCAGCAGTGGTGAACTAGAGGGTAGTGGATATTTGTTGTGGTCAAATTTTGGTGAACAAAACTAAATATTAAGAATATAAATGTACCATTTAAAGTAAAAAAGCCATTAGCAAGGCTGCTTCAAACTCATGTTGATTTCTAATGGGACTCTTCTAAACCCTTGTGATACACAGCTATCTTCATTTGTAGAATATAATCTATAGAAACATTGCTTGCTTTCCTCATAGAGCTGCCTCCACCTAGTAGAAGGAAGCTAGAAAATAGAACACTTATATTGTAAGACAGTTTGAACTCTTATAACTAACAGTCATTATGCAAAACCAGAGCCCTATATCAGGAAATATTTAGCTTTCATAGAGTAACCTTATCAAGTTAAGTTTCTACATCATAAAACACTTGCAAGTGATTTAGAAAATAAATCATATTGTTTCCTTTCTCTCTTCATGAATGTGTTCTGCAAATACAGTACATTGAATGTAGTATACAGACATTACATTGAATACTGCACATAAATCTCACAGTACTTGTTCAAAATCTACGAACCTGAACGATTTCAGAACTTTCTTTATCATTAAGTTTTTGCATCATGTACCATAAAGACAAAGGGCTAGATTTACTAAGCTGCGGGTTTGAAAAAGTGGGGATGTTGCCTATAGCAACCAATCAGATTCTAGCTTTCATTTATTTAGTACCTTCTACAAAATGACAGCTAGAATCTGATTGGTTGCCATAGGCAACATCCCTACTTTTTCAAACCCGCAGCTTAGTAAATCTAGCCCAAAGTCTTGTGTACATGTGTGTACAGCTCCTGATGCAGTTATAGTGTATGCACTTATTGTCTTCTCAAACTATATGCCAATCTTTTATCTGCAGAAATAGCTTGTTATGGGTAATTGAATAAAACAAACAAAAATATGTATATTCCATTGAAATACTGTGTAAAAGGATTTTTTTATTTACCGGGCATGAAGGAATATTGTAAAAACTAGATATAAGTAATGTCTAAATGTAATAATAGCAAATTATTGAGCCAAAAAACTTTTTTTAAAATTTTTATCCATTAGGGTTCTAGATGAGTAAGATATTGAAGCAAATAGTATTGTCCCATCTTTAGGAACATTTATGACCAATGGATACATGTTACATGTATTGTACGTTAATAATTCAAGATATGAACCTTTTACTGTGACTTCTACTGTGATTTCCAAAAATAAAGTACTTTTCTTTACCAACAGTTTTATGTTTCCTCTGTTTATTCACACAAGTATATATATTTAAAATGCCTAGTGTTTTTATTAGCAGGGCTACAAAGTGCTATTTGCAATATTAGCATACAGTTCTTATTGTAGTTTTGAGCTCATAATATGTGGATTAGTTTGTCAATTAGACATTTTATATATTCCATACATACAATTTTAATGGAGATGTCAGCCTGCCACATAGGGCTTTGGCCAATATCTAATCATTTGTTCCCAAAAAATCATACACAAGTCTTGTGTTGTGCTAAAATATTGAACAATATACAGTTATAAATGGTACATACAAACAATGGGAACTATGCTTAGTTACAACTTTCTACATATCCCCCTGAGATGAGTATTTCTAAGAGTACCCACATAATTTGGTCAAATGATCAATTTATTGTTTGAATTGTGCACAAATATTTCAATCTGTGGGTCTTGAAATCTGATAAAAACTGTAAGATTCCAACAGATACAGTCATATTGAATGAGGTAGAATTGTGCATTATATTAACAAAATTCTTTACTAGGGTGCAAATGGTGCCAAGGAAAATGTTTGTATGTGTGCAGAAATTATTTGATCTTGTCAATGCGATCAAAGCAAAATAGTGCATTGTGCTGTGTGGGGTTAACAGCAAGTTGTTTGATGCTATCAGTATTTAAATTATTCAATCATATACAAAATATTGCAATGCGTGTGGGTAGAATAAGCCATTTGCCAGCGAATGTTGATGAGCTGTTGTTTTGCTATGTAAACAGCTTGTCTCCAAAGTAAACATTCTGATAGTGATATTGTCAAACCGTCACAGTGATATTGTCAAAAGCATTGAAGCGACACACATGTACTGTATTCCAGACTGGATTTGTAAATTATGATGATGAGTATGAAGTTAGGAGGTGCCTAAATCTACTTATTGTGGCATCACAGAGGCTACAGATGTCTGGACAAATGTTGTCTGGGTTGGGATAAAAATATTTCTTAGTGCAAGAAGTGTTTTTTTTGGTCGTTTGCCCAAGTATGATAATACACTTATTATGCACCCATGCAAGAGAAATAGGAAAAAAACATGTAACGCAATACAGAGAAAAACAGGTTGTAAAACAGATAAGGAACACATGTTCCATAATCTTTTTTTATTTCATAATAGATGGTTTCATAGATCATAACTTACTCTCTTCATAACTACTACAAGGGGGAGATGCTGACCATCACCTAAGGTTGATAAGAAAGTACCCTAAATACTTGTGTGATATGTTTCATATCTGTACGTTGTGTTTTTAAGGAAACGTGAATGGGACAATGATCTCTCCATTAAAGTGTATAGGTTGCACCAAAATTTGATCTGAATTAAGAAAGTGCATTTTTATTTCTAATGGTAATTATTTCAACCTTATTGCACCAGAATTTGATCTGAATTAAGAAAGTGCATTTTTATATCGATTGGTAATTATTTCAACCTTATTGCACCAGAATTTGATCTGAATTAAGAAAGTGCATTTTTATTTCTAATGGTAATTATTTCAACCTTATTGCACCAGAATTTGATCTGAATTAAGAAAGTGCATTTTTATTTCTAATGGTATGCTGTCCGTTCACTATTTGTTTGTTTAAACCTTCTATTGCTAGTGTTTGTTGAGGGAGTTTATAGAGGGCCTGATTGAAGAACACTGATCACATGTGTTTGTTAACTATGTATATTGTCGAAGTAATTATTAACAAAAATCCTATATTACCAATTAGTTCAATAGAATGAACAAATTAACTTGAATTTTGTTTCTGTGCTTTTAAGAGATCGGAAAAATACAGAATTGCATGTTTTTAGTAAATTGCCATTATTGCACAATTCATGAACAAAACAACATGTTATATAATTGTCATGTGATTGTATTTCACAATATCGCTGAATATGGCCAAAGAAATGACCGTCCAATAGAACATGTCACTTTAATGATAGAGTGCCAGCAGTGATGTAAGCTGGGAAGGTGTGTTTTGAAGTAATAATGAGTTTTATCTCTATAAATGTATGAGTTAATCAAATATAAAGTGTCAATTGGCATTTGAGACCCTGGACGTATGTCTGCTTCGTCCAGTATGACTGTATTTATGTATAATATCACTTTAATAATAAACTATAGAAATATTATATTTTGGAAACCTGCTCATCTCATTTATTATTTAAAGAGACGGAAAGAGAAAATCTTATACAATATTCATTGTAGAATGGCTGCATAGTTACTGTGTATAGTTCTAAGTGTATTAGTTACAAGTGTAAAAAATTTAACTAGCATAATTCGGAGTTATACCAGAGTTACACTGGAGGAAACAGGAAATGAACATTCTGCCTATTACCACAGCAACACAAGGACAACAGTCAGGATTCCTCAGAAACTCCATATTCTACTCCTGATGTTTCCATCTCTCATTGGCTTCAAGCTTCATGCAGCATGAGGACTGCTTTGGACTCTGCTCTTATTTTCTACTCAGCTCATGAACGTTTGTTTTATCTGTCAGTTTATTCCCCCTGCAAAATCTATTCTGTTTAATCAGCCGGCTGTACTACTTGCTCAGCCACTCCCTCCCCATGCTACAGCTATTTCAATCCCCTATCTCATAATTGTACTTTCAATTTTACTACAGGCTTTGTCTGCCATCACAAGTAGGAAGAAATGATACTGACTTTAAACCACTCTTCTCTCTTATGACTCAACAAGGACTCAGCTACTCCATCACTTGTTCTTTATTATTCTCCATTCAACACTTCCATCCACTCCCTCACATAGCTCCCCACGTCATTACTCTATGCAGACATCCATGAACAAACTACATTTGCTACAGCCTAGCTCTGCACTTCTATGATTACACAGGGCATTGCAATTAGGCAATTCCTTTAATTCCCTCATTTTTGCTATTTTACTCATAAATCCCAATGCTTGCCAAAATCTTTTTCTTTCTCTCTTTTCATTGGCAATATCATTAGGCCTTTATCATCCCTCACCCATCCTGCAACACACACCTCTGTCCACATTGTCCCTTCATTACTTCACTCACCTCTAGTTATCTCTCATAAACTCTTTTCCTATTTAAATACAATAACTTTAACAGCCTCACCCTGTCGCAGAAACTAAAAAGACACACATCTTACAATCATCTTTCCTACCTTTCTTCCTCCCTGCTTCTATTAACTGGTGATATATCATCTAATTCAAGTCCCCCTCAATTCTCCCTCACGCATATATCTGAACACTACAGAAATCCAGCAAATCTCAAATGCATCACCTGTCTCCACTCTCTTCCTAAGTCCTTTAAATGTGCCCTTTGGAATGCTCGCTCTGTTTGTAACAAACTTACTTCTATACATGATCTCTTCCTCTCAAACAACCTCAACCTTCTAGCAATAACAGAATCATTGCTCACAAAATCAGACACTGGCTCACCTGCAGCCCTTTCACATGGTAGTCTCCATTTCATCCCCACTTCCAGACCTGGAGGCAGACAAGGAGGGGGGTTGGAATACTTCTCTCCCCACAGTGCACGTTCAAAGTTCTACCAAATTTCCCATCACTCACGTTCACATCTTTTGAAGTACATTAGGATTTTTAACCCGTTCTTTATGCACATTGCTGTCATCTATCGCCTCCCTGGATCACACCAACAATTTCTTGAACACTTCTCTGCATGGCTTCCTCACTTCTTATCCTCTGACATCTCCACCATCATCATGGGTGATTTCAACATTCCTATTGCTACTCCACGTTCCAATGCTGCTTCCAAACTACTCTCTCTAACATCCTCACTTGACCTCTCCCAGTGGATTGAATCCGCTACTCAGTAGAATGGCCACTGTCTTGATCTTGTTTTCTCTAGACTATGCTCAGTTTCTGATTTCCTTAACACTCCTTTACCCCTCTCTGATCATCACCTTATTAACTACTCGCTCACCCCCAGTTCTTTACCCTCCCTAGTGTCAAACTCTTACAAGCCTCCTCACAACAGCAGGAATATCAACTTTATTGATCTTCAACAGTTTTCCACCTCTCTTCAACACCTTCTCACCCCAATTTCTACATTCTCCTCCCCTGATCGGGCAGTACCCCATTTTCACCAAACCCTAGCAACTGCCCGTGATCAAGTGGCTCCAGCGACACTACATACTCCGCGTAGGCTTCGCTGCCAACTGTGGCACACTAAAGTAACACAAACTACAAAAACTCTCTCGTAAAGCAGAACGTCAATGGCGTAAATCTTGTACCTCTAATGATTTCATCACTTATACTGGTATCTACCACTCCTATAGAAATGCTCTGGACACTGCAAATCAAACATTCTTCTAATCTCTCATCTATGCTCAGGCTTCTAAACCCAAATGCCTTTTTAACACACTTAAATCTCTTCTCAATCATCCTACCCCAAATCCTCCAACTACCATCAGTGCCCAGGATCTTGATTCCTATTTCAAGGACAAAATTGATAAGATCAGACTTGAAATGATATCATCTCCCTTGACAAGCAATCCTCTCAATTCCTTTGTAGCACCCTCTAACATTCTCTCTTCATTTGATCCTACAAATGAAGAGGAAGTTTCTACTTTCTTCTCATCTTCCTACTCTACCTCCTGTCCTCTTGATCCCATTCCCTCACAAATTAGTAGGTACCTGTCTCCTGTTCTAATTCTCCCTCTAACTAAAATCTGTAATCTATCTCTTTCTACTGGTATTTTTCCATCACTATTCAAGCATGCAGTGATTATTCACATTTTAAAAAAACAAAATTCTGACCCAAACTCTCTTGCAAATTACCGACCCATCTCTCAGCTCCCATGCCCCTCCAAGCTTCTCGAGAGAATTGCCAACACTCGCCTCACACACTTTGCTACAGCAAACAACGTATTGGATACTCTTCAGTCAGGCTTTCAATCTCAACACTCCACAGAGACTGTGCTGACCAAGCTTGTCAATGATTTGATCACAGAAAAGAGAAAAAAAACATTACTCTTTTATAATTCTCCTGGATCTGTCGGCTGCATTTGACACTGTTGACCACTCTCTCCTCATACAAACGCTACAATCCCTAGGTCTTGAAGGCACTGTCCTATCCTGGTTCTCATCCTACCTATCTAATCACCCTTTCAGTGTTAATTTCTCTGGATCTACCTCTACTCCGCTTCCTTTATCAGTTGGAGTACCACAAAGCTCAGTCCTAGGTCCTCTGCTATTATCTATCTACACCACTTCTCTTGGAAAACTAATAAACTCCTTTGGATTTCAGTGCCATCTCTATGCGGATGATACACAAATCTATCTATCCTCTCCTGATCTTTCACCATCTGTGTTATCTCGCGTTACTTACTGTCTTTCTGCCATTTCATCTTAGATGTCTTCTCGCCAACTCAAACTCAATCTTTCAAAAACTGAATTAATAATATTCCCACCCAAAAACAGAAGCCTACTGCCTGACATTTCATGTTATCAACAGAAATAGACCATAAATCCCACCCCACAAGCTCGTTGTCTAGGTGTAATCCTTGACTCACAACTATCATTTATTCCCCACATCAACTCTATATCTAAATCATGTTACATACATCTAAAGAACATTTCCAGAATACGCACAAATCATGTTACATACATCTAAAGAACATTTCCAGAATACGCACATATCTCACACAAGACACCACAAAAACCTTAATTCATGCACTCATCATCTCCCGCATCAACTATTGCAATTCCCTCCTTACCGGTCTTCCCAAAGTCAGACTTGAACCCCTACAATCTATTTTGCATGTAGCGGCTAGATTGATTTTTCTTGCAAACCGTTCTTCCTCTGCTGAGCCACTCTGTCAGTCTCTACATTGGTTGCCTGTATTTCAACGAATCCAATATAAAATTCTTCTACTAACATACATTTCCACACTTGTCTGAAAATATCTCCTTACTTGACACCTCCGTTCTACACAAGATCTGCCTCTCCCTTCCACTCTCATCACATCCTCCCATTCTCGGTTACAGGACTTTTTTCGGGCTGCACCCACTTTGTGGAATTCCCTCCCTCGAACAGTAAGATTTTCCTCTAGTCTTCAAACCTTCAAGCATTCTCTGAAAACTCACCTCTTCAGAGAAGCTTATGATATTCCTCAACCAGCATCTTAATCTCCCTAGATTACCCTATTACCACCCTCTGCACAGCTAACACAAGACAATAACCCTCTGACCAATAATGCTACACACACAGCCCACTCAATACTTTTACCTTTGCATTCTAGCTGATTCAGTGTGCAATATGATGTAGCACATGCCCTTGTGTTTCAAACTCCCATTGTCTCATAGATTGTAAGCTTGCGAGCAGGGTTCTCTTACCTCTCTGTCTGTATGTATTACCCAATATTGTTTTATTAATGTTCGTTCCCAATTTTAAAGTGCTACGGAATTTTCTGGCGCTATATAAATAAATGTTGATGATGATGACAATAGGTTTATATAAAAGGTATACTCTGTAATCAATAAGGTTAAGTTAGAGATTGCTACAAGAATAGTTTGTTTAGGTACAAGAATTATAAGTAAAATGTCTTTCTTATTTAAGGCTGAGGTTTTACTGTGGATCATAGAGAACAAAACATTCTTGGAAACAGACATATAAGACTAAACACAGAAAATAACCATCAGTAATGGTGTAGACGTATTTTTCAGTTCAAAGAAAGGTCATCGCTTGCCAGGAAATTAAATGTGCTGTCGCTTGAAAATATGTAGCCCCAAAAACTGTCGCTTGAAAACATGTAACCACAAGATATGCTTTGTATGCAATTGTTCTGCATAAATAACAGATTGTATTAGTAATAAAGCAAAATTGACTTTGACAGACTACTGAGACAGTACAACCCTCTGACCAACATTGCTGACTTTGACAGACTACACGTCACAATGTGTCAATTCCCCAGGGTGCTGAATATATCTAAACCAGAAGGTGAACTTATAAGGTGGCCGGGGGTCATCTTTGACATTATTTGGAGCTCCCATCGAGATATTCAAACCTTTTAGAGACTGCGAGTGGTCTAGAGAGACAGAACTAAGAATGACAAAGCCATGCTGTGAGTAGAAGTCTTATTCTGCTCTGAAAAAGTCATTGTTATTTCTGCACCTCCTAAGACCTGTCAGCCTGCTGCAAAGGCTCGAGTATACTCACCCTTCTGGGTTTTAGAGGAGGATTTAGAGTCAACAGTATTTGTGATGGTGGAAATTCAGGAAAACCTTTTACATTTGGTTCTACAAAATTAATTGATTAAAAAATTTTGAGTAAATTGTGGAAAGAAATACTGTGTGAAGATTTAGAAGGTGCTATATTTGTTTGGCAAAAGGTAAACTAAATGATGATAGAAAGAACTTGTATGTATTTGATTAAAGTGTCTTGTTAAAGTCTCGTAATTTAAGTTTAGTTTTAAGGGGCGGGTTAGCCTCGGAGAAGACATTAGTCCCGGTTAAATTACAAGAATTGAGAATGATGCAACGAAGTTGTCTTCTTAATCCTCTGGAAGGGCATACTTCTGTAAGTGTGGGAAACTTTGTCAGGTGCAGGTTAGCTCTTATTAAAGTAATTTTATCGTTTTCAAATAAGCATTGCCCAATCAATTGTATGTGTTTCCAAAGCACAAAGTGATTTATTTTAGCAGATGTAAATAGTCAACAATTCAATACATTATTATATTATGATACAGTACAGTACAGCCAATACCAAAAGATAAATACATACCGATGCTATCGCATGCGCTCGCTGCGCAAACCACGGGACCCAGTGGACAGTATATCTGTTTAGAATACTGTGTCAGATTTGACTGAGGGCCAGGGGGAGATCAGCTATGATTATATACAGTAAAGTGTTACACAGTGAACAATAGAGATGACGTAGATTGTTTCTATAGGTCCAGACGTTGGGTGGGTCCAGGGTAAACAGGTCATAGGCTGATTCAATCTAAGGAATCCAAAGGTGGGGGTCGTCTCTCCAGGGGGTCTGCTCCTTTCATAGCCAGCATCATAAAAAGGTTTATTCCCTAATATCAATAACTAAAGTATGCAATGTGCGATCTCTTCGCCGACTGCACCGGACAGCTGCTGATGAATAGGGTTTCAGTATGATACCAGACATGCCACCTTTCCCACAACCTGAACCATATATATCACTGAAGTGCACATATACTCTTATTATATAAACTAATAATAAACCAAATGCTATCTGCTCATAAATTACAGTGTAACGAAACCAATATGAATATGAATTATATAAATAACTAAATGTTGTAATGCGAGTGTGTGCGTGCGTATTTTACCGTGCGATCGCACCACGCCACGTGTTACGTGGCGTACGGATCGCAATCGCACGGCAAAACAATATTAAACCAATATACTTTCATTCATCCAATTATACGACTTCAACACTCTCTAGGGGACACTCGCCCCGGATAAATTGCGAGAATTGGGAAAGACACAAAATCAATGTATATATATATGAACAAGGTCTAGCAAGTCAAATAGAACGAAAAGAATGTGTTAAGATGAATGAGATGATGACTGATTTGCAGTTTAATCATAACCCACTAAGACAAAGAAGTAACAAGGGGACAAATTGGGAATGTCCTATTTGTGGAGTAAGAAATGTATATGTGTATTTGCTGTCACTTTAAGCCACTAAAACAGATTAGGGCGGAAAGTGGGAGAAAATATTCTTACTGACATTCTTTCATTTCGTCATTGTACAAACTTCTGAAGTTAATTTGCTTGTTAATTTGTTCTTTCTGGTTTTGTGTTGTGACATTTTTGCTGGACGCAGTGACTGGGTCTCGCTACTCAGACAAGGGTAATTTGTTTTGTCTGTAATATTGCAGTTAACAGGACCCAGACAGAAGGTTTAAATATGGTGACTAGCATTATTTGTGTTGTGAATCTGTTATTAAAATGAATTCAAAACAAGCTTTACTAAAGGATCAGTTGCTAGTCACATGTGTAGGAAGAATAGTTTAATTGCTGTAAAAGAACTTGAGCGTTTGAATAAGGCAGACTTCTAACAAACTAACCTTCCATGTAACAGGTACTTTTGATGTTGAAATGTGTAATCTTCCCCTCCCTGTTTCTGTGTAACATCTCAACGTGTTGAAAAGAACAAGGGGGGGGGGGGGGCTGTGAACAGAGAGGGGGAATGAAGCTGTGGAATCTCTCCCTCTGTACTGATGTTGTCAAAGAAATCTTGGAGAAGGACTATGCTTTTGTTAGAAAGGTTCTTCGAGTAGGCTTCAATAATTCAAGAGTAATTAAAATATCTCCGGAGTGGTAACAACACATTAGAGCTGAATAGTATTTAATTGAACGCTGGGACATGTAACATAGTAACATAGTTGATGAGGTTGAAAAAAGACATGTAGTTCCACAGTTGTGGCTGTAACATAGCAGTTAATTCTTTTTCCTCTTTTAATAAGGAAGTGAATGTTTTTGTGGATTACTGGAAGGATAATCTTTGTTTTCTGCTTTTTCATTTTCTTATTTTTTTTTTTATATATGTATTGGCAGGAAGATGTAATTGTTCACCTTCTAAACTTGCATGTGTACAATATTACTACATTCCTGGATATCAATTTGAAGGGATTTTTTATTTATTGTTTTTATTTTGTTTTGTTAATTTTGACTCATAATACGGTATTAGGATTCCAGCTAGGTCGCTTAGCTCTATTGTAGGTGTAAATGATTTCTTTTTTGGGGAATCTGTGTGAATATATTGCTTCTATGGATAAATGTATGCCTGCTGAAAGTATATTCTGTTGGAAAAATGTTATGTGAGCCCTTGTGTATGATTTAATGATGTCTTAAGAGTTAGGTGTATAATGAGGGTAATCTGGTGTATGAGAGGAGCAGTGTTGCTTCCAAGATGACTGAATGCTTGAAAAGTGTGTAGGAAGTTGTTCGTGAATAAATGATTTGGAAATAGGAAATAAAACCGGAGTCTTTGAAAGAGGCTGTACTAGGTGATGATGAAATAGGAGGGGTCACTCCCCCCTTATCATTTTCAGAAGCCACGGCCCTTATTCTAAAAATTGGGCTCCTTAAGCCTAAATACTACACTCTTGCAGTATGTAGATGATTTTACTACTGTGTTCTGGCAGTGAGCTTGAATTTATGGAAGACACAATCTCTCTTTTAAAGTTTTTAGCACAAGCTGGCTGCAAGGCCAGCAAAGACAAGTTACAGCTAGTGCAAACTAAAATACACTTTTTAGGACACTGCATTTCTGAAGGGAAAAAGCATTTGGCAACAGACAAGAAAACAGCTATAACTGAAAGTGAGTGGCCAGGAACTCCACATGAACTCCGGTCCTTCCTATGTCTAATAACATATATGCACAAATTAATACCCAATGCTTCACAGAGAAGGACAACTAAGACCATGATAAACTGCCCTTTAGAGAGGAGCTTCGTAACGCCTGGCGGCAGCTAAGCGGTAATGTCTTATGTGCTCCAGCACTTACTTTACCTGATTCTGAAAAAAAACTGTTCAATATCTTTTGTCATGAGGTTAAAGGACAAGGATCATGCTCACACAAGAGCATGATAACAGACAGAAACCCATTAGATATTACTCCCTGCACTTAGACTCATTAATAAGAGGGGCATCCTCATGTGTTAGAGCAGTAGCTGATGCTGCACTGCTCTTAGAAAAAGTTGCAGACATTGTATTAGGACATTTGTTGATAATACAAGTTCCACATGCAGGCACTGAAATTCTTAACCAAGCACAAACACAACACCTGTCTGCTGCTAGGCTAACTAAGTATGAAGTAACCTTGTTAACACCCTCCAATGTCACAATCAAGAGGTGTAATAGTTTGAACCCAGCTACATTGTTACCGCTGAGTGTAAAAGAAGGGAGAACAGTGACAGGGTTGACATTTGCAGGGGAGGAAGTTGAGATTAATGCGGAAGCCACAGAAGAAGACACAGAAACAGAAAATAACCTTTAATTTTCTTTTTGTGACAGTCATGATTGCTTTGAATTAATGAACCAAGATGCAACAAGCACTCCCCACATCCGTGATGTTCTTATATCTGAGGCTGATATGGAACTCTTTGTGGATGGTTTGTGGTATTACACAGAAGTACAGAGTAACAGACATACTGATACAGAAACAACTACCCGTAGCCTGTTCGGCCCAACATGCTGATTTGGCAGCTCTGACCTCAGCTTGTATTCAAGCTGAAGGAAAGATGGACAATGTCTACACTGACTCACATTATGCTTTTTGGGTAGCTCATGACTTTGGCCCAACATGGAGAAGTAGGGACTTTTAAGGGTCTGCTGGTAAACCCATACAAATGCAGACTACATACAGTCACTTTTACAGCACTGCAGCTGCCCAAACAAGTAGCAGTAGTGAAAGCCAAGGCACATACTAGGGAAGATGATATGCAGACCAGAAGTAATGCCCTGGCAGATCAAGCAGCTAAGTCAGCAGCCCTAAATCCCCTAACTACCACAGTCATAACAGTGAGCATTGAATCATTTGACTTTAAACCATTCAGAGTCTTACAGAGCCAGGTCTCCCCTAAGGAACTAGGGGAGTGGAGAGAATTGGGAGCAACTGATGTGTGGATCGCAGGACCTCGCTACTGCCTGCCCTGGTCACTCTATCCTATCATGGCTCAACTCTTACATGGAGAGGCTCACATATCACGTGATGCATGGTTAATATGCTAGAGGAAAAACTGGATTGTGCCTGGATTTTCTCATGGAGCTCGGACCTATACACTAAGGGCGCTACATGTGCCCTTAAAAACCCAGGTAAGACTGTGCCTGTACCCATGAGACACACTGTCAACAATTATTATCCATTCCAAAGATTACAGGTAGATTTCCTCCAGCTGCCAAATGTCCTGGTCTTCTTAAACCTTTTTTTCAAATTGGCAAGAGGCATGGCCCTGTAGGGCAGCAAACACAAAATCTGTAGCAAAGAAAATTTAAGCTGAAGTGGTTTGCAGATGTGGGGTTGCCAAAGTAATTGAAAGTGACAGAGGTTTACACTTCACAGGGGTAAATTTGGGCAACATCGTAGCTGAAGTAGCAATTATTCAAGCATTCCATACACCATACCATCCACAGAATAGCAGGAAGGTTGAAAGACTAAATGGAAGCATTAGGCTGGGATGTCACATTCCTCAGCAGTTACAGCATAAACATGGTGATTTGACTGCATACGTGATAAATCTTCTGAAAGAACTAACTAAAATCCACCATCAGGTTTTTGCTTCAATTCCAGATCCTGACTCAATAGAAGGTACTCACAGCATTGAACATGGAGATTGGGTCTGTATAAAGACGAAAAGGACTTGAGCCTAGATTCGAGGGGCCATATTTAGTGCTGCTAACCACAACTACCTCAGTAATAATGGTAGGACGTGAAGCCTGGATCCACGCATCCCACTACAAGGATACTAATATGGGTTGTTAAGAGAGTGCTGGCAATGTCATGCCGCAAGAAGGCTGCTATTAATGTGAACATGGCAATCATTTGTACCAAAGAAAGAGAGAACATCTACTATGTGGACTATTTTCAGTGACATGGATGAACAAGAACTCTTTTATATAAGAAATAGTGTTACTCTTAACATCTCTCTCTTTTTGTGGTATGCAAGCATAGGGATAGCTTTGGCAATACATACCTATACTTTCGTGTGAATGGAACCTCTCATCTTATTGTAGGATTAGGTTTGGAGATGCTCACTGACCTCCGTGTTTTGGTTTTGGATCTGGATTAGCATTGTGTCACGATTTGCATTCTGCAGTGACTTTATTGGATTTGTTAGGTATTCTACTTGTAGTACCAATGCCCACCAAAGGGGCCACTGTGCTACTTTGATTATTTTCCTTGATCACTGGGAGTGGTTTTAGCTGCATGAGGCCTATACAAACCTGCCTGCTTCAAACAGTCTGGGCCAGATCATCAGGTCGCTCCTGTGAGCATTTTCATGTGCTTTGTTCCTGTGAGCATTTCCATGTGCTCAGCTCCAGTCTGCATTTCCATGTGCTCAGCTCAAGTCTGCATTACCAAGTTGTCAGCTCCAGTCTGCATTACCAAATTGTCAGCTCCAGTCTGCATTACCAAGTTGTCAGCTACTGTCTGCATTACCAAGTTGTCATCTACTGTCTGCATTACCAAGTTGTCAGCTACTGTCTGCATCATTACCAAGTTGTCAGCTACTGTCTGCATTACCAAGTTCTGTGAGTTCAGGTCTCTCATCAGGACTGGACTTCCTTTGTGAGACTTACCCATGGTTGCAGTGCACCGCTATTCTTAGATCTGCTATTGTTGCTCTCTCTACACCTGCTGCGCTGAATACCATCTACGGATCTGTTAAGTCTTCTATATTGTTGTTCCCATTGAACTGTTGCTCTGCCTTTTCATTTCTGTATATCTGTGCCACAATCCGTGGTGGACTGTTATTTGTGTTCTTAATAAAGCCACTTTAACCACTTACGCTCTCTCCATGGTCATACCTGGGAAATCATGACACATTGATGTTTTGGTTTTGGTTTTGGTTTTACCAAACCTTAATTGCGTGTTTTGGTTTTGGTTGGTTTTGTTTTGCCATTTTTGGAAAAAATAAAAAATTTTTGGTCTAAAATAACCTAATTTAGTGCTCCACTAGTTTCTTGGATAACTGAGGTAATTCTAAAGCTAATAAATTATGAAAAAAAAGTTTAATCCTTGGTAGGCCATCCTTAATTCGAACACTTGCTGCAAATTATACAGACAAACCTGGTTGTCTACCTCCTCCATCTTTGATTATTGGCAATGTAGCCATCGTCTTTGGGTGTATATTATACCCACCACTTGTAGTTAAATAGAAAAAAACAGCCTGCATAGACTGTAGAGTTAGAAAGTAAAAATAAATGTACCAAGGTAGTTTGGTGGCTATCTATGCTCCTCCCCCCCCCCCACTCTCCACTTGTAGTTGAATAGAAAAAAAGCAGCCTGCTTAGACTGTAGAATTAGAAAGTAAAAATAAATGGACCAAGGTAGTTTGGTATCTGTCTGCATCAGACCCCCTCTCCACTAGGAGTAAAATAGAAAACTATTCAGCCGTTATAGAGTCTGGAATATAAATAGAAATTGAGAAAGGCAATTTGGTATCTGTCTGCATCATAATCATCAACATCATCATTAGTGCCCTCGTCGCCTACACAAATCTCCCCCTCATCCTCTTCTATTTCCAAAGTGGCATTCTCAATTTGTGTATCACCGGCTACACTCGGGATGTTCAGGCACACATCAGCAGAACTGCTCTTTATGTGTACACTAACAGAATGCTCATGATTAGACATCCCACTGTTGTCATTTGTGATTCTGAGCAAACATTATCCTCTAATGCCTTACTGTTATCTTGCACATAGGCTTTGACGCGTAACAGTAGTTGTGCACCACTTGTAGGCTCGGTAACATTTTTGATCTAACACTAATAGACATAGGTGAAGTCCTCATTCTCTCTTTGCCACTGCGTGTGTAGAATGGCATGTTGGCAATTTTTTTTTTTATCGGCACTTAACTTTTCCTCAGTTACACTTCTTTTTCGCTTCAACACGGTAAATGTTTTTTTGGTGTGTGTTTTTTTTGACTGATTTCAAAAGACTGTGTAGTTTGACATCGCCTTTCCCAGATGACGTACTGGGAACACTACCATCAGGACTGGTGACAGAACCTGGTTGCTGATTCTGCTCATATGTGGACTGCTTTGAATCCATTATGAGCCCAAAGCACTTGTAGTGCTACAAATTGTTTTAGATATTGCTGACAAATATGACTTTTGACAGCCAGAAAAATTAATGCAAAAGAATGAGGGACACCCCAAAAGCACTTCGGAGTGCTAAATATTATTTTTTTAGACTGCTGACAAACAGGACTTTTGACAGCCAGAAATATTAATGCAAAAGAATGGTGGACACACCAAAAGCACTTAGGGCTAGATTTACTAAGCTGCATGTTTGAAAAAGTGGGGATGTTGCCTATAGCAACCAATCAGATTCTAGCTTTCATTTATTTAGTGCTTTCTACAAAATGACAGCTAGAATCTGATTGGTTGCTATAGGCAACATCCCTACTTTTTCAAACCCGCAGCTTAGTAAATCTAGCCCTTGGAGTGCTAAATATTGTTTTTTTAGACTGCTGACAAACAGGACTTTTCACAGCCAGAAATATTAATGCAAAAGAATGGGGGACACCTCAAAAGCACTTGTAGTGCAAAAAATTAACCAGATAGTGCTGTTAGATAAGACTTTCAGTAACAGAAAAATTGTTGTTTTACACTGGGGGATATGAGACACCTCAAAGCACTTGCAGTGCCAAATATTGAAATAAAAGACTCCTCTATCCTCCTCTCTTCTCTTCTCTATCAATTGTTATCAGAATTGTTATCAGAATTGTAATCAGAATTGTTATCAGAATTGGATGAAGCATAAGGTATATTCTCTGTCCCTGCTCTAATCAGCCTGTGACTACACCCTGCTCTGTCCCTCTGTCAAATGGTGATGGATTGCTGTGGAGGCAGGTATTTAAAATTTTCAATTATCGCGAGAACCGAGCCCCGAGATCCGACGAAGTCACAATGACGTTTGGCCTCGATTTGGAATCCGAGCGAGCGGGAGAGTACCGAGCCTGCTCGACTCGGTATTCGGATAGGCAAAGTTCGGGCAGGTTCGGTTCTTGGGGAACCGAGCCCGCCCATCTCTAATTAGGTTACATAAGGTGAAGTAAGGCCTATATGGTTAGGGATTGCTAATTGAGTGATCATTAATAGGGAATTGTGAATGGGACAATGATCTCTCCATTAAAGTGTATAGATTTATATAAAAGGTATAGTCTGTAATCAATAAAGTTAAGTTAGAGATTGCTTCAAGAATAGATTGTTTAGCTACAAGAATTATAAGTAAAATGTTTTTCTTATTTTAGGATGAGGTTTGTATAAGATTTTTTCTATTTTTCTCTTTAAATAATAAATTAGATGAGCAGGTTTCCAAAATATAATATTTCTACTTTTTATTAAAAAGATATTAGGCATCGATACAGCCATACTGGATGAAGCAGACAAACGCCCAGGGTCTCAAATGTCAATTGACAATCTATATTTGATTAAGTCATTCTTTTATAGAAATTGTTACTCATCATTACTTTAAAACACACCTTCCCAGCTTATGTGAGAATACCACTCTTAGCTGGGATGGCAGTTACCCTCTGTGGGATTCAACTCACTCGGATAGACCAGAATATATCCAAAATAAGACTTTATTACGACAGCACAACACCACAAGACGTTCACAGGTTACAGGGTAAATGGTAGCATGTATCCTCCAGCAGCCTTTTGCAGTCAGCACTCCAAAGTAATAATCTCGGTCTCTTTCAGGGTCTTATCCTCCCTCAATATTACCACTACCGATTAGCAAAACAGTTAGGGTGTCCCCCAGTATCCCAGACACATGTCTAGTCTGTGCATTATTCAGGATTTGTGCGACAGCACGAGGGACAAACAAATGTAACCCATGCTGCAACACAATATCCTATGTCTTTTCCACAAGAATAGGTGCTATGGCTACAAACCTTAAACATGAAGTTAATGCTTTTGCTACCTATCTAATTGTACACTAATTATCTTTTGAATATCATAAAACCATTTTTTCATCATCAGTACAATAGAAAACATTTCTTATAATTGTAGATGCCTAATGCCGGGGTATAGGCTAGAGTCTTTTAATCTCTTCAAATGCCTCAATGAATTCAGGAATGTGTTTAACTTTATCTGGCATATTGCTATGACTAAAAATCCTAGTATTCACTGGCTACAGAATTGTGACATATCAAGAAATATATGTACTGCTTTTATTTATTTTTTTCTCTCTTTTTTTTCATTATTCTGAGGTAGAGGGTGTTCAAATATCAGGACCACCCTTTAGGAAATCTAAATATCTCTGGCCAGGTGTCAAACAATTTAACCTTGTTAATAGATAAATTAATTTTCTCCTTCTTGGATATTTCTGAAAGAAAACACAATAATTGTTTAGTATCTTCACAGCAGAACATCATTCACATATCCTGGTTTCTGGTCTCCTGTGGGTACAAAAGATTGCAAATTATTCTGCAAACATTATAACAAATAATTAGAACTGTCTATGAAACCTTATAAAGATTGAACCTCCCTATAGTTAACAGCAAAAGAAAATATTCTGAATAGTTCTTATTAGCATTAAAAATCAATGCTGCACAAATCTATGACTGTAATAATTTCAACAGAGATCTGCATTAAAATTCAGGGTGGGGTCCAGTCATCTGTCCATTCTGTGGTACAAAACTGTGTTCACGCTCATAACACAGGAAATTTCCATATACTGAGCGCCTCCTCTTGGCATGGGAATAAAACATCCACCTCATTCCATAGGACGAGGGAGTTGGGAGGAGAGACATCTTTGTAAAATGGGGAAACTTCAAACAAATGAGAACTGATGCAGTTACAAATCTCACTGTGTAAAACACTACACAGATGCTATTTTCAATGCAAACCAACTATTATTTTTCAATGCAATTATTTTCTGATAACGCTAACATAAAACACAAGTTTTATTGCCATATTTTAAATAACATTTATTCTAATTCAAAACAGCAAAGAATTCTCAAAGTTTAAACACACACATTGGGCTAGATTTACTAAGCTGCGGGTTTGAAAAAGTGGGGATGTTGCCTATAGCAACCAATCAGATTCTAGCTTTCATTTATTTAGTACCTTCTACAAAATGAAAGCTAGAATCTGATTGGTTGCTATAGGCAACATCCCCACTTTTTCAAACCCGCAGCTTAGTAAATCTAGCCCATTGTGTTCTATGATCAGAGATTTGGTTCACACTACATGCCAAAAATGTAAGGCAATCCCTCTAAAAATATTTTAACATACAATTCATTTGCAAAATCACTATTTAACACACATTAAAGACCTTGTTAAAGTATTCATCTCATGTCCGTGTGCCAACACAGAAATTTCTAGTCCCTTCCAACTTGGGTGTGAGATAATGACCCAGTCTTGTATTTGTTCACTGTAAAACTGACAAATACTATTTGTTCACTTAATACCTCCATAGAAGTTCTTTAAATCTTAAGCTTAATCTGAACATCTTCCAAATTCATAAAACCAGCACATTTTCTAACAATCTTTTATCATGTTCAACAACTGTTTCTTACACAAATTCAACTACGACCAATCAATCACGACCTTTCTACTAAATATGAAAACTGTTTCGTCTTTTTTTTTTTTCCTATCTCCCTGCCGTTCTGAAATTAAAAGGTAAAGGCACCATTTCTTTAATGTTTAACATTTGGACACATTATTACAACCAGATGTTTCACTGAAATCACACACACAACAAAAATTCTGGAATGAGCGTTCACAAGATAAATTTAAGAAAAGTTAACACTTAGCTTGCAACGGGACATTTATCTATGCTTTAAACCCAAATCTGTTTTTTTTACAAGTCTTAACAGGCACTACAAAACATCAGACTATCTTTAGTCTACTGTCTTCACAAAACAATCTTATTTACACATATTCCTATTTATTGACCCCTCTGTCTCCAAGGCGATAAAGAAATTAAATGTTCTGCACTTATTGCAATTGAGCTGAGTGAGTAGCTCCAGAATTACAGAAGTACGAGACAGATATACCATGTCATTTTATCATATATGGAACAAACAATTCACTGATCAATAATATTAACACAGCTGAAGTAAGGTTTACAATTCTAAAAACAGATTAAATATTTTACACATAGACAGCAGGACAGCTTTTCGCTTTCTTACCAGACCCGTCCTCTGGAAACTTAGCTTGATGTAATCCCAACATCTTTTTAGCTATAGTTCCGATATGCATCTGTTTATTTGAAATACTTCCAATATTCTCAAGTTACAATGCATGCAGTGAACCAATAGTATTTTCACGGTAGACATATTTAATTTAACATTTGCAAACCATCAGGATATATATATATATATATATATATATATATATATATAAATATAAATCTCAAACCATTCAGTTTTTCAAGGAGAGATAAAACATGAGAATGCTATACTCTGCGCAAAAAGGCTGTATCGTCATTATATTTTTTTTTCTGCTTTCTTTTGAAACTTATGCAATTTTGGCTGCTCATATCACTTATTAACAACTAACAATTACATAACATTTTAACTGTCTTATTTTTCTTTTACTTTACTTTTCTCTTGTTACGTCTAGTGTTCAACATTAAAAATTCCAGTCTCTGGAAAACACATTTTATAACTTCTTTGTTATTTTTCACTCGCCCCCCCCCCTTTTTAGAGTTTCATGCAATCAGGATTAAAACTCTACAGGCACACATTTTCCAGGGTGCAACCTTTTCTCTCCTTATAAATAACAGACTCTATCCTGACTTTGGGTCTCTATTCATCTAAGGGATGCATCTATCACGAGAAACAGTCATTTCTACTCACATATTAACTTATGAACTTCCCAAATAAGTCTAAAGAGTAGTTCACAAAACATTGCAATGCCTTCTGTCAGATATAGGTGAACAGACTATACTGCAAAAGCATTTCATTTAACACATTAACTTTGCAAACACCTATACACAGTGTTAAAACACTAAAATGTCTTTTGCCAGTTATGGGTGGCCAGTCCATACTGAAGAAAAGCACATTTTAGCAACATTTAAGCTAACAATATTTTCTTAAGTTTCTGCAGAAACACATTAAATGAACTACTACACATTTAGCAATAAGGTCCTAGGTTATTTTACATATCAGCATCCACCCCCACCCTTTCTTCACTTACTGCTTCGGTACTTCGATACACTTCGGAGCACAGATATATTTAATACATCTGATACTCACCAGTGCAGAGGAGTGTAGGTCATCAACGTCTCCCCCTTGTCGAAGCAGTCATGAAGAGAGTAAGTTGTGGTATGTGATAGCCATAGGACGGAAACCACCAACTTGTATAAGATTTTCTCTTTTTTTCTCTTTACATAATAAATGAGATGAGCAGGTTTCCAAAATATAATATTTCTATAGTTTATTAAAAAGATATTATACATAGATACAGCCATACTGGACGAAGCAGACATACGCCCAGGGTCTCAAATGCCAGTTGACCATCTATACTTGATAAACTTATTCTTTTATAGAATATGTTATTCCTTATTTTAAAACACACCTTCCCAGCTTACATCACTGCTGACACTCTAAGTCTCTATCATTAAAGTGACATATTCTTTTGGAAGGGTCATGTTGACCTTATTTGGAGCCAATATTTATTTGGACTTATTCGGCTATTGTGAAATGAAAATCACATGACAATTATATAACTTTGTTGTTTTGTGAATTGTGAATCATGAATTGTGCAATAATGGAAATTTACTAAAACCATGTCTCTTGTTATGTAATATGTGTTTTTCCATTCTCTTAAAAGCAGAAACACAAAATTCAAGTTCATTCAATTGAACTAATTGGTAATATAGGGTTTTTGTTAATTATTACTTTGATACTATTCATTGCATTCAGAGCATCCTGGAACTCGTGAAAATAACTTGATCCACTTGCACCCACAGTGATATCTGGTAGGAAGCTTTTTTAAATAAGTCATAGTATTTTAAAAGGAAAATATGCCAGGTTGGTTATCTTTTCTCTCTTCTCCTTTTTTCTGAGAACTCATAGCAGGTACACTCGATATATCACACGAGTTGAAGATTACAATTGTGTGGGACACACCATACTACACCATACTACAAGAGAGTTGTTGCTTTATATGAGAAAAAACATCACTAAATAAAGGTACTGCAAACACAATGGGGTATCGGCATACTAAAAAGGTTTTTATTACATAATTAGGTTATGTACATATAGTGTAATGCCTCTGCATTGCGTTCTATACCAATACACCCATACGCTTTTTTTGCATGCGCCTTTTCCCATGTGTGCCAAAGGGGCATATGCACTGATCTCTAAATGAGACCCAGGTGTACAGTCATCCAAATGATCAAAATATAGTTTCTGTCAACTATCCCCAATGTCTTGCTATATCATAAAGCTTCTTGCTCATTCAAATCAATACAGCAGTTGCTGTGGTTTACATTATTTAAAAATATAGCTTTATTCTAATTGTGCAAACATAAAGGTCATCATTACAAATGTCCCTCTCTGTTGTCTCTTTATCTCTATAAATGTATTGTCAAATCCAGATTGTATGTTTTCCAGAGCGCTAAAGAAAAATGGTGAAAATTCTCGTAAAGTGTCAAATGAGTGAACACTTAAAACCAAGCCAAGCTGACTTGGTTCTCAATCATCATAAAAACACCACACACAGATATATAAAATCCATTCCACTGACACAACATACTTCACATACAAAAAAAAAAATCACACCATACTGTAATCACACTAAGACTAAGCGCCTGTATGCTACTTTCAGCCACCCCCCTCAATGTACAGTTCCCTATAGTGTGTGCTATGATACCCTGTGCTATTATTGGGCAATTGGATGCCAACATTCCCCAATCAATGAGAAACAATAATTTCCGATTAGCTGAGCAATCTGATTGCTATGGTGCATGCCAGCCAATAGGAATGAAACTCATACCTCGAGTGCTGTGCACAGGACATGCTCGAATTGGTTGGTGAGTACTGGCTTCCCATTGGCTGATGTGCTAGGTTCATTTATGACTTCTCAGTCAATCAGAAATTAATATTTCTTGGCAACCAATGAGAAACCAGCTCTACGAGAGGCTTATCATTTCATAGGCTTAGTGTGAGTACATAGGTTTTTTTTTATATCTGTGCACACATATTAGTTACATGTCTGGCAAATTTTAGGCTTGGGAGACAGCAATCAGCACTAGGCCATGGACAGCAGTCCATGCTTAAGAGGTGGTATACACTATAGAACATATGCGCTGATTTATCAAAGGAAAAATGCCATTTAGCTGAAGAAAAATGGGTGTTTTCACTGGCAAAAAGACTTGATTTTGTTTTGCCTTATATATAAGTGGCATTTCCACTGGAGATAACCCTGTGTGGGGAGCTTTGAGACGGTAATCCCTGTTCTGATAACACCATCATCAGATGGCGTTAATAAAACAGAAGCATTAAAAAAAATGTTTCATCATTAGAATAAACTAGCATGATCAAAATGGCCAGAGAGCTTGATGAACTTCATTTCTGTTTAATGGAGATTCAGTTCAAAGATTATCAAGGCAATGAAAAAATCACTTAACATTGCAATTTATCAAGAAGATTTCATCCCCAATCTACTTCATCTTTATTCTCCTACTCCACCCTTCTTCCTCCATAGTGAGACCTATTACTGTGCACCATCATAAATAAATGTGATTTGCTTCCTTTAAATTGTGCTGGGACAGTAATAGACAAGGCCAGGAGAGGGAGAAGTGATTGTGAAGTGCTATCACCCTTCTGAATGGCTGCAATTGATGCCTGCTCCAAGCACAGCCTGCCCACCTGTCCTGACTTCCCCTTTCCTCATCTGTCCTTAGCCATGTAACGCTGCTTGTAGTGGATTACCATGGTGTTGTGTCTGCGCTGTGGTCCGTAGAGGATAGGTATATGCTGGTGGGATGTGAACTGTAGATCTGGTTCGTTCCTTGTTTACAGAGTTAGGGGTTTGAGTTTGGAGAAAGTTTGTTATCAGGATTTAGAGAACCGAGGCAGGTGGTTAGAATAAGATGTGAGAGCAGGCAGCATACAGGTGGTACACAGTAATAGTATTGTGAGTGGGAAAGACGTGTTTTAGAGTGGCAGATAAGAAGGAATGGGTAGTGGATAGAAAGTGATTTAGGAGCATAATTAATAGATGACTAGTTGAGATAAGAAAGTAGGTGGGAATGGGTAGAAGGATAAGGGCATATAAAGGGAGAGTAAGTGGGCGATAGTAGATGTACAACAATAGCTAAATGGAAAGGAAATATGTGAACAAATAACACATATATAATAAGAATAATAGGGTGTGATAGAATAAAATCAGTTTGAATGACTGAAAGAAGAAGTATTAATTGATAGAATGATGTAAGATAAAAAGGAAAAAAGGAAAAAAACATAAATTGAAAGTCTCTGTATAAAAGACTTTAAAAAAAAAGGACATAAAACAAGATAGAGAAAGCTAAGAAATAAAAAAAGATGAAAAATATAATTATAGCACCTCTATAATAGAGACACAATATAAAATCTTAACTTGTTGGTACAGACATCCGAGTTTACTTCAGAGGATGTACCCGAATACCTCCGATGTATGTTGGTGATGCTCTAATGCTGTAGGAAGTTATTTACACATCTGGTGGGATTAAATTTTGTGTAGATGTTGTATGTATCACCAAGACCATTCTAAATTATGAGGCCTCCTTATTCCCAGGCTTCTGGCTCATTAACTTGTTTAAAATTCCATCAAACAAATTTAAAATGTCACTTCTATGCCATTTAAGCAATGCAGTTAAGGCTGTAATTCCTGCCCGGTGGAAATGTTCCAATCCTCTAATACTCAAAGACTGGTATTCCCGAATAGACTACTATATGTTAATGGATGATTTACTCTCATCTGCGACTGAGAAAACTTTGGAATTTACTAACTCCTGCTATAAAGATTACATGTTCATGGCAAATGGAAACAATTTAAATATATATTTATCACATATACGTGGAAAATATCTTACTTTACCTTGCTACTTAACATCCTCCTCCCCTCCTTTATACACCAACTCACTCCCTCTGTACCTGAGTTTTGTTTACCCTCCCTTAGGATGTAAGCTCATTGAGCAGGGCCCTCCTCCCTCTTGTGTCCTTACCAGCTCTTCTGCTCCATCTCTACTGCATTAGCCTGCTTGGAGCTCCTGAAGTGTCAGTATTTTTTGTTTACTGTTCAGTAATGTAATACCCTGTACTGTCTACTGTTTGTGCATTGTACGGCGCTGCGGAACTCTTGTGGCGCCTAACAAATAAAGGATAATAATAATAATAATAATCCTCCTTCATAACCTACAAATGCACATAACCATTATACCTCTATTAACTTTGAATAGACCTCCTCCCTTCTTCCTCCCCTTTTTTCCCTTCCCTTCTCTCCTCATTCCCCTCTTTTTTTTCTTCTGATCATTTTTCTATTTCCTATTTTTCATTTTTATTTTTATTTCTTAATTATTAACTATGAAAGTGGAAAGATTTGAAATGTATTTTGTTATTTCAACGCTGATTATATATATATATATATATATATATATATATAAAATATATATATATATATATATATATATATATATATATATATATATATATATATATATTTATTATTATTTATTTCACTATGAGTTTTCAATTAACAGAGTGTAAACATTAAACACATAAATAAATATTGCCCCCTTAATCAATAAATAATTATTGTTCCCATAATTCATAAGTCATTTGTACCTCCTCTTATGTTCTGATTGATAAGATAGCTGAAACAGCATGCAGTTTGAGCAACTTCCATGACTGCTGCTTGATGCATCTCACACTTTTACATCTCACTACATCGCTTTCTTATATATCAAGTGTTCCCCAAAGCTCTTAGTTGGTAAACTCATCTTAGAACTTTTGCCTATTAACTTTTGTTTCATGTCATTGTATGTAATTTGTAATAAATGAACCCCTCAACGTACAGTGCTGCATAGTATGCACGTAAATAAAATATGATAAGAATAACAAATTAATAAATGGAGCACAGTGGAGAACAGACAAAAGTTTTGTAATTTAGTGACTGGATTGCTCAAATGTTTACACCTTCTACTGGTTTGTTAAAATTAAGTCTATAGGCCTGATTCAAGTCTGAGCACAACTTGCACGTAACTTGCATTTAAAACAGAATAGTTCTGACCGCATTCAAATCCAAGTGTATATCAAGATATGCGTACATTTGAATCTGGATGTAAGTATGTTCTGTCTAAACAGTACTTGCCTGAAGTAGACACACAGAACAGGATTCAGTATACTCAAATATGTATGTAAAATAAAAGATGACATCAGAACACATAAAAAAAATTGGATCAGGAAAGATAATAACTACTTTTATCAGCATACTCATTTATATAAATATTAAATTTCAAACATTATTTTTTTTACATGATTTACATCAATAATGATGTGTTCAATGCATTTTTATAATCTATTTTGCAGACATATGTTTTATCTACTGATACGCATACGCGTATCTCCCAAAATGCAAGTCCCCGGCAGCGGGACAGGGGTCGTGGTCACGTCTCGATGGGGGAGTGGCCATGTCACGATGGAGACATAGCTATATCCCGATGAGGGTGTGGCCACTCCCCCAGAGTGCTGCCTAGCACTGTAAAGCACTTTAAATCCCTAGTATGCAATATAATCACAAAAAAACAAGCAAAACATGGTTTCCAGCAAAACAATGTATGTATGCAAATAAGGGCTTAAGGTATGTTGATGTATGCTTCAGACATCTATCTTTTGTCACCTTAATTTGAGAGTTTAATCAGAGATGCCTGGTGTCACAGATGGCCAGTCAACCATGTGTTTATTGCACTGCCCACAGATGCTATTATTATTATTATTATTATTATTAATTTTTATTTATAAGGTGCCACAAAATGTCCACAGCGCCATACAGGTACCAACAATAGAACAGTACAAGGTAAAACAGTACAGTACAATAAACAAATAGCACTATACCATGCTAAAAGAATGTGGAGAGTACTGTATAAATTTGTAACTAGTGAAACCAGCCAAATGAAATGTGTCATCAATATATACCATCTCCATAATGAAGCTATAGAGATAATGGGCCTGATTCATTAAGGAAAGTAAGTTTTCTCCTGGACAAAACCATGTTACAATGCAAGGGTTTCAGATTAGTTTTTTTATTTTGCACATAAGTTAAATACTGTCCGTTTTTTCATGTAGCACACAAATATTTGATAGCTTATTTGTACACTGAAATATAAAGTTAATTTAGGATGTGCCCTACCCCAACTATAAATCTGCCATCACATTAAAAAAAGGACGAGATCACAACCAGAGAATTATAGACCTGTAAGCCTGACATCAATAGTGGGGAAACTACTGGAAGGTATTTTAAGGGACAGTATTCAGGACTACTTGGTACGCAATAAAATTATTAGTGGGAATCAACATGGATTTGTGAGGGATAGGTCATGTCAAACTAATCTAATTAGTTTCTACGAGGAAGTTAGGGGAAACTTAGACCAGGGCAGGAGAGTAGATGTGGTCTACTTAGATTTTGCAAAGGCCTTTGATACAGTGCCACACAAGAGGTTGGTTTACAAAATAAGGGAACTGGGTCTAGGAATCAAAATTTGTACTTTGATCGAAAACTGGTTAGAGAATAGGGAACAGAGAGTTGTGATAAATGGAACATTTTTTAATTGGTCAAAAGTCTTAAGTGGAGTACCTCAAGGTTCCATGCTGGGACCACTCCTTTTTAATATATTTGATGGTTTAGAGAGTAAAGTTTCTATTTTTGCAGATGACACTAAACTCTGTAAGGTAATAAAATCAAAGCAAGATGTAGCTTCTCTACAGAGGGACTTAAATAAACTGGAGGATTGGGCGGCCAAATGGAATATGAGGTTTAACACAGATAAATGTAAGGTTATGCATTCAGGGATCAAAAACAAGAACGCAATCTATAAATTAAATGGAATTAATTTAGGAGAATCTATAATGGAAAAGGATTTGGGAGTGCTCGTAGACAGTAGACTTAGCAATAGTGCTCAATGTCAAGCAGCAGCTGCAAGGGCAAACAAAGTATTGGCATGCATAAAAAGGGGCATAGATGCAAGGGAAGACAGTGTAATTTTGCCACTGTATAAATCATTGGTAAGACCTCATCTTGAATATGCAGTACAGTTCTGGGCACCACTCTATAAAAAAGATAATTTGGAACTAGAAAGGGTTCAGAGAAGGGCGACAAAATTGATAAAGGGTATGGAGTCATTAAGTTATGAGGAAAGGTTAGCCAGTTTAGACATGTTTACTTTAGAAAAGAGGCGTCTAAGGGGAGATATGATTACTATGTACAAATACATTAGGGGTCAATACAGAGAGCTTTCATGGAAACTTTTTACCCCAAGGACCATACACAGGACACGTGGTCATCCCCTAAGGTTAGAGAAGAGTAAATTTCACAACCAGCAAAGGAAGGGGTTCTTTACAGTAAGGGCAGTCAAGATATGGAATTCATTGCCAGGGAAGGTTGTGATGGCAGATTCAATAGATATGTTTAAGAAAGGGTTAGACAAATTTTTAGCGGAAAGCTGTATCCAGGGATACGACCGTTAATTTAAGATGAAGTATAGTAGTGGATATAGGGTAAAAATAGGACTGCAATATTGAGTCTGGGGGGATTTTCAAAATTGAAACAGATTGGCGGTTGCTTACTCTGGATTAATTTCAAATATAAGTGCAGGATCGCAGGAGATCCAAAATAGGTTGAACTTGATGGACTGGTGTCTTTTTTCAACCTCATCAACTATGTTACTATGTTACATTTTAAATTTACATCCCCTTCCAATGCAACCTGTTTTATCCAAAGGTGCAAAGTTACTCATTTTTGGCTTTACTTTCCTTAATCAATCAGGCCCAATGTATCCTTCCAAGGAATCCATATAACATAATCATGTTTCCTATACATAGGTTTTCTATGCATGTGCACTTTTTAGTGGACCTATTATCATATGTCTGCTATGTTTTAGAAGAGAGTTACACTATTTATAAAACTCACATATTAGAAGAAGTTTCAAACAGAAGGCAACTAATGGTTGTAAAACAGAGTAGCATTTCAGTACACTTCTTTCAGTTTTGTAACTGAGAAAGAGGTGTTGAGGAAAGAAAGATTGTAAAAGTAATGAAATTATTTTAGATATTGTCAACTCTTGGGGCTAAGTCTTCTTCTGGTGAATTGTCCACGCCACTTAACATTCCCCAGGCAGTAGATTATGCAATAAAAGTATGGTAATTGTCGTAGCTGTTGCAAAGAAAGAGTCTGAAACATTATATTTTTAAATAAGAGTCAAAATGTTTAACTGTTCGGTACATGAACCATCTAGTCTGATTAGATCAGAAGGCAACCATAATACATTTCTACATATGTTTTATAAGCAATATTCTTGGCACCATAGCACATCATTATTATTATTCTTTATTTATAAGGTGCCACAAACTGTCTGCAGTGCTGTACAGATTCCAAACAATAGACCAAAAAAGAAATAACAGCACAGAACAATAAACAAGTAACACTAAAACTCCAAAACCCTCAAGTATATCTCGTACCAGAGTAGCTGGAGCAGAAGTAATTGCCCGGAGAGACAGGAGGGAAGAGGGCCCTGCTCGGATCAAGATGAGGATGGTAAGGACGACACCCCCAATTATTAAAAATAATAATTGGATTTATCGATTCTAAAGTATGTTAAGTCAATCTTTAAATTTATTTGGAAGGCAAAATTCAGTGATGTCACAGTATACTAAATCCAGTCAAACCATCAATAATGAAAGTCTAATGACATCAGAGAAAATCTTGTCTTAAATATACAAGATCTCATGAATATTAGTGGGCTGTATCAGGATACTTTGACTCCAGGATAGAGTTGTCTTTTCATTAAATCTTCATAGAGCTTCCAGATTACTAATCTTCTTTCCATTGAAACAATCAGGCACAGCAAACTCAATATGGACCAGTAGATGGCAGTAGAAAAAAGCTTTTAACAATGCCCATTCGTCTCAGGAGAATATATTTCTGTTTCTTTTCGTAAACCTCAAATTACAAGATTTAGTATAATAACATTTTCTTTTTTCGACATTACATTCATATAGATCTTTAAACTTTAAACAATGAGACTTCCTTTAAAAACAAATTATATTACACACAATGGTAATGCATCATTTTTGGCTGCATCCGAGTATAGCTACTTTCTCTTGAAGAAAATTGTCAAGCATGCTATAATAAAAACACATGTAATGTTACCTGTACTGTTCAATCACTAGTCGTAAATTCTATTCTAACTGAATTTTTTTATGAACTATATCACCTATAAATATTATAATAACTGATTGTTCACCTTTAATCTTTAGTCTAATAATATAAAAGAACATATATATATATATATATATATATATATATATACACACACACACACACACACACACACATTTCCATATATATGCAGATACAATTGATATATATTTGTTCTTAAACCTAACAGGATGTGTGGTAAATTTTAAAATGGAAAGACTCCTTCACAGCGCTCCTCCCAGTTGCTGCCACTATATGTAGAAGAAACCAACACATCTCAATTATACAACAATACACAAAATACATACAGAAGGCGCACATCGAGATAACATAGGGAATTAATCCACAAAATGTCCAGTAAAAGTTCCTGTATCATGGAAAAGTCACTAATAAATTCCAAGTGGTTTTTCTCACATGCTCCTTCATCAGCGTATTCTGATATGTCTCCAAACAATAGTCATACATAAAAGAAAAATGAAAACTCATGTGTAGCAATACAAACACGAATACAATTATTGGTCTTTATATCATCACCTTAAAAATCAAAGAAGTTAAGGTGAAGTAATGGGATAATGATAATATTAAACCACCTCGTGATGTACTTTATACAAAAAAATGTGAACATTAACAGTACGGGGCATCAATGGGGGATCGTAGATGTCACAATCCTCTATTAGAAACTTACAATGTTCAGATACCAAGTGATTAATGTTTCCATTCTTGATATTGCGAAGATGTTCACTAATCCATATTTTTAATGGACGGCTAGTTTTTCCAATCTATTGTTTGTTGCATGCACATTCCAATAAATAGATAACATTCTTGGAATGACAGGTAATAAAGTCATCTGTGGAGTATTTCCGTCCATTGGACATTGACATATATTCTGTAAACTTTGGTTGTTTACTTTTAATCATTCGGCATGGTTGACAAATTCCACAACTTTGGAATCCTTTAGTTTTACTATGGTGAGAAGTCTGACAATTAGGGAGAAGGCTACGTACTATTTTGTCTTTTAAATTCAGTGCCCTTCTATAAATAAAACTTGGTTTAGATGGCAGCAGATTTTTTAATACTAGATCTCCCATTAGTACTTTCCAATGTTTTCTAAAAACATTTTCACATCTCTTATAATCTTTATTATATTGCGTGATAAAAGATAGATGGCTTGTATCTGTCTTATTCTTTATATAGTCCTTTGGTTGAAGCAATTAGGCCCTATCAATTTGTTTGGTTTTATCATTGTCTGCCTCAATGGATTCCTTAGAATATCCTTCCTGTAAAAATCTCTCTTTCAATATGGATGTCTGTTCTTCACATACAGCATTCTCAATGCAATTCCTTTTTAATGCGAATGAATTGTCCTACTGGAATATTCTCTAACCACCTATGATGATGGTGACTAGTTCTATTGATATAAGAGTTACTATCTGTCGGTTTAGTATATGCTTTAGTATATAATTAACCATCCTTCACATAGAAGACGAGGTCCAGCAAATTAACAGACTCCTGGCTAATATTGAACGTTAAATGAATGTTATGACTATTACAATTGAGATGTTGACAGCATAGATCTAACTTGGCCCTATCCCCCTTCCATATGAAAATGATGTTGTCGATATTTCTATACCATGACACCAGGTCCGCCCCCCATCTGGGATCTCCCCAGACAAATTCTTCCTCCCGTATGCTCATAAAGATTTGTATAACACATTTTCTCCAAATAAGATACTACTATTGGATTAAGGAATACAGTCATCACATGCCTTGTTTTTGGGTTCTATTATATTATAATGGCTTGGATCATCGATTAAAGATAGTTTATTTGCTTAGATGAGTATTTTGACACAATTGTGTGTAGCTATTCATACTATTTTTTTTAATATTTGCAGTCATGTGATCGGCATTGTAGCTGTTTGCACTGCTGTTGCTCTATTATTGAATACTTTGAACTGAAAGGGTTCTTAGGTTAGGGAACCTGTATTTTATGAATCAAGCCAAACTAGTACTAAGGAGCTCAAACCTCACCGACAAGAAAGCTAAGCAGGTGTCGATCGGGCTGATATTAGGATGGAAAGAGAGAAAAAAATATATATGTAAATAAAGTATCATCTTTATTCAAGGAAAACGTGTGAAATATTAAAAACAAACATAGACGCAAAGGGGGGTATTCAATTGTCCGCGGGTTCGAGCGCGGAAAAACTAATACCGTTAATACGGTAATCTCACTGGATTTCAGCTCGCAGCCCCCTGAGCTGCGAGCTGAAATCCAGCGAGTAAATTACCGTATTAACAATTTTTCCGCGCAGGATTACCGTAATAACGGTAATCCTGCACGGACCGCTGGATTTTCGGCAATCCCGACGACAATTGAATACCCCCCAAAGACTTGTGTGTTAAAAACGCTTACTGAGGGAAAATAGTTAAATGTATGGCATAAGCTCTGAATTATAAATGTGGCGTGTGCAATTATATTTGTCACTCTCAACTTATTACAGTGTTAATAAATCAAATTATCCTGAGCAAATATAAATAAATTGGTCTTATAGGAGCCAAAAGGAGCAACAGAAGTAGTGTTGCCTGATACTGGATTGCCTATAATAAGCGCAAGCTGAGATATGCCATGAAGATCATTAAAATACTGACAGAATCCCGGAGCCAATTTAAATAAATCAAGTGTTGTGCACTTGATATATTTCGAAGAGTGAGAGCACAAAAATAATTATAATCACAGTATATACTCAGTGATCAGACACTCTATGTACATGATGCGTGTGTTTGTTACACACGGAGGATCAAATATTGATTGCTAAAATGTGATATCTTAGAGCATTTAGATGTGAACCCAGTGATAACAATTAGAATCCTTTATCTCGAATATTATGAATGTATGTCTTGATTATAGGACTGCTGTATCAGTTCTAGTAATTAAACACAGAACAAATCTGTACACATTCATACATTGTAGTGAGATCCTACTGTTGTCCATATAAATAAAACATTTATGCACATAACGGTGTATATGTCAATATTGGATATTACAAATGCTCTGGATAATTGCCGATCGGCAATGCATAACGCGTAGTGTAATAGGATTAGCATTCACACATCAATGAATGAAAGCATTAATGAAAATGTGCTGAGAGCCTTTAAACACCCTGCGCGTTCCATTCTTAATCGTGCACATAAGAAAAAGTAATTCCAAATTTAATAATACGTGCACTTATTACTGATTTTGGAATCGTAGCACCTGATGCGCAGGATGTTGTGAAGGATAAACAGATTATAATCACAATATGTATTAAGTAATTGGGTGCTCTGTATATATGATACGTTTGTGTGTAACAAGCCTCTTGCTTTTTTTTAAAAAAAGCAAGAGGCTTGTGATCCTACAATCTAGCTGTACACTCAGAATATTAAAGATAAAAGAATCCAATTTCATTTGCCTGGTTCATATTTTAATATCCGAAAGATATCATACTTCGGCAAATAGCATTTTGATTCTCCGTGTGCCTGTGGGGAGCAGCACTGATGAATTAGGGAGCATGCAATGGACAGCATCAATTGAAATCATATTCTTGAGGGAAGTATATTCAGGTAGCCCCAAAATACTGTAATGATGTAAAATGCTGACTGTGCAATATAAACGTTATAAAACATTGCATCAGGACAGGTGATGACTAATGCAGTAAACAAAAAGCTACACACCTCCTACACCCAAGATTAATTTCCCTTGCATTACCCCTAAGTCAGCTCGCCAATAGGGACTGACATAGTAACATATACTGAGCCAAGGACACATTGCCACACTATGGTTCCCAGCAACAAGCTATGACCCCCAGTCCATTTCCTGGGCCCACTGTGCAGCCAGCGGGGCTGGGAGAGCAGAGGATGGCTCTGCAATACCTCACTCCAGCCACTTTCATTGGCCGTATTGCAGACACTCACCAATCAAAAAATGGGTCTGGGGGAACAGATGGGGCAACTGTATGCCCCTCAGCCCATGTTTTGGCTACACTGAAGGCCCAATTATCCACAATATGCGGGGCTGAGGAAAGGGAGGGGCTCTCTGACACCAGCCCCTAGATGCCTGCATTGCTACTGCTGCACAGCCTGGTCGGCGCATGGAACCTCCAGCGGTGGCCAGGACTCTCCCACTGCCTGGGCCGCACCAGAAGTGATGCAGCCCTACATGCCAATGAACGGAAGGAAATCATTCCATTGGAGACCGTGGTATTGTTTGAACACATGTTACTTTTACATTGTAAGAGTAAATTGCGCCTTGTAGTTTACTCAGGATCCACACATATTCTAAGACTCTGAATAGTATTAAGTAAGATTAAAGTGTATCCTTTTTAAATGTATATGATATGATTTAAGTATATCATATGCATGGGGCTGTAAGGTAGAGAAACAAAACAAACTAGGGTTATTCTCACACCCCTGGGCAGTGGGAGTGATCTATTTAAATAAAAAATAGATGAAAATAAGCATTTTTCCCATGGTGTAGTACAAGTTTCAGTATGCCCAGGCCACCATTAAGTGGTTGGGCATGCTGGCACTTGGTAAACCAAAAGTGCAAGCATGCCCTGGTATCTAGTGCCCGTTGGTACCTGTAGTGCATTCAGATAAAAACCCCATAGACGTCCCTAATTTTCCTCTTTAGCCTGGTACTACTGGCATCTTCTTCTGGAAGCACAGACACCCGTGTAGGTAAAATTTTAAAAAACGTAAGTATTGATGCAAGACAACCTCCGCTAAGAGCTCACATCATGAATAAGCTCTTAATGCTTATACAGTCATATTGATAAACAGGCGACTTCTCTTTATTTACAATTATTTTTATAAAAATATTGATTGCAACCTGGATTGTAGCCTGGATCTGGACCCTGTCTGACCAGTTTGGAACCATAAATTAGAACTGTAATATGTGATCCAAGCTGCACTTTGCATTATTTATGATCCTATGAATTTAACCATGCCAATGCCGCATTAACAATTTGGTGCATGCATTTAATGCTACGGTATTGTGACTTTCGAAGTTATATGTAATGAATGTTTGATATATTTATAGTTATGATAAAGATAGATTACAAACAATTCTGATCATTTAGGCAATGTTTTATTCATTGGTGACTGATAGCTACACATTGTTTTATATGTTAGATCTATTGACATTTTTATTTTAAAAAAATATTTATTTTTTTCCCTGTTTGCTATATTTGTTCATCTGCTATATTTATTTTCATTATGAATATTTCACCTTAAAGACAACCTCCCAATCATATTAAATTTCACTGCACATTCTTCGTCTCATTAATTAATTGTAAAATGTTCTGGTTTTGTTTGACCTATGAAATCACTTTTCTATATATAGTAAGTACGTAAAACAATGAATTTCCAAATTTCTTTTTACTTTTCCTGACAATATAACTGATTCTCTGTGCAAAGGGCTAAGTAAACAGACTGAAAGGCGTATATTATCTTAAACTGGTTTTGCTGGATAACCCAGTCACTCAAGCACCTAGGATCCTATTCTTGCCTAATGAAAGAAGGAGAGACTTTCTCATTCAAACAACTCCTTACAGAAAGGTGATAAGTATTTTCTTTTTCTTTATGCCCTTGAGTAATATTTAAGTGTACATTTTTCCCACTAATCACAATTTTAAAGCAATCTACACTCTGGAAATTTTGACTCGAGTTATATCTGTTGGCTTGAATAAAAAAAATACTAAAAGCAAAATTATGCCCAAATGGTGGTCAAGGGCCTGTAGCTTTATGGCAGATCTTTTATTTTGTTCTAACAAAGATTTTGAACTAGCAAATAAGCCATGGAGAGAACAATAAACCCAATTGTCTGTGCATATTTCAATTTGCTTTAGGATTGTGATTGTACAATTTGTCCCAGACAATTTTCACCTCTACATCTCATTGGTGTTTTGTCCGTAAAATATCACTTAAATAACTGGTTAGTCTGCTTGTCTGGTTACATATTACAGTAATAACCCTTTGCAGGTTTTATTTGGCTGCTTCCTACTTAACAGATTACATTAAGTTCTTTGAAAGTGGCAAACTGTAACACATCTAAATCTTTTCCCAGAAATAAACAACTTTTAAAACAATCCCCTTAGGGTCTAAGAAACCTGTTACATTTTTGAATAATTATAGAGTAGTAATCTATGTTGTTCGTCTTCTCATGCAGCAGGTGCAACTATGGCCTGGTACACAACAACTTATATGTAAAACTTGGCTCGTCAGTAACAAAGGGATAATTGGAATTTTCTAAGCAAGATTAATGGACAATAATGTACACACTACCTAATTTTTAAGAAATAAAAAATGCATTAAAAATAAATTAATGATACAATATTTAGTAAGATTATGTTGTTTTTTGTAGTTTTCTTTATACAAAGCAAAGGCGGCATGACCTATCTGGGAGAGGAGGGAGCGATGGGTCCAAGCCGATGGAAACAATAAGACAGCCTTTCTCACAGACAGTGCAAATCACTGGTCCAAAGAGGAGGGAAGTGGTGTCTTAGGAGAAGGAAGGCAGCAGAGGTGGTGATTGGGACCAGAATCTGGAAACATTCAGAAAGAATTTCTCACAAACAGTGCGAGTCTCAGGTCTGACGAGGAGGGTTATCGCCACACATGACTAAGAAAATGATGAATGGAGACTGTTTACCAGTGGTTGGCGCTAACCAAAGTCTAAGACCCAAAGTCTAATATACCCCCGGTATTTGCCAGGTATCCCTGCAAAGTGTTTTGGACTTCGCTAGGTGGGACGTGCAGGTCTTGGTTCTCTAAGTCAGTTACTCATGAAACAAGTAGGTTAAACAGCATAGTCAGACAATCTGTGGTCAAGCCGGGCAGGAGTGAAGTACCAAATAGGAATGCAGGAGAATGGTCAGGAAGCCAAAGGTCAGATGCTGGTTTCAGTGAGCAGCAAAATCAGAATCCAGAGGGATAGGTTAAAGACTAGCTGAGGTCACAACAAGGAGTGGTTACACAGGATGTAAAAGAAACAGAAACTTGCCTGCAGACCTTTGGCAAATGAATTTAAAGAAAGGTGTTGAAGTCAAAATCCAAATTAAGGCCAGAAAGTGACAAAGTTTTCAAATTAAAATTCATTTTGCTTCCTCTTGGGATATTTTTTTTTATAAAAGCCCCACCTCATCATGCATATACCAATAAATTTTAATCCAGATGCATCAGGATTATGCGAGTGCAGGAAGTGATCAGGAACACTATGATTTTCAAACTTAATTGTTATGTTTCTTTGATGTTCAAGAATTCTTGTGCTTAATTTCCTAATCGTTTTCCCTATGTACTGTTTCCCGCAGGGGCACTTGAGCATGTAAATAACACCTATTGGGGCATATTCAATTGTTGGCGTTATAGCCAAAAATCTCGCGGCGCGCACACTATTACCATTATTATGGAGTCGTCCTCTGTTTTTCTTGCACCCTTTTTCCTCTCCCCCTTTATATCTAGAAGGCACTCTCTCTCAGTATCTTTCAATTCCACATAGGCTTTTTCCATTGTTTCTACACTGTAGTCTCTTTCAAGAAATCTTTATTTAAGTAAGGCTGCCTGTTTGTCATACTCGCTTCTGTCTGAGCAGTTGTGTCTCAGCCTAGTAAACTTGTCTTTCGGGATATTGAGCAACCAGTTGTTGTGGTGACTGCTAGATGTAGGTATGAAGGAGTTGCAGTCAACTGGTTTGAAGAAAGTCCTTGTGTTTAGTCTGTTGTCTTTGACATAAATCTCTAAGTCCAGAAATATAGTAAATTGTCATAAAACGGGGATAGAAGTATTGTATACTTGCCTGTTAAGAAATGATGATTTTAACTATTGTAAATGAAAGGTATTTAGGCTTTCTACCATACGCTACCAGAACGGGAATCTATGTCTTTTTATGTTCACTTTTTACCAAGCTGTTAATCATGATCTATTAGACATAAGACTATAACTATAACTAGGAGCGAACTCCCCCCCCATAGCAGTTCCGCGAACCTGTTTATGGTGAACCCCACTGGACCAGAAATAATTGTGGTCTAAAACAAACCTAATACTTTCAAAAAGAAGATTGGATTGTAGGGAATGCAAGATTCTTTTTCTAGTATGGTTTTAACTTGATTACACTCCGCCTGATGATCAATATGGTGTAAAGGGATGACACGTCACATGTCATTAGAGAAAAATTGTTTTCTCTTTTATTATTTTTAGGCATGTCCAGGACGTGGCCAGTATTCCTTAGGTAGATATTTTGTTTCACAACCAGAGGTTGCAGGAAGAAATCGATATAGCTAGAGAGATTGCTGGTAAGTAAGCCAATGCCAGACACAATGGGCCTTCCAGGTGGATTGATTAGTGTTTTGTGTAATTTGGGTAGATGATAGATGACCGGTTACCTTGGGATTTTTTTACAGACAGATATGTATTCTCATTTTTGTTTAAAATGCCCTTAGTTGTTGCCTTGTTTAAAAGCTTCTTAAGGTCTTTTCGATATTCCTTTGTGGGATTACTTAGCAGACATTCGTATGTTTGAGGTATCGCTAAGTTGCCTCTCAAGTTCGGCCTCATAGTCTGCCCTGTTTAGAATAGCAATCCCACTACCCTTATCTGCAGGCTTAAGTATTATTTCCTTGTTAACCTCCAATTCCCTAATTGCTTTTCTCTCAGCATTTGTGATATTAGACCTCTTAGATGCTTTTTGAATAGGAAACAGTTCCAGGTCCCTTTCTACTAATTTTTTACATATCTTGCTTTTGGAACTTTATCTTATTAATATAGACAACATTTTGAAACCATTGCGAATTAGAACTTTAGGATTATCGACAGCAATATGTCACTGCTTATTGAAGCGGTCGATCCCAACCACTCTACCACACTCTCAGGACTTAGTATTTCTGGTTTGGGCTACTTGTGGAAGAAGACCCCAGCCTGTTGGACATATATTGAAAGTAAGGTCTGTGGGACCTGTATGCAAACTTTATACAAAATGCTTCTTTTTCTGGAATATTTCTGCTTAGCCTATATGCTTTTGTCCCAATGAATTGGCATTGCTTATTGTTTATCTGTTTAATCTACTGCCTTGGAGTTAGGCTTTTATTTACTGGTCCGGACGTTTTATTCAGTTTTTTGGTTGTAATAAATCTGTATTTTAGTTCACTTTGCATACACTCTGACACCTGTGATTTTTATGTTTCCATTACATTTAAGACCTGGTGCTATAGGGTTACATGCATTCATTAATACTGTTTGTACCCTTGATTTCACCTCAATACGCCAAGGACAACCTCCTACCTGTATTTCACTTTCTGAGGTTAAGGAACCCACCTCTTCAACCGGTTTAACCATTTTGGCTGCACACACCTTCAGAAGGGAGGGCAAGTTTTTCCCACCTTCTTTACTTACATGTTCTGGCATGCATGCATGTCAATTATCACAACTGTACATCAATTACACCTGTCCTGTAGCTAGAGCAGGTAACACAGTTAAAAAAACATGTACCTAAGAGATTCCCAGAGCTTGAATAGGATGAATGTGTCAGTAGGTGCGAGGCTTCATATTTTAAAGCACTGTTGTGGAAGTACAAGTACCAGCATGTCCATTGACTGGCCGGACATGCTGGTACATATAGTTATTATTATGATCTTTTACTTATAAAGTGGTATACAATGTTATACCATACCATCAGTTCTCCTACTGCTTTGATTATAATAGTATCAAATTTCATTCACTTGCATTTTCCGTATCGCCATTTCAAAATTTCCATATCACCACTTCTAAATTTCCATGGCACCACTTCTAAACTTCCATAGCACCTCTTTGACCATTGCATGCAACAACATGAGACAAAATATAAAGGTGGCCCTGTTCATACAATCTAAGAGGGTACACATACAGTTCTATTATAATACCTACCATTATTTCACAAATATAGCGCTATTTTTTAAAATATAGCTGACATAATTTTAGTGATGTACATACTGCACTCATTGTTTTTCCCCCGCCCAGACTCCCATCCCACCATGACCTCTCTATCGTTGTTAATAACTCCACTATCTCCTCTGTCACCCAACTCCACTGCCTGGGTGTCACTCTTGACTCCTCTCTCTCTTTTGCCCCCACATTCAATCCCTCGCCCAAGCCTGTCGCTTCAAACTCCGTAACATTGCACGCATCCGTCCCTTCCTCTCTCAAAATGCCACCAAAACTATCATCCATGCTCTCATCATCTCCCGCCTCAATTACTGCAACCTTCTCCTTACTGGCCTCCCCCCACTCCCAAATTGCCCCCCTCCGCTCTATACTCAATGCGGCTGCAAGACTCATCTTCCTCTCACGCCGCTCCTCCTCCGCCTCTCCTCTCTGTCTCAACTTACACTGGCATCCCTTCCCCTACAGAATCCTTTTTAAACTCCTTACCACCACTTACAAGGCTCTCTCCCAGTCTACTGCCCCTTATATCTCTAATCTCCTCTCCATTCACACTCCTGCCCGCTCCCTGCGCTCGGCCAATGATCGCCGCCTCTCCTCCATACTGATCACCTCTTCCCACTATCGAATCCAAGACTTCTCCCATGCTGCCTCCCTTCACTGGAATGACCTCCCTCGCTCCATCCGTCTCTCTCCCAATCTGTTCTCCTTAAAACGGGCACTTAAAACTCACCTGTTCCTTAAGGCCTACCAACCATCCACTTAACCTCTCATCTCTTCTGCTCATCCTCCCCTGACCCCTCTTCTCTCTCCCCTTTGCTTCACTGGCTCCCTTTTGTGCCTGACTTTGTTTACCCTCCCTTAGGATGTAAGCTTGAATGAGCAGGGCCCTCTTCCCTCCTGTCTCCATACCTGTTCTTCTGCTCCGTCTCTACAGTATTTGCCTGCGCAGAGTTTCTGAAGTATTGGTACTTCGTGTTTATTAGAGATGGGCGGGCTCGGTTCCCTGAGATCTGAATCCATCTGAATTCAGCCTATCCGAGTACCGAGACGAGCAGGCTCGGTACTCTCACGCCTATTCGGAATCGAAATCGAGGCAAAATGTCATTGTAACGTATTCGTATTTCTGCGCTCGGTTCTCGCGAGATTTGAAAAGCATAAATACCAGCCTCCACAGCAATCCATCGCCATTTGACAGAGGGAGAGAGCAGGGTTAGGTCACAGACTATATTAGCACAGGGACAGAGCAATACAATTCTAATATTAATACTGTTAAATATGATTTTTTGTTAAGGCCTTTGTTCAGCCATTTTATTGTAACTTGCATAGAAATATTATTTGCTAAAAAAGATTATTCATTTTTCTGCTGATGTGAGCCTATGGCCTTGAAGTTAAGCTGACATAGAGAACACCTGAAGAATGTAACCAGATATGAAAACAATAGACATTTTCATATTCAGCTCGTAGTGTGGGAGCTGTGCCCTTGTAGCATATAGGAGATGAACTTGCAGCTCCCCTTGAGATAAAAATAATAGACTCATCTGTCCTTAGAAGGAGGAGAAAGAAAACATCTCAAGAATACGTGAGAAAGTTAATCAGTAGCGCTTCCCATAGACTAGTGGTATAGACTTGTATGCTAATGACATAAGATTCATTTATCCAGTAGGCTATTAAAAACGTGTATCTTTGTATAAATAAACTAGAGAATATTGCTTGTATACAGAACTTGGTCTGTGTCAATTCTCTCCAGCTGATTGAAGCGCTTCCAGATATACTTGACACTACAGGCAGACTTGGGTCAGAATTTTAGATCTTACAATACCATTTGCAATTGTTAGAGCAGTAATAGAGGAGGATAGAGGAGGTTTTTTTTTTTTTTTTTTGGCACTACAAATGATTTGGGGTGTCCAATATTCCACAGTGTTTTACACTAACTTTTCTCGCTGTCAAAAAAGTCATCTTTGTCAGCAATATCTATCTAATACAATATTTTGCACTACAAGTGATTTGGGGTGTCCAATATTCCCCAGTGTTTTACACAAATTTTTCTGGCTGTCCAAAAAGTCATCTTTGTCAGCAATATCTATCTAATACAATATTTTGCACTACAAGTGATTTCGGCTCATTAAAATGGATTCAAAGCAGTCCACATATGAGCAGAATCAGCAACCAGGTTCTGTCACCAGTCCTGATGGTAGTGTTCCCAGTACGTCATCTAGAAAAGGCGATGTAAAAGTACATAGTCTTTTTAAATCAGGGAAAAAAACACACACCAAAATAAAATTTACCGTGTTGAAGCGAAAAAGAAGTGTAACTGAGGAAAAGTTAACTGCCGATAAATTTTTTTTTGCCAACATGCCATTCTACACAAGCAGTGGCAAAGAAAGAATGAGGCCTTCGCCTTTCTCTATTAGTGGCAGATCTAAAAATATTACTGAGCCTTCTTCTTGTAAGGTCACTCATGAGCAAGCAAGACCAAGTAATATGCAGTATAAAAGTGGTGCACAACTACTGTTAAGCGTCAAAGCCGAGCTGCAAGAAAACAGTAAGGCATTAGAGGATAATGTAGGCTTCCTCAGGGATATATCAGTAATGAGCCATTAGTCAGCTTGCAGGTTTAAATAGCCCACCTAGCAGTCACTGATTGGTGTTGCTCTGAAAGTAGGAGGTGCTAATCAAAAGCTTGCTGATTTGCCGATCGCAATGGATATGTTGAATCCTTGTGCTGTGGTCCCATGTGCTCTTATAATAAAAAGTCCATAGAACTACATCTGTGCTTTTGCAATAGAGTCCCATGATGCACCAAACTATATAATTAGATGATACATTAGTAGTATAGCATAAAGACAAATATTAGCAAATATCTTAAGCTATAAGATAGTGGACACATAGCTCATATGCATACTAATAAGTGTGTATAAAGGCTGCATCTATGTTTACTTAAGTTAGTGACCTGTATATATAAGGTAATGTGTTTGTAAGTATAAAACGGAGTGTCCCAGTTTGATTTATTTTTAACTATTTTCAATTCTTCAGAAAACTCCCTAGGTCAAAGTCTAGATTAAGCCCATATGATGCCAAGGATCCTACCTCATATATCCATTTGCTCAGCAGCTAATTAACCTACCAGTATGTTTTTGGAGTGTGGGAGGAAACTGAAGCACCTGGAGGAAACCCACATAAACACGGAGATAACATAGAATCTCTTCAGAAATAAGTCCCTGATCGGGTATCAAATTCATGAACCCAGTGCGTTGAAGCAGAAATACTAAACACTGAAAAGGAATTTTTAAATATACAATATTATAACTAGAGATGGTCACTGACCCCCGTGTTTTGGTTTTGGATTCGGTTTTGGATCTGGATTACCATCGTGTTTTGGTTTTGGTTTTGGTTTTGCAAAACTGCCATTGCGTGTTTTGGTTTTGGTTTTGTTTTTGTTTGGTTTTGTTTTGCAATTTGTTATAAAAATTACATTTATTGGTGTTAAAATAACATAATTTAGGTATTATTTTGTAGCTACATTATTATTAACCTCAGTAACACTAATTTCCAATCATTTTTTTATTCAATTTTGAACACCTCCTATGTCACAATATGATTTTCATACACTTGAAAAGAAAAATTGTTGCAGTTCTTGCCAGTGATAACAAAAAGGCCATTGTCATGCCTGGGCATAAAACCAAAAATCCATCTCTTAAGTGTGGAATTATTTTTACACGAATCCTGGCAAGAGTTGTCTATCCATTTGTAGCATTTTTAAAGCCACACTCAGTAGAGGTAGGGACCTTAACCATCTGGGATCCTCATCCATGTTTCGTCATTTTTCAGCGAGTTATTGGAAAACTGTTGGGAAAATCAGAAACTTCGGTTAAAAAAAAAATAACAACAAGCATTCCAGCATAATCTACCTCCCTTCTCTCATCTACATTCCAGCACCTGCAATCTTCCCCCCCAACAATTGGCAGTTAAACAATCCTCTGCAAGAGGAAGCAAGAATGAAACCTGTCACCCAGTCGCAAAGCGGATCACAGACGCCCTGGGTACTATGCTAGTGTTAGATCTGCGTCCAATGTCCACTATTAATACAGTTGGTTTAAGACATTTAATTGAGGTGTTATGTCCCTGTTAGCAAATGTCATCACTATACCATTTTACTAGAAAAGCTAATTCTCTCCTGTACCGGAAAGTTCCTAAAAATGTCATTATTGGGTGACAAAATGGTATTCTACCCACTGTATACTTAACCACAGATATGTGTACAAGCGTAACTGGGCAAACAAAAGATTATATGACTGTGAAAGCCCACTGGGTTGGCCATTCGCCTTCCCCAGCATTGACAGCAGCAGCATGTACCCGGTACATCACATTTTTGAGAAGTAGGCTACTCTGTGTATCAGCAGCTTCACTAATAGGCATACAGCTGACAAACTGTTCCAAAAACTAAGGGATGTCATTGAAAGATGGCTAATCCTGCTTGGAGTCTCCTGAGGATATGTCATTTCTGATTACGACCCCAATATTGGTCCAGCATTACAGCGGGGTGGAATTCCATCACATTTCCTGTTTTGCACACACTATCAACTTGGTGTTACAGAATTTTGAAAAATGACATGCAGGAGATGCTGTTTGTGTCCATAAACATTTAGGGTCAATTTCTAGTTTCTGCAACAGCATGTAGGAGAATGCAGCAGCTGCAAGAAGACTAGCATTTGAGGGGAATATACTTTAGTCCAGCGAAGTAGTTACCTGTGAAGAAAGTGCAGACACGGTTAGCTTGAGTCAAGTGATTGCCTTAATAATAGATTTTGAAAAGGTGCTACATAAAATTATATAGTGCAATAAAACAAAGTAAATGTGCTAACTATATTTTAATTGTAGATGAAATACTTACTTTTATTTGCAAGGATCCCAGACTTATCAACATCTTGTTGGGACGTCTTCTCCTTCAGTTTCTCTGGCAACTGCTTGTTGTAAAAGAAATTGCTTTCCCAAGACACCCAGTGGTGATGCAGATGAGTCCGCTAAACATTTTGATATTTGCTGTGCTGTAAAAGAATTGCCCAAAAATTGTGACAGCTCTGCCCTAAAATCAACTAGTCATTCCCTTTGGAAGGCCATTATCAGCAATTACATCATACTACACAGACTTCTATGATATTGGGATGAATTAGTATTGTTGGAGGAAGATTATCACTAAACCCTGCCACCTCTCCAGTTTCGCAGTGAGCTATGGTACAATAAAATGTAACTGCAGATTTAGACCAAGACTGTCAGCCCTATTATTTCTATTTCAGCAATTGCAATTAGCAATGGAGCAATGGAGCTCTTCTCTTTGGGTGTTACCTATATAACGCAGCACAATTTGCCTGCAAATTCTACAGACAAGCCTGCTTGTCTTCCTCTCCATCAATGACTCTTAGCAATTGAGCACTCGTCTTTGGGTGTATATTACACCCAAACATTATTAGTGAAAATTATGAAAAATACAGTTTAATCCCTGATAGGCCCTCCACCATCCTTTGCATGTTAATAGTAGGATTGGTTGGAATTATGGTCAAGGTCACACATTTTTTTGACAAATCCTTCAAACCAGCCCAGATGTCAAACTGTTGTGGTCTGCCACCTGCGTCATCCCTGCTTGTGTTTGGAAAGTGCATTTTGGTGCCAGAACCTCACATGCCAGAACTGCTCCCACTGGTGCCACACTGCTGCAGGACTTACACAATCAACCGCATCCTCATCGTCGGATACCCAAATCTCCCCCACATCCTCTTCTAAAGACAAAGTGTCATCCTCACTTGGTGTATCACCGGCTACACTCGGGCTGTTCAGGCACACATCAGCAGTACTGCTGAAAGGGCCCTTCTTTATGGGTACACTAACAGAATGGTCACGATTAGACATCCCACTGTTGAATGGACTCTCCACAGGGATTGGTGTCATTTCTGATTCAGAGCAAACATTATCCTCTAATGCCTTACTGTTATCTTGCAGCTCGGCTTTGACGCGCAACAGTAGTTGTGCACAAATTGTAGGCTAGGTAACTTTTTGGGATCTGCCCCTAATAGCCAAAGGTGAAGGCCTCATTCTCTCTTTGCTACTACGTGTGTAGAATGGCATGCTTGCAATTTTTTTTTTATCGTTACTTAACTTTTGCTCAGTTACACTTTTTCGCTTCAATACAGTAAATTTTTTGGGGGTTTTTGTTTTTTGCACTAATTTGGAAACACTCTGTTGTTTGACATCGCCTTGGCCAGATGACGTACTGGGAACACTAACATCAGGACTGGTGACAGAACCTGGTTGCTCATTCTGATCATATGTGAACTGCTTTGAATCCATTCTGAGCGCAAAGCACTGGGGAGTGCTAAAAATTATTTGGTAGATACTGCTGACAGATATGACTTTTGACAGCCAGAAATATTAATGCACAATTAGGGAGGACACCCCAAAAGCACTGAGGAGTGCTAAAAATTATTTAGTAGATACTGCTGACAGATATAACTTTTGACAGCCAGAAATATTAATGCACAATTAGGGAGGACACCCCAAAAGCACTGAGGAGTGCTAAAAATTATTTAGTAGATACTGCTGACAGATATGACTTTTGACAGCCAGAAATATTAATGCACAATTAGGGAGGACACCCCAAAAGCACTGAGGAGTGCTAAAAATTAGTTGGTAGATACTGCTGACAGATATGACTTTTGACAGCCAGAAATATTTATGTACAATTATGGGGGACACCCCAAAAGCGCTGGGGAGTGCCAAAGAAAAAATAATAAACCTCTATCCTCCTCTCTGCACTAGCGATTTTGGTTAGAGCAATTGCAAGAACAATATTGTATTCTCTGTCCCTGCTCTAATCAGCCTATGACTACACCCTGCTCTCTCCCTCTGTCAAATGGCGATGGATTGCTGTGGAGGCGTGTATTTATAAAGTTGAAGTATCGCGAGAACCGAGCCCCGAGATCCGATGACGTTCGGCCTCGATTTGGATTTGGAACGGGCGGGAGAGTACCGAGCTGCTCAGCTCGGTACTCGGATAGCCAAAGTTCGGGTGGGTTCGGTTCTCGGAGAACCGGACCCGCCCATCTCTAATTATAACGTTCAGTAGAAATAACATGATGGGAATTGCAGTGGTCCAAGGTCCACCAAGAGGGTATTTAATGGAAAACAACTGACTGAGCAGTCAAGTGACCCTGGAAAATGTTTAAGAATGCCGGCAACTATGTTGCTTGAAGGGAAGTGTCCCAGAAGCTCATCTCAGAAAAGCGAGAGGGCTATTTTTTAGGAGTGGGATAGTGTATGGGTCTGTCCTTTTTATTTGATTAGAGGTTACATTGGTTACATGGGTGTCCGAATATTAAAATTCAAAACATGATATTACTGCATGCATGTCACACATATTCAGTGTCCAAGCTTTGATAAACTTGTCTTGCAGTTTTAAGAACAGTGTTCTACTGAAAAGAAATAACACACTTGGGCCTACTGCTCCTACTGTGATAATCTCATGTCCAGTAGTTAGCTACCTGAGTGCAGAGTACGGCACTGCTCTGCAGGCAGGCCCAGCGCTCCCATTAGGCAAGGTTAGGCACTTGCCTAGGCCGCCGGGCTCTGGAGGGCGCCTGGAGGGCGCCACAGAATACTAAAAGACTTTAAAACTGTGCGGCGACCACTGACCATACCTGTCACTGCCCCCGCACAGCATTCAGATGCACGGGGAGGGGGGGGAAGAGGCTATTTTGTCACCACCGCCGCCTCTCTGCTCCGTCTCCTCCCCTCCACTTACTAGTGTCAGTGAGTGGAGGGGAGGAGACGGAGCAGAGAGGCGGCGGTGGTGAGACAAGGTAAGGGGAGGAGGGAGGAGGGAGGAGGGAGGAGGGCGGTGATTTTTGTGGGGGGGGGGGGCGCTGCTTTTTTAAAAATGCCTAGGGAGCCGTGGACCCTAGCACCGGCCCTGTCTGCAGGGATTGACAAACAGTCATCAACAGGATCAATGGTTTGGGAGAAAATGTGACTTAACCACTGACTTCACTATTCTGAGACCTGCAGTTTGCATCTATTCAGAAGCCTCTAGAGTACTGCCATGGACCTATCCCTAAAGTGTGGAGAGTCATCATTGTCTTTGCCATTTTATGTGTACTAATAAAGCTTGTATTTCCATCTATATAATAGTGATGCTCATAGATCACACCAACCCTAGGTAACAATACATTTTTGTCCACATTCTGAACTTACTAGTGACTAATACGTCTCCAGATACAATGCATAAAACTAATTTACATTTTTTTTCCTTTAAAACCTCTTTGAATAAAGAAATCCATGTACAAATAGCAAAGTGTCCTATTGCAAATCAAATGATAATTGCAGCATTGCCCGATATTTATATAGTGTTGCTGTAAAAAAAAAACCTATGTCAATAGATCTCTTGTCTTTTACGATGTGAACTTTCTCATTCCTTGATATGATCTAAATACAGTAAAGGAATTCCAAAATGTACAGGAAATAAAGCACTGGAAATAAAGCAAAAAAACGAAGAAGCAAAATATAAAAAAAAAAAAATGAACACGATTAGTGGAATGAGCTATACAGAGGGCAAACTAGATGGACCAGTTTCAAACTGAAGTTTCTAGCTCTTCTAGTAATGGCAGATTAGGTGATCAGATATACTGTACGAAAATGTCAACTTTTTAAGATTAACAGTACGTCAGTACCTGCTTAAAACCGGAATTAATACCCTAAGGTATTGCAGCTACTTATGTTCATTATATACTCTAATCTGCAGTAAAACACAAGTATGTGACTCTGATTCTAAAAGGTCATTAATTGCAATTCGACTAAATAATATACAGACGCTATGGGCTTGAGTCATTAAGGAGAGCAAAGCAAAAAAAAAAAGGAGTAAGTTTGCTCCTGGACAAACCATGTTATGATACAAGGGGTGCAATTTTAATTTATTATTTTGCACATAAGTTAAATACTGAACCTACATGAGGAGATAAGTGTTTAAAATAATACATGGGTATCTTACAAATGTACTGTGTACTAGCAGTTTTAGATGTGTAATGCTTTTTATGAATGGATGCTGGGATAGTTGCACATTTGGATACAATGTATTAGGTTTCACTACTGACTAAGGGTCTGATTCTGAATGGAAGCAAGTGTAAGCATAACTAGTTTTTTTTAAAAAGTTACACCTAAGTGAATGTGTATTTACTGAAGGTCTGAAAGAGTATCAGATGTGTCCGCTTGCCAACAGTCTCAGCCCTCAGACATTTACATCTAACTTGTGAGCATGTACAAAAACCTTTTTGCTTGTATGTTACAAACATAATTGTTATAAAGAATCATTACAACTTGAATTAACTAGCTAATACAGCAGGACCAACTTCCACAAATATGCATGAAAAAATATATTTCCTACAACGCGTTCAGGTAATCCTAATTTATGGTCGAGCAACTACAAAAGTCTCAAGAGTCTGCAAATAATTTGCAAACCTCTAGTTACAAGCAGTTCACTAGTTTGGGTGTACATCATCATCTGCTACTTACACCTGCCCCTGACCACTAACAAATAAAATTACCTTTTCAGACCTGCAACTGAGTCCCAGTCTGAAGCTGAATGCAATTTCACTTACTGTATATTGCCTACTTTAGAACACCCCTTTATAGACAAAATGAGAGGGGGGGTCTAGTGCCTGGAAACCCCCCTCCCAGCCTGAGGCACTGTATGCTTAAGGTGGCTGGACCCTGCCCCCGGGACCAGCCACTTTGCAGCCTGTGTGCAGATTGTTTCTGTCTGCACTGTTCACAGCCATCTCTCCCCTGCTGTGTCCCACCACCACTCTCTGCTCCCCTGCTGTGTGTCCCCGCCCTTTTCTCCCACTGCTGTGTCCCCGCCCCTTTCTCCCCTGCTGTTTGTCTCAAGTGTGCCCCTGGAGGACACAAAACACAGCACTAGATAAAGAGGGTAAGTGTGTGAGTGTGTGAATGTGAGCGTGTGTGTGGGGACTCCCATGTGCTTTTAATGTAAATGTTCCTTTGTAAACATAGGCTTGGAGGGACTTTTAATATAAGTGTGGGGAGGGGAGAAAGGGGATTTTAATGTAAGTGTATTTTGGGGATTTTATGTGATGTGGAGTGTGAAATATTTATTTTAATATTAGGTTGAGTGTGGGAGCTTTTTATTTATTGGTGGGGTGAAGGTTGGGGATATTTAATTTAATAGTGGGGTTATAGCGGACCTAATAAGGGTGGGATGATGGGACTATTCATTTATTACTGAGGTGGTTTGGGCGATATTAATTGAATGTGTGGCTGAGATTGGAGAGAAGGAGAGCTATTTCTTAAAAGTGAATGCTAATTATTTAAGGTTTGGGAGGAAATTGGTTTATTTATTAAATGTAGATACTATCAATTTAATGTTAGGTTAGTTTGGGGGGAAATGGATCTTTCATTAAAGGTGAATGACATTAATTTAATGTCCGGGTTGGTTGCTGGGAGGCCTAATTATTAAATGTGGGTGCTTTTGATTTAATATCGGGCTGCTTTGGGGGAGGGAGGCCTCCCGTTTTCACTCATTTCTGGGATTTCTATATCATGTACCTGTCCTTTTTCCAAACAGGGACCCAACATTCCAGGATCCAGACAAGCAGCAACTGAGCTTAGGACATGAGCAGCAGCAACAAGTAGTGAAAGCACCAAGAACAGGTAGGAGAGAGGAGGACAGTCTGCCAACTGTTCTGACACACTCAGTCAGGACTTTGTCCTGGCTGTAGGGAAAGTTGGGAGGTATGTCCCATTTCATGCGGCTCTGCTCGAAAAGGGAGAGCTGTGTGCCTCTAACAGTAGTGTACGCAGCATTACCTGTGTATATTATGGGGATAGCAAGAGTTGGAGAGCAGCCAAGCACTGTCTAAAATTATAGCTACACCTCCATGCAGGCTGGTCACGTCCACTGGCAGTGTGGCGTGGAAACCCCTCTCTACAAATCCTGCGTTTGCCCTTGCCCTTCCCTCTGCCATATTGACTCTTCAGGCATAAGGAGTTGCAAATGACAAAAAGTTGCAGGTCTGAATAGCCTCAGTAGAGTATGTTCTCTTTCTGAGCAGTGTGCAAAAGCGTAAAGATATATTACGCAAACTGGAGTACGTCTCACTCTGAATCAAGTCTTAAATTTTTCTTATTTTTTATGCCATCCAACCAACTACTTTATAAAACTCTTATGGAGAGTAGCGCTAAACAATGAAAAGAGTGTAAACATGAATATACAAAAGGTTTTGATAAAAAGTTAAATGTATTTAACGCAAGCAAGTGTGAATCATTTGCAACAATCTTGATAGTATATGAATGCAGTAATACATGCAATGCATTAAAGGGAATTATTAGTTTATACAGTAATTACTAGAAACCCATTTTAAATCTGTAGTATCTAATATAAAAGCTAGTAAGTGCCGTAGATCTATTATGGAGCTGATCCATCTCAGTAGGATGAATTTAGCTGAATTATAAAGTCCAGTGTATGCTTATAAGACGCATTGCATTACTAAGATGGTTTAACAATTGATTTGGAAAAACTATCCTTCTGTTTATTGAATTGAAGGTGTTAACATACTTTCTGCCACAATATATATTAATTTCTAAAAACTAAAAGGGTTGAAAGATATATCTTATCCCATCTTTCGAAGAGAGATAGAGATTTACTATCATAATATGGAAACATTAGAAAAATAATAAGTCCCAGAAGGAATAGTAGACAGTGGAATGCTTTAATGTGGATCAGCTTCAAACACTCTGTCATTTTAACATATACTTGAGCACTACACTTCATTATATTTGACTTTTTTTAATAGTATTATACAATAGGAATGAATAATAGTACTTTTAACTTTTTATTTTCCTTTGCTTTCGTATTTTTTTCTGTGACGTGTGCTTCATATGCATTTTCCTCTGTTCCGAGGTTATAATAGATATTGTTCCAAGATATAGTAGTTTGTTTTCGTCTCCTGGGAGAGCCCCTTTCAAAGGATTCCCTATTTTTCATTTTTCCCTCTTCAAATAGCAAAGTATATGCTATACTTGCCAACTCTCCCTGAATGTCAGAGAGACTCCCTGAAATAGGGGTGATCTTCCTCACTCCCTGAAGAGTCTGGCATTCTCCCTGATGCTGAGCCATTAAAAGACATGGTTGGCTTCGCCATAATTGGCATGATGACACAGTTCAGTAATTGTGTCCTATATCCATGTATTGATGCCTATGGAGGTGGCCATTTTCACGGAGGCCAAGATTTAATCAAAGACTGACAGGTAAGACAACATGACTTCAGTAATGGAGACAGAAATGTAAAAGACACTTCAGTGTCTAGAGATTCATTAGCTGCTTTTCTTTAACGCATAGTTGCCTACTTTCCCAGAATGTCTGGGAGACTCCCACAATTCTGGGAGACCTCCCAGGCTCCAGGGAGTGCAGGGCAAACTCCCGGTTCTCGCCCCCGCAATAGATAAGTAGCGGGGCTTAATGACGTAAATATTGCGTCATCTTAGCCCCGCCCCCTGCTGTAATTGGCCAAAATTGTCACAATTGTTTGGGGGGTGGGGCCATCATGATGCAATTCATCAAGCCCCGCCCCACAACCCCACCTCCCCCAGGATCTCCCTGAAGCCAAAGAGGAAAAGTTAGCAAGTATGGTATATGCTATCCCGGAAGCACCTATCTCCTTTGACAATATTTGTGTAGTTATTCATATATTCCAGAGGTCACTTTGGACATTTGGGACAGAGACTATTATTGTAACCATATACACTTGTGTGGAAAGGATAGATACACACTACAGGAAACTTGTAACGATGCAACATCTTTAACGATTTTACCAAGGACAGAAAAAAAAAAAAGTTGATTCATGTATACACACTATACACAATTTACCTTCAGATTTGTGCTCCTCATCTGTTATAACCATGGGTTGAAAATTTTGGGACTTTGCCCACTCCATAGAGATCTATGGACACTGCTGGTCGTGAGTGCATCCACACTGCAGGATTGGAACTACATTGTTCCATCATTGAACAACATTTTTAATGCGTTTTAAAAATTAAATGAAGCGATACAATGGGCTTTGTAACATTAATCGTTCATCGCTGCTGCGTACACACTAATGTGATATCGGCCCGACCGGTCGTTTATCATTTGATTGGACCGATAATCATCTGAAAACACTGTGGTGTGCCTTAGAGTAATACAGTCCCCACCAGCGTAACAAAAAATTGTTTTGTCTATTGTTTCCATGTGACAATTTATAACAAGATAAAGAAAAGATTGGTAAGCACTTGTAATAGGGACACATGGCACATAGCCAGCACACAAAGCATTCGGTGAGCTCACAGTTATTGAAACTACTGAAAGTTCTCTGCACAACCTAACACTGTATACTTAGAAGAAATTCTTTAGCAACCCTTCACTTATAAAAAAAATATGGTTTGGACTGTTCTTTTTGTTTTATTCTTTTCAAAGGTGAGTGTGACTAATACTTTGACGAGGAAATAAGCAACCTGAGATCCATTTAAGATTTAAGCCCACCATAGAAAACAGGTCATTACAGGGAAGGTTTCTTAAGTTTATTTTTTGTTTACTTTTGCTCTAATAAAATAGTTTTGTCAAAGCGAGACATGCAAAACAATTCATACAATACACAAGTGAAATCTTTTAACACCTGTTGTACTGATAGGTATAAGAATGAAACAAATGTAATGTACTTTAATATATCATAAACAAAGTTAGCTGGTTGGCAGGGGCATAACTTAATAACTGGGCCCTATAGAAAAGTTATCTCATTGTGTGTGTCGGGGGGGGGGGGACGCAGTGTTTGTCCATCTGCTCCAAAAGTCTCCACCATGATAAATAGTGTCTGCGCGTATTGTCTAGGATAGGTGGACCTTTGTGAAATGCAAATGTCATTAAAACAAAGGGATTCATTATAAGTGAATGAGTACTGCACAGTTTTCGGACAAGTTGGGTGTATCTACTTTGGGCCTCATATACAGTTGACATATGTCCATTTTTGTGGCGCAAATATACACAGGTTCATTCTATCAAAAAGCATATGTATCTTGATTTGAGTATATGTTAGGCTTGGTGTCCCTTACACCTGGAGAGGTGGATGGGGGTAGGCTAACACAGGTTTATAAAGACCTGTATACATATGTGTTTCACACTCTCTGAAGATGCAACCTAAAGAGACTGGGACACATCCTCACATATACTTCTTAGAAGGCGTATCTTTTGCTGGTACTGAAGGTCTAGTGTACCGATACATTATAATGATAACACCAGCAGCACTATCAAGCTGCTTCTGATTGGCTGTTTGCCTATTGGCCTCTCCAGCTGATAGTATTTCAATCATTAGCATCACAACTATATTATGTCAAGTTCCATCCATCTATTCAGATTACTCATTTGTGAGGTGTTTTCATTTCATCACATGTTAAATGAAAATTACAACATTTGCATTTATTAATAACAGTTCCAAGACACTATTTTCTTTTGTGTATATGACATTATATTGTTTACGAGTAGGGTAATGTGACTTTCACATTTGCTACTAACACTATCAAGCTGCATCTTTTCACTACCATGGAACATAAGAATACACATTTGTACACCTGACATATCTTGAGAAACGTGAGGCTTCACATAGACACGTAAATATGTATACCTCTCCCCACTTCATACATTGCCCCTGTCACGTGTTACTCTGTCCTCACTAACATAATCAGATAAGTGAACATTTCACTGCTCCCCACAACATCAATACACTGATCACCTGTGAATGTTGCAATGATATGATTGTCTACGCTTTGAGGATTCCAATGATTTGATAGGCTAATAAACTGGGTAAATAACAGATAAGCAGAAAATGAAGATTCAATACAATAAGGTACTCTGTCCCAAGTGCTTATTAAAACGATGTATTTTTCTTTTTACTCCTTTTGTAAAAAACATATACTGTATTTAATGTTTCTTACATCTCTATGTCTGAACATATTCATCATCAACACATTAATGTTCATGTAAGTGATTGCTGTGAGTGGACAAAAACACAATGGCTCACTTCGAACATACAGAATCTCAACAATCACTAAAGTTGCAGCCTGAGATATTTTACTGGCGTTGCTGGTGGGGTTCGTGCCAATATTAATAGAAAATAAACATAACATTTAGAAAGTTCCTCACAAGTGATCATTTAGATCTGCTTTTTTTTATCCTACAATTTACATCATCACTTTGTAAATTATATTATCTCATTGGTGATATGTGGCTATGTAATATTTTTACAGATAAAAATATTGGAATATAGTGTTAGCATTGCTGCCTCGCAGCACTGGAGTCATGGGCTTGAGTCTGACCAGGGTCCTATCTGTGTGGCGTTTGTATGTTCTTCCTGTGTTATTCGTGGGTTTTCGCTAGGTGCTACTGTTTCCTCCCACACTCCAAAAACATACTGTTAGGTTAATTGGCTTCAAGCAAAATTAACCCTAATGTGTATGTGTGTCTATGTGGTAGGACATATGTAGAGTTTGTAGGTTCTCCCTATGTTTTCGTTGGTTTCTTCCGGGTGCTACAGTTTCTTCCCATGCTCCAAAAACATACTTGTATGTTAATTGGCTGCTTTCAAATTGACCCTAGTTTGTCTGTGTGTGTGTGTGTGTGTGTGTGTGTGTGTGTGTGTGTGTGTGTGTGTGTGTGTTAGGGAGTTTAGCCTGAAAGCTCTATTGGACTCATGTGAGCGAGTTCTCTGTACAGTGCTGCGTAATTAGTGGCGCTATGAACATAAATGATGATGATGATGATTGTAAGCTCCACCGGGGAAGGGATTGTTTTGAAAAATTAAATATTCTCTGTAAACACTGCATAATATATAGGCACTATATAAATATCTGATAATAATAATAGACAATGGCATTAACCACCTTACATTCTCCTCTGTCTCCAATTATCATACTTTCACATAGATCAACCCCCTTTTTTGACTTCCAAAAGTCTCTGATTGACTAGTAAACTTATGATAGTATCCTCTCTGCATAATATTATGTGTTAAGCTTTATAATGCGTTTGAAGCTGCGTATAGTAAATCGTGTTTAATGGTGCTTTGGATGCAAAAGCCTGCTGAGGTACATGCTCAGACATAAAGAACATGCTTTGTTTTAAAATAAATATTTCATAACTATTTGGCAATTTGCAACTCTTACCAAACATCTTGGGCGTGATTCATTGTGAGACGTACAAACGTTTCCATAATGTATCTGTCACGTCATTGAGGCACGGATATTCACTGACTGGTATTGGCACTACTAAACTGGGAGGCGCGGAGTCTAATACACCCCTGGTGTTCACCAGGGACCCCCGCATGGAGGTATGGACTTCGCTGCGGAGGCGCACAGGTCGCGGTTCTCCCAGCTTGTAACCCGCGCAGTCAAAGTATAAGAAAGGTCAGACAGTCTGGGTTAGAGCCAGCGGTAGCGCAGTACAACAAAGGAAAACCAGAAGAATGGTCAGGGACAAGCAGAGGGTCAAACCAGAACGGGCAGAAAAGTACAAGACGATAACCAGGAGAGTAGTCAGACAGGCAGAGTCAGGAACCAGTATAGCAGCAAATGGAAGATAAACACAGGAGTACAGAGGGTGTAAACCAATACTCTGGCACCCTCCTGGCGCCAGAGTGAGGTTTAAATAAGGCCAGGTGAGAGCTGGGGAGAGGAGGTGCCGGCAAACAGAGCAGCTGATCGCCGATGAGGAGGTAGAGCTGGCGTCCTGTTGCCTAGCAATGGGACCGGAGACACTGCTCATGAGCGCACAGTGCCCAATCTGGAAGGACGTCCCTTTGCTAGGCAATGGGACGTGAGTGTGCCGCAGGAGAAGGCGACCGTCTCTGGCACCTATGGAGGGTGCGGAGGCGTCACCTGACAGTATCTTTGCTTTTATTTGCACTGTGTATGCTCAGAAAATGAATGTACACAACTTAGGCTACTCAGACCTGTGATTTTTTGCCACTTATGACTCCTTTCACCTGAAGAGGCTTGGTAGTGGAGGGAAGTGATGCTCTTACGTAGGCAATGTACAGTGACGGTGTGTTCAAGCAATTGCATACGGAATGAGACTGGAACGGATTCGAGGATATGACTGAAAATGTGTTTTTATTTTCGAGTGTTCAGGGGCAGGTGTAAGTAGCTGACGATGGTAAACACCCAAACTAGCGAACGGCTAGAAATTCAATGTTTGCTAATGATTTGCAGGCGCTTATTGAGATTTTAGTACTCACTTGGATTATGATTTGCAGAACTTGTTGAAGCAAAGATAAAAGAAAGAAAATTGTATACATATGTTGGGAAGTTGTTCCTGATTTAATAGCTAAGTTATTCAATTTTATTTATGCTTCAAAGCAATTGCGTCAGTAACATACAAAATAAAATGTTTTTGCACATGTACGCAAGTTGGACGTGTCTGAGAGGTGTATCTGTTGTCAAACGGGCACATCTGCTACTCTTTTATATCTAGATGCATTTTAAACTAAATATAGCGAACATACACATACACTTGTGTGCAAATTTTTTCTATCGCAAGTAACGCTTCCGTTTGCATCACATTCTGAATCAGACCCCCTACTCTTCACTGCAATTATATATCAAATTCAGCATTACTTTTTAATTTCATGTGCACCAACATAAATGGAATACAATACTGGTGTGTTGCACTTATCTCCCCAAATGTCCCCCCCAGGATTGAAAACTGAGAGATCCATCCTCTTTACTTAGTTTTAGAGATTCCACACATTATTTGGATTTTTCCCCCCCAGATTTTCCAGTTTTTTCGAAAATATAAAACTGCCAAGATAAAAAAAAAGCTGTCTCTGGTATGTCTGCCATTCCTATAACTGGATTCTCTAACACAATAAAAATATAGTAAAAGCAGTTTTGAAATGTAAACTATAATAGACTATAGCATGTATATTCACACATATCGAGTAACAGTAGCAGGTATTTCCATTCTTCTTACTGCCTTAGCACAAAAGTAATCTATTTTAAAACTATAATTTATATCATCTATAAGTGTCTAAATACTATTTGTATACTGAAACATTTTAATTGAATACAGCCCCTAAATTATCTGTTAATTCTAAATATTAAAGGTTGTTATACTCAAATACTAAGGATTAATAAAAGCAAAGATAAAAAAATAAAACACTGTATATGGATAACTTTAATGGATGGACCATTTAGAAAAGCAAGTGCAACCTGATTTCTGCTATTCTTACAGCTGTCATAATGGTGGTGAAACCAGTCATACCTGTCAAATTCCTCCTCCTCCACATTCCAATAGTCCATCTTATAAACAGAAGTCACAACACTTCAGTCCCTACATTCTCCAGGTTAGGCAGCCACTAGGAGAGTACTGGTTTGGAGACAGTAATGACAACAGACCTATAGTAGAAACAACAGATTTAGGTTGGTGCTGTCACCATGAGTTTTCTCCCCATTGTGGTTCTCTCTGCTTTCTGCCTACTCAACGCAGCATCTACCGAGAATGGAGGTAACTATTAATTCATTTTTTCATATGAACAAATTCCTTCTTGCCAATTTTCAACAAAAAATCTACCATGTATATGGCGTGTAAAATGTAATAGTATATTTCATGAAACCATTATAACAATCAGAGGTGTTTGCAGATTGCAAAGATAATCTAAATGACTAATTAATTAATTAATTACTCTAAATGTCTAATTAACTAATTAATTTCTAATTAATATTTGGAAGTTATATAGCATGACAAATACATCAGAATTCATATTGATCTGCAACACCAGTGAAAAAACTTTACTAAATTAGATCTAATTATTGGTTATTAATGATTTAATATTAGAAAAGGTATTGGACTAACATCATACAGTGATCGATGTTTAAAAGCCTTAGTAGATACAATTTAATAACATCAGTATACATGATTACTAACTAAGAACAAACAATATTTATTTTTTATTTAGCGTTCAGTGGTCAGAGAAGCAAATTATGATCTTAGCCATAATATCCTGAGCTAAACAAATGTGTTATTCAAACTATTCCAGTAATATACAACTAGGATGTCCCTAAGAATATGCCAAAAAGACGTACGGTAATGGATGCAAATCTGAGCAAAAGATGTGCATAAGATATAACTGGTAACTCAATGTAATTTCAATATAACAATGGTTACAAATAAGTTAAACATGCTAAGAATGTTACATTTAATTGGTGTAGAAGGCAGTACGGTAAGTATTGTCATATTCACTTATAAGTATATTTTCAGAAATGACTTTTGCCTAAAATATAACAGTTTAGACTCTGCCTGTCATTTTTTAAATGGGACAGTATGACATTTGGAGGGAATTAAACACAGGGACAGAGGGGAGCAGATGTTGGCAGCCTTATTCTTACTATCTAGTTTAATCATAGGGGGCTTGAAAATGAGTATTACAAAGAGTGACTCAGTTGAAGAAGTTTAAAAGGTTCTGTTGTACAGTTTGAAAATGGTAAACCTTGTCTAGCATATAAAGTAAGTATAGCTTTATAAGTGACCATAATACATTAAGTTATTCCTTTAAATAAATCATTGGTATGCTAGCCTGTTAGCGTATTCTTTAAGCAATAAATAAAAGATTACCTCTCTCGAGAAACTAGGTGTCACTGGATCTACAGCTTATTCTTGTATTGCCACCTATTCTTAGAAGTTTAACACTTGCTGAGTATATTTGTGTATTTTATCTACAAACAGATTAAATCTGCCGTCCTGCTGGATTTTTAATCTTATTTCAGTTCTTTTCCAGTTCTTTTTGATTCAGTTAACAGAATTGTAAACCTTAGTTCTTCACTTTTATATGTAATTATTGATATATGCTTGATATGATAAAACTTTATGCGCTGAAAACATTATTTTATGGATTCTACTACACTGTATCTGTGTCTTTTTTTATTCAATGGTACATGTAAAAATCGCTTGTCTATCATAGCTAAGTAATAGTCCAGGAACTCTGGCAACAGAACAATATTTATTGGTATTGGCTAGGGAACTCAACAGCAGGGAGTGGACAAATTAAGTCCTATAATTGCGAGTGCCAAATGATCTTCTCACATCCTACCTTCCTGTCGCCTCATTCCTGCAAAGTTCCCTGGATATTTGCAATATATATTGTGCTGCTACTGAGTATTTCTATACTGTTTAAATAATATCTTTTTATTATTTGTATCCACCCTTGTTTCTGCCTGGAGACTCCCCAATGCCATTAGAATTATGACAACACAGCAATTAAAAAAAAACGATGGCCACTGCAGAGGGGAGGTGAAGTAGAAAGTGAATACCTAACATAGTTTTCTGGGTTTTATTCAAGCATTTATTAAATTACATAATTTGAATGTTTTGACAATTTAAAAATGCATGTAGGATTCGAAATGAGGGTGCTTGGTATGATTAAGCTCTCAAGAACAGGGAAGTCCAAAAAAGCCTTCAAATATTTCCCTATTGTTACAGCCTCTATTGTCTAACTTCGTGAAGGGGTAGATAAAATTACCGTGAGAGTTCTCAGCCCCTGATCTCTTACTCAACCTACATATTTTACACTTGATCACCGAAATACTCATAATTATTTAATATCCATTCTGATCCACACTTGAATTGAAAATTTCCATCCCCCACATATTAAAATATACAGTGAGACTCATAGTCCAGTATTTTCCAATAAACAGTAAGAATATCTCAGCAATGTACAGCAAGTTCCCTAACCCAAAGCCAACTCTCTCTCTTGTCAAGGTCATACTAGCATGACTGAGACTGAAACCCCTGGGACCTGGGCTACAATCCACAGGGTCCCTATTACTCATCATTGTGTGATGGCCCAGGGGTAATGGAATGTTCACAAGTGTTTAGAATAAAATGGTTGGTACCTTTGGATAGTGTGAGCTTACAGACTCTTCTTTCTCTGAGTTCTTCTGTGTTGACTTTGGCTAGACTCAATAGGATCCACACCATGCCAGAGAGGCAAGGTTTTCTCCAGCAGTACACAGACAAAGGGAAAACTGAGCTTCACTATAGGGCTTAGCAAATACAGTTTTATTTAAAAGCCTGAGATTTGTATCAGCTATAGGATTGGCAATAAACATAGCCCTTGGTTTAAATGGCATTCACTTATACAATTCACAGTACTATACCACATGTATGTATAAACAAAGCAAAGCAAGTACAATGGGCATTCACAATAAAATCAATATCAGATCTATATATTAACCTATGTCTATCAATAAAGCCCTTACTTAACTAAGCACTCTAGTAGTATTATTCAGCATTTGAAACATTGGGGGCCCCTTCTGGAGAATGGAGAAAGCTGATGTAAGTTAGACTGGTGTAGATACTGTCTCACAAAACCACATTAACATATGAAGTACAGCAACCTGTACAATTTGAATCTTGGGTCATTAACTGATAATTCATCGTCATAATTATCTTTAAGGATGTGTCTCCCTCACTGGCAGTATTTTTACTATAGTATACAATGAATTGATGGTTATCCTCCTGCAGAGGTTCACAATTCTGTTGCCTTAGAGGTCAATTTATCAGACTGTGGCATCAGTTATATGAAAATGTTTCCAGCTTAGCAATGCAGGTTAGCCAATCTTTGAAAATAGTATTAAATATTATTTTACTAACAATTGTATAAAAATGTACTGATGAACAAAAATGTTTAGTGTTACATAATTTATGTAGGCCTAAAATGTAACAGTAGCCTTGAAGAAAAGAAAAAGATGCAGGGTGTGCAAATAGAGAGCTATGGGGCATATTCAATTGGCCGCGGTACTGTTAAAAGTAATGCATCCTGCGCATTGTTACTGTTATTACGGTAGTACTAACGCCGGCTTTTTGTTTGCAGCTCCCTGAACTGCGAGCTGAAAGCCGGGTTAAAACGACCATAATAACGGTAATAGTTTTAACCCCGCGGTTCTTCGGGGGGAATTGAATTCCCCATATGAATCTTATACAATCCCCCAAAAATTTATGTTGTGATACCAAGTACTGTAGAGTTTTGTTATTTTATTTACTGATCTTTACTTTTATCTAGCTGTGAGTGAATTTACTGAAAGGTGGCAGTAATGATATACTTACACTTTTTTTTACTAATTGAAATGCTTTTATGTCACTCATAGGTGAATATTTAAATTGCAGGCAAACATCTTCTACAATTTGATTATTTGCATGATTAGAATTAATTATACATTTACCCTACACCATTTGAGAATGCAAACTCTAGTACATTTTAATCAGTTAAACAGTAATGCAATTCTTAGATGTGCACTTCCTTGTTTAATGAATGCTTTTGTTACCCAATTTTATGTGTGGTAGAGAATTAAATCTGTAAGCTCCAATGGAGGTAATATGAGAGCACTACGTGATTGTCTTCTGATTAAAAAACAACAAATATTGTTTTGAATATTAGATCTTTATTGTACACAGTTCCCAGGACAATTAAACATACTTGCGTTGGAAAACATAATCATTGGAAAAGTTTTCCTTTTTCTGAAAAAAAGTATTTTGCGATTTTTAGTCATGTCACCACTGCATTAGAAACAATTTATTTTATTTTTTTTCCCAACAGCAAATTGTCTTTATAAACGAAAGACTTACAACGATGGAGACACGGTTATTGACAATTGCCTGATATGGTAAGTAGCCAATTCTGATACCAAGAATACAGCAGAAAGATATCTTTCAGTCAACTGTTCTGTTTATCATACAGAACAGCACCACTGTCAACAACACATACAGACAACATTATGGGATGGGACAGGGCATAAGCAGGTCCCTTAGATAGGTGTGATGTCGCTGTAGCCTCCTGGCCTCTTCAGAGCATGTGTGGCCTGGCGCAAATGCCCACTGCGTATGCATCACTCAGAAGAGGACTCTCGCTGTACTCTTTTAAGAGCAGTGAAGCATCATCAGGGCCTGCTGCTTGGGCTTGGGGTGCACTGCAGCATTGCCGGGCTTCCCTCACCTTTGGGCCTATTATTGGCCATACCCCAATGCATCCCCAATAGTTCCATCACTGGAGAGACATTAAGGTAAAGCTGAGCACTATGGGCCTGATTCATTAAGGATCTTAACTTAAGAAACTTCTTATTTAAGTCTCCTGGACAAAACCATGTTACAATGCAAGGGGTACAAATTAGTATTCTGTTTTGCACATAAGTTAAATACTGACTGTTTTTTCATGTAGCACACAAATACTTGATAGCTTATTTGTATACACTGAAATTTAAAGTTGATATTTGTGTGCTACATGAAAAAAACAGTCAGTATTTAAATAAGAAGTTTCTTAAGTTAAGTTCCTTAATGAATTAGGCCCTATGTGATTAACTAAAAAAATGATATTTCTCTCTGTCCTCATTTGCCCTGGAATACAGTTACATTATATGAACTTCCACCTTTTTTCTTTTTGAAACTCAGATTTTCTGTACAAAGCTAAGTACAGAACCAAAAAAATTGCAGTCCTATCAAGTCAGAACATCTCAATCACCAATGGATATGACAATTAAAATAGCAAAATGTAAATATATGGTAGTTTTATATTTTTCATGTCTCCTGCATGAAATGATACAGGAATTCTACTTGTCTGTTTTCATCCCACTTTTTAACCATACATTATACATTGAGCACTTTTCCCTGCCATTGTAAGCTGACACCAAAACATTCTAATTTATTTTCCACTTATAGTGAATGCATCAATGGAGAAATTAAAGACTGTTCCACCAGTGTCAATTGTATCGGTAAGATTATGTTGTGATTTTACTATATTGCTATTATTATGGAAACAATTTGTCATTAAGGGACTTAATAATATATTATAAATGTTTAGTTTTTTATATTTTATCATATGCCACATATTCCCGTATTCCCAATCAGAGTTCACATAGTACACTCCAACGTTCTATGCACCAAAATGTAATGTACAGTTGTGGCCACAAAGAGCTGAATCACTACTGAATGGATTGGAGACTTTGTTTGCTGCTAGCAATGTTATTTAACTTGCAGACGGCAAGTGAATAAAGTAAGGGAGGTGGGAGTGGCATAGGTTAAAAAGGGGTAGCAGACTAATGAGGAAGGAGAGGAGCGAGGTGAGCAGCTGAGGGATTGGAATAGGTGCTAGGCTTTTAAATAGGCACCACCCACAAACAATAGCAATTATTTGGCCTAAATAAAATAAATTGAAATATATATATATATATATATATATATATATATATACACCGACTGATACACAGTAGCAGCAGGGCAAATAATGTCACAGTAGCTCAAGTTACTGCATTCTCAGATTTTTCTGTATCAGATACAATTTGAATTATGTCCTAAAGATATGGTAGGAGCTTTAGTTATCAGTAATATAGTGGGGAGGAAATATTTAAAATGTCCCTTTTGGGCTATAGTGGCACTAGCACTTTTACCATATATAACATTGTCAGCAAAAAGAGAGAAAAAAGTATTTTTTGAAGCAAACTTGAGAGGCATGACAAAAATGGAATTACTAGAGCAGACCATTCAACTTGTTACCTTGTTGATTACATGTAATTGTTCGTACTGAGTACCCTTGGTCAGTCACATATCGATTTAATTGTGTTTTCTGAATTTAAAACAGATAAGAAATCGCCTCATGTGAAAGAAAATGACATTACCTATAAAGATGAAGAAGTCATTGAAAGCAGCAATCGAAAGGCTGTAGACATTGTAAAGCATTCCCTAAACATGCGCGACAACCTGATAAAAGTCCCTGAAGGACAATCAAATGTTATCAGTAGGTTTTAAATCCATCTTCATGATAATTGTTACAGTAGATCAAGCACTCACATGTCTTAATGTAATACAGGCTTTGTGTATGTCTAGTAATGCTCTGTTATACTATATGGTAGAGTACAAATGTAACTGTGAGTGATATCTTGGTTTCAGATATTATGCCTTTTGTGTTGTAAATTTTAGATATAGCTTTTTAGGTATGGCCACTGTTTAGCTATTGTCATCATTTTTCTATGCAACAATCTTAAATAGCAACAAAAAAACCAAATTCCTTGCTATGTGTGACAAACATGCTGCCAATACAGTTAAACTAAAAATCTAACTGATTGGTATGGTTACAAGTATTTACCTTTACTTATTTGTTGCACGTTTGCACTTTAAGCAGGGTCAGATTAAGGGTCACATAGCCTATTAATGGCCTATTGCGTGCAACAACACGTCACCGGAGGGTGTGTGGCTAACATCATAGAGTGCATGGGTAGCACCTCTCTCCAATCATCTCCCTCACCTATTACATTACACAAAGCACGCACCACTAGCTGGATAGGGGTGGCTTTTGCACCATCCAGGAACAGGTGATATAAGTAAGTGCTGTTATATACACACAATTATCAATGTGATACAAATATTCAAACACATGGAAGAAAATCAAGATATACCTGCTTTTTTGCATGTTCATAAACTACCTTTAGTGTAGTTAAGTGTTTCTGCTGGAAGATTACTCAGTACATGAATTCAGGACGTGTGACCATGACACTCTATTTCAGAAGATGGATTGAAAGACATGTTAAAAAGACATCTGTTGTGAATGATAATTTCGCTAATTTATTAAGAAACATGTTCACTGGAATTATGATGGCATCAACTTTTTAACAGTATTAATTGAGCAGCTTACTATAGATAAATAAGAGTTATTGTTACCTAGCCATTTTTTGCCTATCCATAGTGGCCATCAGTGACATATATTTTCTGTCCTCTTTACACTTGGCATAACCTAATCTACAGATGCGACAGTACCTTTTGTATTTAAACAATGCCAAACCATATGTTCAGTGCTTATTCCTTTAATTGATGTAGTGGTTTGTAGATTATTGTAGAACAAGATCAATTTGTCCTGAAAACTTACTGTTAATTTCAAATTTTATATTGTACCTACATAAGTATAAAAATAATTTTTCCATGCTTCAGAATATGTTATGGTAAAGTCCTTGGAGATATAATTTGATATTACATGAACCTGCCATATAGAGGTTGTGGTGCTTTAAGAATTGCTCATTAACATGCTGTGTCCATATAACAGTTTGGGGCCTATTAGTGCTGTGGAAGACTTAAAGTTGCCTCATATATTCATCACATCCAGCTAAATTATTTGGGAAATTATACACTTACTTAATTGTATCATTTCTGTTCATCTTAAACAGAAGTTCAAATCAATAGCAGCTTCCAAGCAGGCGGTATTGTGAGTGCTCAAGGTGGCGTAAATGTGGATGGCGCTGTTGCGAAGACGATTGTGACAGAAGTTGGGAATTCACATGAAGAGAAGCAAGGCGCTGCAGGTCAGTAATAACTATTTATAATAACCTTGTTAATGTCAGCTTGTTTTTGGTAGGGCTTAATAATTTGACAATTCCTCAATAAATGTCAGGTAATATTTACAGAACATAATCAAAAAGTGAATGAGTTTGTAAACTCACGAGTTTAAACGCCTAAATTTATGATTTCATGAGTTTGCAAACATATTTGAAATACGATCATCAACTATTAACCTTTTTGTAGGTTGACCTTTGAAGGTTGACCTTCAGGGTCTAAAATGTAGCAAAATATTTATGTTGCTGAGAACACTTTAATGAATTCAGTGACAATAAGATTAAATCAATATTTTATAATCAAAACTATGAATAAAAAATAAAAAAAAAATGGCCCTGTCATTTTCATAATTTAAATTTTTCAAGATGCATAGAATTATGATTTAAACTTTGTATAGAGACTTCTTGCTGTTTTCAGTTCAGAAATGAGTCTGCCAACATTGCAGCATTTAAAATGCTTTGGCAATTTTAAACAATTGAATTGGATTATTCTGTTTACTATGTGGGATAAATAGCATTGATTCTTATCAGTTACTGCCTTAATGAAAAATTGTAATTGCAAAATTGATTTTTTACAGCACACATTTAGTTGGTTAGGTATTCCATATATCAATCATCTAATACAGGATAGATATCTCTGATATTTTTCTTTATAATAGACCAAAATATTCTATTTAAGCAAACACTAACGGGTATATTTACTAAACTGCGTGTTTGAAAAAGTGAAGATGTTACCTATAGCAACCAATCAGATTCTAGCTGTCATTTTGTAGAATGTACTAAATAAATGATAACTAGAAGCTGGTTGCTATAGGCAACATCTCCACTTTTTCAAACCCGCAGTTTAGTAAATATATCCCTAAGACTTGGCAGATGAGTGACCAGAGAATGTACAGTGACTCAATAAAATTTCATAACATCACTGTACTTAACATTTCTGTCTAGCCACCATCAAGAGAATGCTATTAGTCGATGTGAAATAGATTGTAGGAATGATTGCATACTCAGAATTACAATTTACCTTTATTTTTTTTTAAAATAATGCACAATTTACTAGTAATAAGGTATGCGTTTTGCTTTCTTGAAAGATATCATGTTGATATTTAATATGATGTAAGGCGTGAAATTGGAAAATTGGAATTCAGTAACAATAAAGAGAGGAAGGTAATGCCATTCAGAATATTGAATAGTATTTACATTATAAAGACTCTTTAATATCACGTCATTAAACATAATGACCAAGAATCACAATATTTGATATTAAATTATGAAAAGAGATTATGTGATATATGCAATGAATAACATTATAGCACAAAATTTCATGTGGTAAAATAATTGTTCAACTCACCAAAATCTTCACAGGTAAAATACATCGCGGTTTTCATCAAAATCTCTTATAAAAATAGTTGTTTTAATGTGTGAAGAGCTGGGTTTCCCAGAACAACACAGAACTAATCTTGCATTCAACTTTACTCATATATATTTGGCTTTGATCTGCTTTAATTCTGGATTTCTCAGTAGTCATGATTGGGTCCTGTCTCTGCCAGACATGCATAGAAGAACACCAAATCCATGATGGGTCGGCTTACTTGGTTATGAGCATTCCTGACATAGATCTGGCTGCTCAGCCAGTGTATGGACAGCTTTACTCCCCGTTTCACAGAGAGGCCCACCTGTCCTGTTGCTTTCCCCCTACAATTTGATATCTGATCATGTCTTAGGATGCCACTAAAGACTACAATTTCACCAGTCACTTAGGTCATTTAAGACCTAGTTGGCCACAAATTGCAGCATATACAGGTTAAGTTGCTAATCTCAATCAATATCAGAACAGGATTGGACAGACGTTGACCAGGATGGCTGTTAAATTTAGTCGAGTGATGGTTGCATGTGACTGTGTGCCAATCTACGCCAACTGTGCTGTCTATGACCCTTCCATAGTGCCTGAGCGCAGAATTGGAGGTACATTTGAGTATGGCAGGAATTGAGAGGTGGATATTAAAATAAATGGAGGAAACAGTCTTCTTAAGGAGATACATTGAAAGAAAATAAGGGTATAAATAAATTAGAGACACAATCATAGTTTATTCATATCTCCATTATTTTCTAAGGAACCAAGGTGAATTTATATATCCTATAACAATATTGAGCTGTGTCCGTGGCGCTCCACTAAGTTATGCCGCCCTGCTTGTATCAGGAAAAGTTCACCACAACTTTACAATAGCATAAACATATATAGATTGATACATACATTAGGCGCTGTCTTCACACACACTGGGAAGAAGGATGTATATTTCATACAGGATCAATATCCAAAGTTCAATAATCTGGAGTATGAAACATAATACACAGAAAAAACTGATGGTGAAGTATGTTAGCAAAAGTGTGATCTTGATGAATCTAATCACTCCTGTATAAATATATGCCCGTGCCAGATATTGATGGTACACACAACACCCGTGTTTCCACTCTGTGGAAGTCCCCTATAGGCTATACGCTTACTCAATGGTAGAAATAATCAAGCCCTCAGAGGATGTAGCGATGTTTCACTTGGTCCAAATATTTCTCATTGGTGATTTTCACCTGGACCTGAAATCGGGGTATCTGTTTGTTTAGCTACCAAGTCACGTGATTTGCTCCTCGGTTCCCTGGTTCCACTGAGCCCAGTATCTATATCTGGCAAGGGCATATATTTATACAGGAGTGATATATTTATACTTTGGATATTGATCCTGTATGAAATATACATCCTTCTTCCCAGTGTGTGTGAAGACAGCGCCTAATGTATGTATCGATCTATATATGAATTTATATATCCTCATTACATCCTGTCTATTATGTCATGAGCTGTTGTTTAGCAAAATCCAGAGTTTAGCTCAACAGCGCTTTATGTTTGCTTGTGACCTACAAAATGCGCTGCCGTGTTACATTGTTTGAAAAACTCATATTTTAATTTTATTTCATACAAGTACCTAAATTCTTGTTAATGACATTTAAATTGAAATAACATAGTTCTAGCTAGCAGTGTTGTAATTCAAATGAAATATATGAATCAATACAAATTTGAACGGAGTGTCTTCTTTTTTTTTACTTCGGTCTTGCAGCTAATCATCATCATCATCTATTTATTTATATAGCGCCACTAATTCCGCAGAGCTGTACAGAGAACTCATTCACATCAGTCCCTGCCCCATTGGAGCTTACAGTCTAAATTTCCTAACACACACAGACACAGACAGACATGTGTCCTTACAAATTGTGTCATCACTTTTTAAACTTATTCCCAATTTCGATCAGACCCTGAGCGAAAAAAAAAAAGTAAGAATCCTTGCTTTAGATTTTAAATTAAATTATACTAGTCCACTTATGTATGTCTTGCTCCACGTACTTGAACTTTTTGATGGATACACTGACTATCATGGCATGGCTATGGGTTCAATATTTGTTTTATTCGGATATACCTGACTATTAGATCACCTGTGTATAAGATTTGTTGCGGTAATAAAGCACATTGTCATTATAGCTCATTTAAACTTCAAAAACTAAAGTTATTCTAACATCTAAATGATGTCTTTCCACTGTAAAATGAATTTCATTGTAATGTTCATATTGCCTTCTATATATTCCTGCTTTGCTCTAACGGGTAATTTTGTGTTTGGAGGTAAATTTGGCCAAAAACATGATAGCAAAGAAAAGGTGGATATTAAAATAAAGGGAGGAAACCATGAATCATATGAAGAAGATAACTGAAAAGAAAATAGAGTTATGTAGAACTGTTTACCATCCTATTGGATGTAACTGTGCTGAATTAATCCATCCTCATTTTAGGCCTGTCTGTTATATCTCGGTACAAGGCTAGGTTATCCATTTTGTTCCAACCTATTTTAATAGGAGACACTAATTAATTAAGCTTACAGTAATACAAAAACTTAACTCCACTTACTGTACTTCTAAAACCATACTGAATTATAAAATCCTCCGTAAACAGAATTATATTGTAATATTCATATTGCCTTCTATATATTCCTGCTGTGCTCTAATGGGTCTTTTTGTGTTTGTAGGTACATTTGGTCATGAAGGCGGTAACAAAGAGAAGGACTGGAAGGTGGAAATTAAAATAAAGGAAAACACCTCAAAAGGAAATAAGGGTATGTAGATCGGTTTATAGATGTTAGGCGATACCCAAATAAAACCCCTTTAGAACTTAATGCTAAATAGGGCATTATTTTTTAAAATAAAAATATGCCTAAAATGTGACATGGATCTTTTCCTGGATCCACGTCATAAAAAACATGCAGATAGGCGAGACCAATATAATGGGTAAGAGTAACGTAGGGATAAAATTTCCCATTTAATGAATTTTGATTTATATCTAAAAGTAGACCATGAAAAATCATCAATTGAACACATGGAGTATATTTACTAAACTGCAGGTTTGAAAAAGTGGAGATGTTGCCTATGGCAACCAATCAGATTCTAGCTGTCATTTATTTAGTACATTCTACAAAATGACAACTAGAATCTGAGGTTGCTATAGGCAACATCTCCACTTTTTCAAACCCACAATTTAGTAAATATACCCCATAGACTTGGACAATGGCATTGTACACACTTATGGTCCAGTATTCACAATAGAGCCAATGATCATCCCTCAAACTGCTCACTTATTGCATCAAGATAACGAGCCGCGGGTGACAGGAGGAGTTAAGTATAAGTAGATGTATTAAATGCCCATTTAGCTGTACGCATTGTAATTCTAACCAACATTAAGCACAAGTATGTCAGTACTGAAATGTAGGTTATAATAGGCATTTGAAGCTATGACTTTCATTGTGACAATATATGATTATAAAAGTGTTTGAGTTATGCAGCCACATCCTGTGCTATAAATAAATGAAGTTAAATAAGTTATTTTAATAACAAGTGATCCTGAAGCTAGATTTAAATAGTGTTGGGAAAAGTGAAAAGTGCAGTCTAAATATTCAGTAAATATGGATTGGCATTTTGCGAATTATTGTGCACTTTTCGCTGGTGGAATTTGCCCTAAAGTATTCACGGTTCTACTCCAACCACATCACACGTATCAATAGGTGCCTATAACATATAGCCTATAAATTAATAATTTACATTTTTTGTGTTTTGTCTCCTATAACAAAATCACAGTCATTTTTATTGATTAGCCTTGTATTGCATGCGTTGATTTTGTCATCTAAGTCGCATTTTTATTTCCGATGTCCCACATTATTTACATGTTGTTTTTTGTTATTAGAGCAAACACCATTCGAGGGGAAGTCTTGCACGTTCAACAAAGAATCTGTGTCTGACCGACAAACCATTGAATTAGAATCTGTTACCTGGTATGTTGATCTGCCTTCATTTATTCGACATTCCTAAGGCTGTGCTACACAGGGTAGGGAGGGTGAATTGCTCTATTGTTACGTACTTGTAAGCTGATAAGTAATAATTAGCACTAAATACTGACACAGAACATGATATGGGATATGCTGAATATCCACACCTGCTCTCAGATATTTTCAAACTTCTCAGTTTAATAAAAAAGTTATATCATTTGGGATTGTGTTATATAAAAAGAGAAATTGTAATTTTGGTCACATGACTTTTCATAATGCGATAGGGAAGGAACACAGCATTAGTACAGTAACGCTGTTGGAGGCTTCTCATGAAGGACATCTTAGAGATCTGGTCTGCAGCAGTTGAGACAGAAGTAAGAGTAGGAGAAAGTAGTTAGGAGTTACTCAGCTATTAAATGTTTTAAAAAAAAGTAAACTGGCTCTGGTAATTGATTCTTCTTAGCCTCTGAATATTGCTGCTCACTGTGCTTGGAGCACCGTAGAGATGACCAACAAAATGGCTGCCCTTGCCATTATTTTATTGCTTTTGTTACCTCAGCCTCTAAAACATTTTTTGACTCCTGAATATTATGCCAAATAGGGAAATAGGGAGCAATGGAGGTAGTCAAAATGTAATTTCAGAATCAGAATTCACACCTAATGGATTTTATCTTGTTATTGGCTAATAAAGAACAGGTATAGTGAGACTTATATGTTGGTTTTTTTGCATTTCAGTATCTGCAATGATGGTGCACTAACCTGTGTGAAAAATGAGGGCACCCCAGGTAATTTCATTAATTGTTCTAAGACCTGTTTTGTTATTATTATTATTAGGAGTTGTTAAAGATAAGCATTGGAGTACATTTAAAGTCTTCCTGTTGCCTGAACACAAAGGTGGTCATTTGCGAAGTGCAAAAGCGTGCTGCTCAGTGCCAAAGTCACTGTGCACCTCGATTGGCGTAAGTGGCATTTTCAGAGGAGCAGAATTTTGCACCGACAGAGGGGAGGAGTTGTGTGGATTGAAGACACTCCTAGCACAGAACAGAGGACGCCTACTGGTACACCTCAATTTTCAGAGCAGTGCAGAAATTCCAAGGAGCGCTCCCTGGAGTTTAAACCAAGGGATATTTTAGGAGGAAAACTGAAAACATTATTTTGATGAAAGAGGTGGCATGAAACTGGTAGGAGGTTGGAATTTCATATGACCTTTACACCGTTGCACAGTGCGCCTGTGATAATTTGTCCCCTCCACACAAGGCATCCTTGTATTTTGCAGTAATGGTTCCTGAGAGTAGGTCCTTGACATGTGATGCGAGGAACATCTAGGCACACTAGCGCAAAGCTAAGGCATTTTGTAATGTGCATCAGGTGAGCTTTGTGGCTTTGCTCAATAATTTTGCTCATACAGGATTCTTTGGCTCCAACAAAATGGCTCCATTGCTTCCTTTTTTCTTTAAACATTTTATTTTGGCATTTTACAAAATTTTCCAGTATAAAGACAATATCATAATACACAGTCAAAAGTAGGTGAGGTAAAAAACATGGAAAGAGTGAAAGAGGAAAAAAGAGGGGAGCAAAGAGAAAAGATGGTTGGGATGGGGGTTAGTTAGGATTTCCAAAGGGTGGGGGGGAAGGGTTGCTTGGTCGAGCTCTGCGCAAGGCTCTGATGCTTCTCTGTATCCTACAGCTGTGTTTTTTTGGACCATTTTCTGTATTAGCTATTAATTTACAGTGGGGAGAATAAAGAAAAAGAAAACTAGAAAACATACAAAAGATAAAAACTATTTCAAGCAGTCTAATTAATAATTGTTGATATAATGCAGAACTTGTGCATAAATTAGTTAGCTTTATCATTGTTTTTTTATTAACAAATTATGTTATGATGCAAATGGGTATAGTACATCTAAAGTAGTGTGTATTAATGGTAACATTCTTTGGATATAATGTTCCTTGTGTCCTATATTTCAGGTATCTGCTCAGTGACTGGTTACCAGATGATTCGCACTTTTGATGGCACATTGTATGAAACTCCGGGAAAGTGCAGTTACATATTGGCCAAAACCCCAGCATTCACCATGACCTTGAACAATAAGCTCTGTAATGAGCTGGGTAAAGTTGACCAGGTAGGTATTTCAGCTTCTTGGCGCAAAAGGCATGGCATGAAAATGTTTTTTAATGAACAGAATGTAAAGTGACTTTGTTACTCTGTTTTAGGATCCAGAAGCAGTTTGCATTGAATCTGTGGACATCTACATTCCATCAAAAGCCAGCATTAAACTACTGTCAGATGGAACCATTCTATCAGCAGGAGAGAACACTTCCCTTCCTTATTCCATTCTAGGTATATGTTCAACCTAAATGTTATATAAACACAATATTTCACCAACAGGAATAGTCAGTGATTCACCTAGTAAAAAATATGTTAAGATGTTAACATATTAACATCTCTCTCCCCTGCGTCTCTCTGTCTGTCCACCCCTCCCCTTAGATTGTACGCTCCTCTGAGCAGGGCCATCTCTCCTCCTGTTTCCACCACCTCTAACTCTGCTCTCCAGCTACCTAGCCCTCCTCCTCGAGGCTCCACTCCACGTCCACTCTCACTCCCTCCTACCGCCTGGGGGTCTCCCTGTCTTCCGCGCCCTCCTTCTTGGGCCCCGTCATTTGCGGATCCTACCTCCCCCTTTCCCGCCCTCTCTAGCTGTGCATTGAGATTACTGAATTGCTGTACTTACTGTTTACTGTACTGTGCTGTCTCCCATTGTAGTGTAATTTGTTTGTCTCTGTACGGCGCTGCGGACGCCTTGTGGTGCCTTATAAATAAAAATTAATAATAATAATAATAATAAAAAAAGATGGATGTTCACTCATACTAAAGATTTAATATCAAATCCCCCTCCTCTATCAGGATGGCAGGGACCCCAAGTTCACTCCACTGCTGTGCTTGATTGTTGACTTAAAGCATTGATTGGATGGATGGCTGCTATATACATTTATGCATGAATCTAGATCAACTAATTGCACATTCAGCCATGTCCATTCTCAATGGTTTATGATTAACATTTACATTGTAAATCTATTAAAGATCCAATGTTAGGAAAAATTGTCTGCTGCCCTAGGGCAATGTCATATCAAAGGGGTTCCTGCTGTATCTTTTATTCCTGGAAAAAGTTGCGTGTTCTTATAAATATGTCTTCCTAATTAATAGGTTTTGTGCATATAGTATCACACAAGCAGATTTCCTCTACAGATAGCTTTTAAGCAGCTTTTAGGGCAAGAAGGAAAACAACTGAAGCAAGCAAGTGCCAATAAAAGTCTATTTATTTGGTCTGCACCTGTTCCATGAGCAATTGAACTTCTCAGATTTTATGCATACCCTTTCAAGTAGTGTTTTTCTAACTGACCTTTATCAAGTGAGTCTGAAAATCCAGCAATTTGTACTTTCACAACGTACTTCCTCTCTTAGCTCTGAGTCATTCACTGTAACAAAACTTGGCAAGGAAGTCAGCAGAGCTGTTTGAATACAGATGCTCTTGAGATAATAACAAATCTGTTTTTAACCATCGATTATGAGTGTAGATCACCTTTAATCTAAACTTTATTTATATTGCTTTTATAGAAACTATTACAGTCTTAAGAAGCTCCTCCACCTTTCTTGATGTGGTCAGCCCTCTGTTTAACCTGCAGTATGACTCTGTAGGCAACAGGCTGTACGTTATCCTTGATCCCAGCTACAAAGGACAGACTAGTGGCTTGTGTGGCACTTACAATGACAATCGTAATGATGATTACAGGTAAGATTCAGACCATTGCCTCTATGTGTACTGAGATACTCTATTTATCACTAAAAAGAAACAACGATTACTAATTGGAAGATACCTTGTTCAAAAGTCTCAGCACCAACTACATTTCCAGCTGAAATATTTAAATCAAACATTACTTAGGATGTAACAGAGCATAAATGTTCGATTCTGACAATCAAGTTCAATTTACAATATTTTAATCTCTACCCAAGTAAAGAATAAGACATGGACAAGCCCAGAGTAACAGGTAAGGGCATGTGCGGTTGAAGATATATTCTTCTCTCACTATCTATCCATCGCTCCGGTATTGGACATATGCGGAGAATAGGCTATACAAGTAAGGGATTTCTTATCCAAAAATCTATTACACAGAAGGTTTTGGAGACCAGAAAGGAGATTAAGTAAACTGTTGCTGCTATTCAGTGATATCATCAAATACAGATCACCAAATCTTCTTCCGACAGTAACTGTGAGTTGCACTGCTAAGCAATTTAATGAGAAGATGAATGCCAGGGAAAGTATAGAGAACACAGGGGTAATGTCAATGCCCCATGTCTCAGCATTGACACTAGTTCTCCTACTGAAATAGTAACCTGTAGCCTTACGAATATCATTTTAGACCCAAATCTCTCTCTCTTTCATGACAATGGACAACAGGTCCACTGCATAATTTTTACATACCTCTCTTTTTGTTTTATTCATTTGTATAAATAAGAATCTTTTCATCAATTGCAGGAGCTCAAGTGATATCACTGAAACCGTATCTAGGTTATTTAGCAAATCTTGGAGGGTAACATCGCATTCATGCTCAGAACAAGAGAAGGGCTCAGAAAACGGAGGTAATTATTAGCTTGCCTAAACTGAGCCTCTGGGGGTTGGGAATATAGTCAGGGAGTTTTAAATTATGTTGTTATATTAGGCCTATACTTTTACCATAAAGCATTTTGAACAATTGATACACAGCTAGAAGGAGACTCAGGAAACCATAAATTCAAGTAACCCACGGTGTCAGAGTATGCATCATTCACAATAGCTCGGATGCAGAAGAATGTACATACAGTAGATGGTGGTAGTCCATATTTGCCTACTTTCGGCAAGTTTAGTCCGGGAGAGGGGTGTGACTAGAGGGCGGGAGGGGGTGGGTAGCGACCAAAGGCGTCATTTTGGCCCTGCCCCCGTGACGGAAATACCGTTTTGTTGCGGGAGGTGGGGCCAAAATGACGCGATTCACCGCGAATCGCATCATTTAGGCTAGGCAGTTGCGGGATGCGTGAGACTTGCCTGCTCTCCCATGAGTCTGTGATACCGACCCGAATTTCGGGAGTCTCCCGGACATTCCGGGAGAGTTGGCAAGAATGTGGTAGCCTACACACAGAGGCAGAAGAGATTTTTACGGGCCGAGCCAGTATTAAATAAATTCAGCCCATCAGTTTATCAGGAACTAGTGAATCGGCTGCCCCTCCCTCAGCGTGTGGGTGTATTTTACTTATCAATACTACCATCTATACCAGGGATAGTCAAACCTGTCCTCAAGGGCCATATCCAGTTCATGTTTTTAGGATTTCTGTCTGTAGAAACAGGTGGGATAATTACTGACCCAGCCAAATAGATTAACTCAGCTGTGCATGATTAAAGAAATCCTAAAAACATGAACTGGATATGGCCCTTGAGGACAGGTTTGACTATCCCTGATCTATACCAACTCTTAAAATTGTTGAATATTAAGCAAACAAATGGATTTGATCCAGAAATAACAAATATGTCTCCACAAAATAATGTGTGATTCATTGTATTGGAAAAAAAAATGTTATATGTAATTTCTTATGCAGTAATGACATACAATAAATACCCTCTTGCTTTCCTCTCATTCCTTTGTTATGTTGCTATGAATTAGACCATTTTTCTTCATTGTCTGACAGATAAAAAAGTTGAAGCTGTTTTAATATGTGCTGATGCCCTGGAAAGCTCCATCTTCGATGACTGCGCTCGTCTGATTGACACCCACTCCTTTAAGACCTCTTGCGCCAACACTGTCTATTATGATAATACCTTTGGTCTTTGCTCAGCCCTGGCAGACTACGCCTATCGCTGTGCTCATCACGGAATTATTGTCCCAGTCAGCTCTTCTTTCGTAGATTGCAGTAAGTGTTTTTTTTAATTGCTATTCACATTTTTTGTAATTCCCGCTCATACTGTGAATGATAGGGAGAAACAAAAAGGCATACATTAAGCCCACAAAATTCCATAATTGAAGAACTTAGAATTCTCACAAAGAGGAAATACGTCTAAGTATAGATATTTTTACTCTGTATGTATCTATTAAGCACAGTATTAGAATGTGAAGGGCAAAAACATAGCTAATATCAAGACAGACATGAATTATGCGATATGAGAGTAGATAATAGGACAAAAAGTAAAGGATTTTAATACTACTTAAAGGCAATGAACTAAACAGTCTAGTAGAATAGAGAAAAATAGTGAGCATGCATGCTGGGAGTTGATAAAGATGTAAAGATCCCTCGTTTTAGTAATTTGAGAATAGTGTTTATAAAAGTATTGATTTATCATCTATTAATTAAGGATGGAGTGATTTTTAGGATTCAGGTAGCCTTTGTGGCAAAGAGTGTAGATATTAATAGATAACCTTTGGAAGTAATCTACATAGTCTTAATATCACAGACTCAATGTGTAAACATCAGCTCTGGCATTTAGATTTAGCTGACTGATGCCTGAATGCTAAATTTTTATCATCATCATCATCATTTCTTTATATAGCGCCACTAATTCCACAGCGCTGTACAGAGAACTCACTCACATCAGTCCCTGCCCCATTGGAGCTTACAATATAAATTCCCGAACACACACAGACTAGGGTCAATTTGTTAGCAGCCAATTAACTTACCAGTATGTTTTTGGAGTGTGGGAGGAAACGGAGGAAACCCACACAAACACGGGGAGAACATACAAACTCCTCACAGATAAGGGCATGGTCAGCAATTGAACTCCAGTGCTGTGAGGCAGAAGTGCTAACCACTAAGCCACCATGATGCCTCAATATATAGTATTTTTATTTTGATTATCTGGATAGACCTTAATGCTTGAAGTTAAATCTAAATTGAATCTTAACAATAATCCTTGTCCATTGCTTCAGCTCCGGTGTGTGATGGGGAAATGATTCTTAATACCGAGAGTGTGTTCTCTCAACAAGACTGCGCTGAATATTCTACTACTCTCCTAAAAATTTCACCCTCAATCCCGCTGAATGAAGCTTGTATCTGCCCTCCTGACCTCTACTATGATGCTTCTGAGAATAAATGTGTACCTGGGTAAGTCGAGATTGATTGCTAAGCTTTCAAGGTAGAATCTTCATTGTTTTAAAGAGTCATCAAACCTATTCTTCACTATGTACAAGTGAAAATGTATAATCTATGTGAATTGCATATTATTTAGCTCTTTTTTCTAGAAATGTCTTTTTTTTTAGCTATACACTTTTCTCTGCCGCTGGAAAATGGACACATACTTATAAATATATCAGCCATTCTAGTAGTTTCCCCCCAAAAAATGCAGCTCTGTCAATGTAGTTTTAAGAGACCAATGAAATTGGAATTACAATCGGCCCTGTCTGTATTTTTATCACTCAGTGACTTGATCGTTTCCAGACACTGCTCATTGTAATTGGATATACAAACCTAGGGCCTGATTCATTAAGGATCTTAACTTGAGAAACTTCTTATTTCAGTCTCCTGGACAAAACCATATTACAATGCAAGGAGTGCAAATTAATATTCTGTTTTGCACATAAGTTAAATACTGACTGTTTTTTCATGTAGCACACAAATATCAACTTTAAATTTCAGTGTACAAATAAGCTGTCAAGTATTTGTGTGCTACATGAAAAAACAGTCAGTATTTAACTTATGTGCAAAACAGAATACTAATTTGCACCCCTTGCATTGTAATATGGTTTTGTCCAGGAGACTTAAATAAGAAGTTTCTTAAGTTAAGATCCTTAATGAATCAGGCCCCTAGTTCAGAACTGGATAACCTTTCACAGTCCAGCTGACCTATAAATTCCATGAGTCTTGGCCTATAAACAAGCCAAAAATATATTTTTCTATCCTCCAAAAAAACATAGACCACATTTTCTTAAAACCATATTTACACATATATCCACCTAGACATGAGGATATAAACAATGTAATGATTCATATATCACCTTATTTTTTCATACACATTATAGTATCACTATATATACGATAATGCATATGTATTTTTATTTTTTAGAGATTCATGTCCTTGCTACAGCATTAACCGTGTGTTCAAATTAGGAGAGACTGTCACCCAAGCCAATGGAGATACATGGTGAGATACTATATTTAAATATATATTGGTATAAGTGTCTTTTTGCTAGTGTTTATAGAAGACTGTACTACTACATTTTCATAATTTAGGGCCTGATTCATTAAGGATCTTAACTTGAGAAATTTCTTATTTCAGTCTCCTGGACAAAACCATGTTACAATGCACGGGGGGGGGGGGCAAATTAGTATTCTGTTTTGCACATAAGTTAAATTCTGGCTGTTTTTTGATGTAGCACACAAATATCAACTTTAAATTTCAGTGTACAAATAAGCTATCAAGTATTTGTGTGCTACATGAAAAAACAGTCAGTATTTAACTTATGTGCAAAACAGAAAACTAATTTGCACCCCTTGCATTGTAACATGGTTTTGTCCAGGAGACTGAAATAAGATTTCTCACGTAAGGATCCTTAATGAATTAGGCCCTTATTTAGTGGAACATTAATGCTTATCTTGTAGAATTGCATTGCAAACTTGTCACAACAGATATCTTATGGCAAAGAATTAATAGTATTCATCTGCTTGTCTTTTAGTCCCTGTGAGAGGGTATTACTATGTGGAGGAACAGAGACACCCCCTGAAGGTAAGATGTTCCTGTCTGGTTCCTGTTATTATGATGACTATGTACATATACAGGGGCGCACACAGGGTTTTTAAGGGGAGGTTTCCCCCCCCCCCCCCCCGAAAAAAAATATAGAGAGAGAGCTGCCATTTCGGTGGCACTGTATTGTACAGCAGCCGCGGCACTCTACAGTACAGTGCAGCTATGTAGGGGCACTGTTTAGCCCCCTTCTTCGCGGAGGGGAGGGGTTTCTGGGGAACCAGAAACCCCCCCTGCGTGCGCCCCTGATATATATGCACATATTTTAGCAGACTTAAGTGATTGCAAATTAACAAAAAGCCACAAATTACAAAGAATCCAAGCAATAAGCTCAGTACACCACAGTGAGTACATTCCTGGACAGACACTTTGTCTATGAAAAATGTTCATTTATTAGGATTTATATAACAGACAGACCCAAAAGTTGATTGCACCTCATTGTAAACTAAGGAAGGGTAGAGACAATTTGTATTCTAGAAAAGAGAATGCACATTAGTCTGAGCTATTAGATATTTTTATGCCATGTTCAGATTGCACTACTTGATGAGAATCAGCCTATTTTTATTTATTTATATCTGTATTTGTGTGTAAGGGTTTTAAATGTGTTCCTGCATTTTTTTTTTATATATATTTTATGTGTTTTATGGTTTTTTATTTGTTTACTTGAAGAGTAGGTTTTCAAACAGTGTAGTAGTAATAGAAGAAAGGTGTACAGACTCTACACTCAACAAAATTACAGTAAATCGGTGATCTCATGTTGTACTTTGTGCCATAGGAAATAATTGTGTCACATTGGAGTGCAGGATATTTACCCGTTTTGTTGTTTTTGGCAGTTGTTCAGTGCTCCGAAAATGAAGTAAATGCAGATTGTTTAGTTGGGTATGGAAAGACCTGTGAGCCTTCTTGCCAGAACTTGCAAGTACTAGACCAAAACTGTGCATTGGATTGCCAACCAGGATGTGTCTGTAAATTTGGGTAAGTGTTGTAAATCATCATCATCATCATTTATTCATATAGTACCACTAATTCCGCAGCGCTGTACAGAGAACTCACTCACATCAGTCCCTGCCCCCATTGGGGCTTACAGTCTAAATTCCCTAACACACACACACACACATACATACAGACAGAGACAGACAGACAGAGACAGACACACAGACTAGGGTCAATTTGTTAGCAGCCAATTAACCTACCAGTAAGTTTTTGGAGTGTGGGAGGAAACCGGAGCACCCAGAGGAAACCCACACAAACACAGGGAGAACATACAAACTCCTCACAGATAAGGCCATTGGCGGGAATTGAACTCATGACCCCAGTGCTGTAAGGCAGATGTGCTAACCACTACACCACCGTGCTGCCCAAATAACCAAGGTGTGAAAATAATAATCTAAAATAAAATATTGGATTGCAGGGTTTTATAGCAAAGCAAATATAGACGATTATGAAAAGGTTTAATGCAACAAAATTACAAATAGATATTGAGGAACAGATTTGCTTCACGTATCCATCTATAGGATGATGTATGGACTTAGAACTTCAAAATAATGCCACTGTATAGGAATGTAGCTGGATGGATGAACATAGGACAGAGAGATGGAAAATTACTCAATCAACAGAGGACAAAGACATTTATTTGGATAAGTTGTACATGGGTGACAATAAGGGAAAGAAGATGGAAGGCTATATCTTTTTTTTATTTATTTTTTCCCTTTATATGAAGACTTTATTAAAGTTCGTCACAAGAAGTAATTACAATCAACAAGGATAAAAGATACAATATTTTTTTAACATTTGTTTTGATACTAAAATATGTATATATTATTGGGTATAATTTAAATAAAAATCTTGTTATAATAAATATTATTATTACTATTATTATAAATTAATAATTACTCACTATTGTTATTTACAAATGTACATTACATATTATTATTATTATTATTATTATTATTAATACATTAAAGTTCTAAGGATTTATTTGTAGAATACACCCATAAAACGATAAAATATAGACATGAGGAGAAGAAAACTGTTATATCTTTAGAGATCAAATCTGAAATAGTAATAGTGTCTAGCTTGTGTTAATGACCATTATCACTGTGTGTTTATACAAGCCTTCAAGTTTCTGCAAGTGATGCAATCTACTATATAAATGCCTAGTGGCGTGTGTGAAAAAAAAAAAAAACAAGCTGCAGCACCACCTGCTGGGCAGAGTTATACACTGACCTATATATTTCTTGAAGGAGAAGTGACAGTTGGGAGTGGTTGGTGGTTGCCGGGGGTGACAGTGGGGAGTTTTTAACACCTTAAGTAGCTTGATGAAGGATGTGGCGATGAAGATGAAGGATGAGGTGATGGAGAAAAATGATGAGGTGGTGACATGTGGACAAAACCACGTTAAAAAAGGGCGCTTGCGTCGGGAAGTAACGCTCTTCTCCTGAGGAGGCCTGGGCTAGGCCCAAATGCATGACAAGAACCTTTTTAACACCTTAAGTAGCTTGATTTGACTAGAATGCATGAGTATCATGCACGGGTTAACTTGTAGATATATAATAATTTATGATAAAGGAAGGCTATATCTTTTTGATAATATGTATGATAATGCCAATTAGTACTCATCTATATAATATATAAAGTTGCCTAACTTTTTATGTTTCAGTCTTTTGAGAAGCAATAATGGAAGCTGCATACCAATTAGTGAGTGTCCTTGTTTGCACGGCGATGACGTTTATAACCCAGGGGAGACACTGGCTCAGGACTGTAACACTTGGTAAGCTGGCTCAGATAATATATGTAGAAACTCTACTGACAAGTCATGCTGGCACTAGGTCACACATTTCACCTACAGCTTAATGAAAGTATTACTAATGGGGCCTCATTACTTAGACTGACCCATAAGGGGAGCAGTTATTGGTGCCTAAATGCACATTTACTCCATATTGGGTATAAAAAATAGCCTGACTTAAATAATGACCAGATTTTTCTCAAATATTCATTAAAAATATTGTTCCTGAAAAAGAAATGGGGACACAACTCTTCACTTACCAGCAGACATAAATCAATGGAAATAGTAACAATTGTCAGATAATGATAAATATATTTTATTTTTGCTGTTACTATGTTTCTGATTGTTGTTATTGTTTTCATTTGCAGCACATGTGAACATGGAAAGTTTGTGTGTACCAATAAGCAATGTAATAGAGTGTGTAATGCTTATGGTGAATCCCAATTCTTCCTGTTTGACAATATCTGGAAGAGTTTTTCCACAAGACAGTGTCCGATTGTGCTTGCTCAGGTTAGTTGTTAAAAACTGGAAAATGGGGGGTGTTATTTTAAAAGCTGATAGAAAAGGGCTGTAAGGAGGATGTTTACATTCAGGTCTGTTTTGTTTTCACAGATGAGTGAGTCATTATGAAATATATAGGTTTTCTTCAGTGCTGGACATAGTGAACTCATTAGTGCACTGTGAATGATTGAAGGTTTTTTTTGTTTTCCCTTCTAGTCTCGGCAAGGTGAAAGTCCCTCTTTCAACGTTGTTATGCAAAATCTCCCTAATGAAGTCATGGGAGGAGCTTTGCAAAAGAAGATCATCAAAATCCATTTTGGAGGAGCAAGTGTAGTGCTGAGTGAATTTGATCCCACAGTGGTAAGAACTGGCCAACACTCGGCAGCAGCTACTTTGAATTTCTGGGAACAATTTGACCACAAATTATTACCTTTCTGCTGCAGTGGTGGTCTGTATTTTTGTACCAAGGAATTTTACATTTACAACCATCTATTGACCCTTACAATGCAGATCTTCAGAAGAACATAAACCTTTTTGTGTCTTTCAGTGTGGAAAACAAATAAATAATTGTGTTGTGTTTTTCCAGTTTTAGAGCATTTTTTAGATTCTTTTTAGTTGGGTTTTCTATTCATTATCTTGAGGGAAATCATATTCAGATTCAAGGGAAAACCTCAATGCGTTCCACTGTAAAAGTTTTTTTTAAAAGACGCATGTATGTCTGTTTAAAAATTTAGGAGGGATATCCCTGTTATATATGTCAATTTATTTTGATATTATAACATTTGTCAATCAGCTGGATAATATTATATATTAATTACCATCTCAGACTCAAGGGATATTTAGGAGTATAAAATTATATTACATTATCTGCATTAACACCTGTAGTTTAACTGTGGCTTGAACTTCTATTTAATTGATCCTTTTTTTATTGTATTATATATTGTGCACTTATTTTATATGTTTTATTTATCCTCATTGATCCATCAAATAAATATTAGGAGATTCTGCGCAACTTTTTGTTTTTTATTTGTTATATCCTTATAGAGGTTTAACACTGCCTCTTTTTTAAGTTGCTGCATCTGATACCTTAATGTTTTTTATTTATAATTTTTTTAATTTTTGTTTATTAGTGCCAGAGAAATAAGGTTTTTTTGATTGTAAAAATTTTACCTGTCTTATAGTGGGCTGAATTTGATTTTAAAATTATGTCTATAGACAGCTACATGTAAAAAATGGCTCAACTTTAGTATCTCATTCACATTATAAACCCTGAAAGGACCTTTAAACACTTTTAATGAAAATACACCCAAGTAATACAAGTCTATCTTGTTGCTTCTATCATTTGTATCAACAAATTGTGTTTTAACGATGGATGCGTTTGATCTGCAGGTACATGAGTTGGGCTCTACGACTCAAGTGAGAATCTATCGATCTGGATTCTATGTGGTTGCCCATTTCTTGGAGGGCCTTGCTGTCTACTATGATCAGCACTTGGATGTTATTATACAATTGGAACCACAGCTACAGGTGCATATAATCAATTTTTTTCAAAGCGAGAATGTTCTGAAAAGTATGTATGATCTACGTGTTTTTACCATAACTATATAGGCTGTTTATTTCATTTTGGTAGCCTACAATTTAATACCATTTTATATTAACTGAAAAACTGTTCATTGGGATGTTATTTTCAGTGCATTTTACAGCATTAAAGTTTTTAAAAATATATATGCAGATAGCTATTTCAGTGCAAATTTCAATCTCATAGGTGACATTGTAGTCTAGCATACCAAAAGATAGAATGGATGAAATAGACAGATAGACAGACAGACAGATAGATAGATAGATAGATAGATAGATAGATAGATAGATAGACAGACAGACAGACAGACAGATAGATAGACAGACACTCTCTGAAATCCCACCTCTTTTCCACTTAATATAATAATAATAATAATAATAATAATAATAATAATAACACAGGAAACACTGTTGTTATCATAGCTGTCTTAAAGAAAAATAATGACATAAGTCACAGTGCAAAACTTCTTCCATGGAAGATATAAAATGTGCTCAGTTAACATAGAATTATGCAGTATTTGTATGTGATCTCTATATGGAATGCTGTCCAAGCAGTTATGATAATATAATATAATAGTGAAACAAAAATTTGGGACAGGAAATGTTCTTAGTGTTTCAGTTGCGTTTTCTTTCTTCTTTTGATGCCATTTTCAGTAAAATATCACAAGGACCTTGTGTCATTAATCCTTTCATTTAGGTCCATCAAAAGTCTTTTAACTAGGCAAATAAACATCCTGCATTATAGATCTGAGTGGTACAAACTGGGACTGTACTAAGCAAACCAGGACTCAAAATCTGTATTTATATCTAAGGGTACAATTAAGTTATGGTAGCAAGAAAAGGGGCATAGCCACCACCAGATAGAAGTCTGGCATAAGATGTAGCACCTTTTGACCATTTGGAGGCAATAACCAAGTTGTTTTAAATAAATATTACACAAACCATGACTGACATTTTATAAATCTATAAAGGGCAAGGTTGAAGGGATGTGCGGTGATGGCGATGGAACAACAAGTGGCGAGCTTACAATTAGTAATATGGCCCAATATGCCTCTCAGTACTTGGTTGGTGAGGTAGGTGACCATTTTACTCATATTACATGTTACTTATAACTTTATAAATAGGTGTGATGTTATATAGTATTTGTGCTAACTTTTTTTCACAGTGCCCTGACCAAGAAACGACTCCCACTCCTCCTACTGAGAACCAAAAGAAATTTGTAGAGACGCAATGCAATCTGCTAAAGAGTGATGAATTTGCAGAATGCCACACTGTGGTAAGATTAGTTCCTGAGTGTGCGTTTGGCACTTGTACTGAATGTTTATATGTATTACATGTAATTTATGCATACTCTATATTGTACGTATGATGTTGACATTTGTAAAATACTACTCATGAAAATCCTCTTTGCCTTTGTCCACAATGTTTATTGAAGATCAATAATTCTTTCTCTTACTAAAAGGTGAATGTGGAATCTTATTACACGGCTTGTGTTGAGGAGACAGAGGGCTGCGGAGAGGGTGAAGGTTTCCCTTGTTTTTGTACCTCCCTGGCAGCTTATGCCCGTGCCTGCTGTAGGAAGGGTGTAACCATTGAATGGAGAAGCCCTGATATATGTCGTAAGTATATCATTGTGGACTTGAAGTTATAAGGCCTGAGTTAGAGTCAGACGTAAGTCCTTCTGATCAGTGCAAAAAGCACTTTTGGTCAAAGATCTGTCTCAGTTTGCCCTTAGACTGAGACAGATCTCCCCGTTGCACCTCTCTGCACTTAGAGAAGTGGAACGGGTGAGGTAGTGGGCGAGCCTAGCAATGTAAAGGCGTGTCTACGCTCTTTATGCGCTATTCTGAGTTGATAGCAGCCGCAGATAGGTCTCTAGGAGACGTATCTTTTGCGGGTGTTTTGATGTATTAAAAGACAAAGTAAAAAAACACTTTAAATACTGTGTAAATTACGGGATTCAATTTACACTTACATTTCAGTGTAAATTGCATTTGACTCTAATATCTAACGTTTGACTCATTGGTAAACCAATTTCCTTCTTCTCTTTTAGCATCACCTTGTGAATATTACAACCGAGGTAAGTCATCTATACCTTTTCCTTGCATAACAAAACTTAAATACATATAATTAAAACGTTACTGATGTTAACACTGAACAGCAATTTGCTCACTATTGGAAATTATTTTTGTCTTTAAGATGCTGGAAAGGGTCCTTATCACCTGGTAATGAGGAATGGCAAGACTTTGGTGGCTAATTATGATACTAAGGCTGTTGTTGTGGAATTTATTGAACCTGGGAACCTGAAAGCTAGCTTCATGGTCACTCCAAGCCTTTATGTGGACCCATTGAGTAAGTCATTGACCTCTTCACATACCAACATGGTTGTTCTGATTTTCTGTTTCAATGATTTTTATGGGATTGCTTGTCAAATTGTAAATACACAATGGACTGCTATATCCATTTTACCAGATCACAATTAAACCTCAACTGCTGATCACTTCTTTCTTAGTATGTAGGGCACATTGTGAAAATATTATATTCAACCGATTATAATGTCTACCCTTTGTGATCTGTTCATAGATGGTAGGAAGCTGGTCTCCCTGGAGTCTGCAGAGCACCACAACTTCTTCATTGTGCAGAATGATGATGGAAGTTTGAGCCTGAAGAAATGGCAACCAAGCATGAGTTTCCGCATATCAGCAACTTTCATTCAGAGACCAAGCCGCTTGGTTAAAGAATATGATACCCTGGAATCATACTCAGCCCGAGGAAACTTTCTTTCATTCAGAAGTGATAGACTATTTATGTCCCGAGTGATGTCAGAAAGTATTGTCCAGATGAATTTCAAGTTGACTGGTATGACCTTAATGCCTGCAATTTAAGAGACTAACAGACATCAATATGTATTTAAACATGCTAAATGTTAATTAGTTTGCTAAATTAAGTATACATTACTTTCAGAGGAAAGCTTTGGCTTGCCATCCTTCTCCATTTGTACCTGGAAATACAGAGCTTGCGGTAGCCCATGCATACCAACATGCCAAGATCCTTTGGGTACCAAGTGCACGCTAACCCTCAAGTAAGTGGTATTATCAAGCTGTTGTTCTATAACTACTGAGCAGGTGAGAAACACATTCTATGAGTCTGCTCTGTACTTGCCCAGTCTTTAAACAATACTGGTTATTAATATTGATATATTTACTGTCTAAACTATTCTACTCACTTTAGTAAAAAGAGCCAGGGAAAACCAAAAAATAGTGTTCTTAAGCTAAGTAACTATTCAGATTAAACTTTTAAAATAAGGCACAAATAATTAGTTAATTAATTTTACATGAAATATAAAGCTCTCTGTTGAGCAAATTTGACATGAGGAACCTTGGCATGGGAGAAAATAATACTACTATATGTTACTTACAATGCCTGATATCCATCATCCTAGTGTGTTTCATATGTCCCTAGTGAGTCATTTGTGAGCTGCAGTCTGGGAAACAGGACATGATGTGACTTTTTTAAGATGTATCATATGTTTTTAAATTATTTTATTGACTACTGATTAAACTTGCAATAGGTTGTTTCACTAAATCATTGCACTTTTTTGTTGTGTTAGAGTTGAAGGTTGCTACCCCATCTGTGCTCCAGGAAAGGTCTTTGATGAAATTACCCATCGTTGTGTGCAATATGATGACTGTAAGTATACTTCAGTGGAGCTTTGAATTTTTTTTGAAACTACAATGTTAGCAAAACACACCATATAGTGAACCCACCATATACACCATATACATTCATTCCTACATGTGGAATGAATGCTCATTTTTGGTTAAGACGTGAAGAGTCACACCAGCCTGAATACAAAAGTTATGGTCAACCTTCAAATTTAAAGAAATCAAATGACTTAAAGCAGCCAAGAAATCACTAACCCTATGGAGTTTATTGCAGGTGTCACTCCTCCTGCTGAGACCAGTACATCTCCCAAGACAACACCTGTTGTTATTCCAACAACTAGTCCATCTGAGGTAAGACATATAATATGGTTCTTACTGTACTTGTAAAAACTATTATTTATTTAGACTTTCTAATTATCCAATTGTTTCTTCCTGTAGAGAGTATAGTAGTTCTTTAAGTGCTTTTTGGTTACATCCATCACTCTTTATTACTAACCAATTGGTGAAATAGGTAAAACATATGTTTTCAACATTATCCGCATTATTATCCCTACAGGAACCATGTAAGGACAGAATATGTACAGTGGAGCCTTGTAAGGATGGAGAATATTTACAACAAATTGATTCAACAGACCCCTGCTGTCTAAAGTATGAGTGTATTGGTATGTACACATTATTATTAACAGATTTGTATTTGTATAAACATCTAAAACATCTAAACATCTGATCACCAAAATGTTACTCAATCACCATAACTCCATGTGATCAAATGCAGTTACTTTCTGTATGATACAAGTCAATCAGTAGTAAAAGGTGGATTATATATGTGAGTTGTATATAACATTTACAAAAATATATTTAAAAGTTTCATGACTTTCACAGAAGTGTAGCCCTTGTAGAACGGGATGCCCTGTTATAGTAAACTAACAAGATGTAGCCTGTATCCCTTCATGTCATATTACAGCAGACAATTGATTGTAGTTGACCAGCTATAGAAGGTTTACAGGGTCTCAAATGTCTTTAATTCTGTGATGGTTTATGGGTATTTCTATATATATTTTGTAGGTATTAAAAAAATTGTTTTAAGATCTGAGCAATGTATTATAAAGTGTGTTGATTATAAAATTCAAGTAAAAATCATTACAATTATTAGGAGTAATAGAAAAAAAGTAACAAAGTTTAACATGGTCAAAATGCTCTGTGGATTAAAATATGTAACCGTTAAAACACAAATTAGAAATGATTTTGAACGAAAGCATATAAGCTCTGTAAATATAACAATAAAATATATATATAACATGAGTATCTTGTGTTTTCAGTTTTAACAACTCCTCGTGCACCAACTACTATGCCACCAACAACACCGGTAAGCGGTAGGAATGATTGCCTTGGGATGATTGAGAGCATGAATAGATTCAGCAGCCTGCTTGCTTAGTGGGTCACACTAGTGGTGTAGATGTGTTCTCCCCAAGACACCTATAGGTCTGCAACCTCAGTCTATCTCAATCTCTCTCACCTAAATTACTTGTACATGCAGGTTTATTTTTTAAGTATATTTTGCACATTTTCTTTGATGAAAATAAATAAGGTATCTTTATTTACATATCCAAACCTTACACTCCAGCACAGTTCTCCGTTGCAGCAATTTAATTAAACACAGTTCACATTCACGCTACACCTCTCTAGCACAGTTCTAGTTACAACAGGGTAATTATATAAGCAAGCATCACATGTCTTCCATGCAAGATGGGGTAACTGTATTTGCTTCCCCATCTCATTGCTGCTTGCCTGCTAGAGACCTGTGCCTCATTCCCCTCTGTCCATCACTTTCTTTCTCCTGCACTTGTCCTCCTTCATGGCTGCCCTGAAGCCTTGGGAGGCCCAGAGAAACCATCCTTTCCTCTTTGGGTGCAGACAAACACACTGAAAGGCCCCAACAAGGCATTGAGCCTCAATGCTGTGGCTATACCTCCAGGCTTTGAGATGCCAGATAAGGTTTCTTCCATAATATATATCACCATACCTGAATCATACTAAATTACTTTTATATACGGTCTGTCTTTAGCTTCACTACAACTGGCTTTCCACTTCGTTAGTAGATCCTCACAGTGTCAGTAGGACAGGCTGATTGTCATGTCTATGTGTGTGATGTTCTTACTGAATAGCAGCAATTGCTTTCTGGATAACCGTTCCCATACCTGTGCAACATTCATTATAACATCAACACCTGTTTTTATTCTATTGCTCAAATATTGAATTTGCAATGTATTCTGTTTTGCAGGAGAAATGTAAGAATGTGGATTGTAACGTGGACTTCTGTAAAGATGGGGAATATTTGCAGCAAGTTCCCTCAACAGACCCCTGCTGCTTGCATTACGTATGCATTGGTACGTTCCCACATCAAGGGATGTTATAGTAATACATGATACATATATTTGAAAGTTTTGAAGGTATTGTGAAGATACCGGGTATTCTGGCCCAATTCTATCCACTTCACTCTGGCTGGCCACCCAGGGGTGCCTTGCTATGCCAGGGAAGCCTACCCCAGTACCTTCTAAGGTTTGTATATAATCTCAGGCAAATGCAGTTAGAAAGTAAAACAATACATTTATTGCAATAACTATAATCACTAGAATATTATATACACACAGTAAATAAATGGCAGGCAGGTTCACCATTTTATCTGTACCTTACACCACTAGCTTAAAGAGTTACAGTCATCTGACTGTCCTGACTTGACGACCCATGGATCTGCCAATGTATTTCACTGGTAGAGAACGGCAACTCAACACCAGATCTTACACCTTCCAGGAATCAAATCACAGAATGCCCATCATCTCCCCACCCCCGGGGTAGCTCCATATATCTAGGGTCAAATTTCCACAGTGTTTTTCCCTCTGGCTCTCTCCCTCTTTAAACATTGGTGTGTGCTGGATCAGGGGGTTGGAAGGGAGAGTGGGGAGGAGCTGTGCTGCCACAAAGCCCCCTGCTGGGTTGCAGGCAAAATGTCTGAACTAGTCCTATGGTGAACAATGGATACTAATTGGTCTCCCCCACCTCCAAAGATAGGGTAGCAGTCAGCCCCTCCTAAAATTAACCCCTTACACTACTTTGTAATGTCACAGGTTCCCAAGCTGTTCTTTGGTTCCTGTAAAGAAAGGAGGGGGAGAATGAATGTAGCTACAGCCCCCTCACCTGTATCCTGAAATCTCTTACCCATAACCCACCTGGCTTCACTTTAAGAATAATTACAGCTTCACTGCAATATCAACAATATATAATAAATAATATACATATTTACAATGAGCTACCATGTCCCTTATCCACATATATTTATACACTGCAGTTGTACTCTGTTGAGCTGGGGTACAAAAGTAAGGGCTATAAAAAGTATATGCTATAATCCACATTTTGTGAGAAACGAGGGACAGGCTGGTTAACGTGTTATCAAACACATTTCATCAGAGGTATACTACCATTTTATAAGTTGGTGTCCACTGGGAACACTGTTGGAGTCTTAAAATGAATACTGCTTTTAATGTAACAGGTACATCAACAGCAGCAGCTATTTATATAGTGCCGCTAATTACGCAGCGCTCTACAGCATTTACTCACATCAGTCCCTGCCCCATTGGAGCTTAGTCTAAATTTCCTAACACACACAGACTAGGGTCAATTTGATAGCAGCCAATTAACCTATTAGTATGTTTTTGGAGTGTTTGAGGAAACCAGGGCACCCAGAGAAAGCACACATAAACACAGGGAGAACATACAAACTCTACACAGAAAAGGCAATGGTCGGGAATTGAACTCCTGACCCCAGTGCTGTGAGGCAGAAATGGTAACCACTAAACCACCATGCAGAGAATAATGCAAGAATGAATTTTACAAAAGGGGTATATTTCTCCATATGTGTATTGAAATGAAGCTGCAAATAGTCTTACAGATAAAGTTTTTAACTTACTTTGAGGAGGAGGAAGTACAGTCATATATTGTTATATTACATAGTAAGTAAATTGCATTTACTTAGGCCTATAATAATAGTTAAAATATTTGACATGAATATTATGTTGTGTTTTCAGGAACAACCACACCTATACCACTGATCACAACAACGGTAAGTACCTTTTAGAAAAATGTTGTACTGTGTCAGTAGTAGTAGAAATTACTATTTCTATAGTTATTTCTATAGAATTTGGTGATCTTGAACTGCCTAAAACTAATTAGCAACCACATCTTAGCCTAAGATACTACCGATAATGACCTGGGTAGGCCTCAGAGCAATTTGGAATAACTATAGTTCCAGGTATACCAGCAAGGCTACAGGATTATTTTAGGTGTCAGCGGCCTGATGTTGTGATTTAGAACCACCCTGCAATGTTTTCCAGTAGGTTTAAAGTAGAGATGTTCACTGACCCCCTTGTTTTGGTTTTGGATCTCGATTAACTTCGTGTTTTGGTTTCGACAAAACCGTCCTCGTGTGTTTTGGTTTTGGATCCCTATTTGTTTTCTAAAATCCCTATTTTTTCCTAAAATCACATAATTTGGCTCTTTTTTCATTCCTACATTATTATTAACCTCAATAACATTAATTTCCAGTCATTTCCAGTCAATTTTTGCCAAGTGACAAGAACACTGCTACCCCCTCCTGTTTCTGTATGAGCAATGGCACTGGGAGAGTGACAAGAACACTGCTACCCATGTTTCTGTGTGAGCAATGGCACTGAGCAATGTCATCGGAGAATGGAGAGTGACAAGAACACTGCTGCCCCTGTTTCTGTGTGAGCAATGGCGCTGGAACTCCTGGGGAGGGAGGTACTTATGGAATCCAAAATCCGCAAGATCATATCCGAAAAGTGCAAAAGTACCGAGCCGGCTCGTGAGCCTACTCAGGTCCCCTAAGTTCAGGTGGGCTCGGTTTTCAGAAAACTGAGCTCGAGCATCTCTAGTTTAAAGATAGGAAGGCTGGTAAAGATAGGAAGGCTGGTAAAGATAGGAAGGTTGGTAAAGATAGGAAGGCTGGTGTGCACAGTGGAAATTTTGCCTCTAGCTCAAAAACTTTTGAACATTTTAGATATACAAGTAAAGTACTATTATTTTTATATAAGATAACCAGTCTTTTAGGTTTGATGATTTTGAAATAACAACTTTCCTTAATCTACAAAATCCATGATAGAATATACCGGTCATCAGAACACTTCTTTCATTGTTTGTGGTTCTCATTGTTTATTATAGGAGACATGCAAAGGTGTGACATGTAACATAGAGCCATGTGCTGATGGAGAATATCTACAGCAAGTTGCTACAACTGATCCCTGTTGTCCACATTACGAGTGTGTTGGTAGGTTTTCATATTAGTCAGGACCTATAATGAGAAATTGTTCAATGGCCAGAGGTTAACATGTTCCTCTACGTCTTCTTTGACAGCAACCAATTTGGACATCTACACAAATTAAAAGGTTCTGCCAATTGTGCTAGACTGATAAATATGTACTTAGTATGTTCCACGGTTTGGATGGTTACTATTTTGATGAAGCAAATGTCAGTGGGTGGATGTGGATTTAAAGAGTTGGAGCCTCTACAAAAAATTAAATATTAACGTGGCACCAAGTGATTTCCAGTTTTGTCCCTGTATAGTTAAACGAATTGTAAAATGAACATTTATCTGGGATCTATTTCATTATTTCTTTCATTTTCATGTATTTGTTTAATTTATTGGTTTCCATTGTGTTTAATTACAGAATCACCAAAAACAACCACTCCATCAACTACATCATATGTGAGTACCCATTTCTTTGTTACAATGTTGGCTGTATGTTCAAACTTGCCCAACTCCTTTCATACATACTATTCACAAGGAGGGAAATAACTGGTAGCAATCCTATCGCTGTTGACCTCTAGGATACGCTGGAATTTGGAGTTATGATTAAAAAATAAATATGATCATTTATTTTTGCATCTTCACTATAAAATTGAATGGCATTAAACATTACATGCCAAACCAGTGAGTAGTCTCTGTACTTATATCACATTGCGGATTTATGAAGAATATGTACAATGTGACGCCTCTCTCTAAATTAACAGTCTGTTAAAGTGATTAAACAAACAAATCTTTTTTATATGTATCCTATGCATTTAAGATCGTTTCTCAATCTGCAATAGTCAATCCCTATTACCTTTTATCATAAAGCATCATTAATGAACATCATTAATAGAAAGTTTAATAAAATATTAAATTTGAAGTTATAGACTTCTAATGGGAAAAATAATGTTTGTCCAGGGACCACTGGAACACATGGGAGTCCTAAAAACACATATAGTGATAAAATAAATGCAAATCTTCATATACTGTGTATAATTCAGCTTTCATCATTGTTATTAGCAATTGCTTCAATAACCTATTCTGTGTGTGTAAATTACAGGAGCCATGTAAGAATGTGCTTTGCGAACCACCAGTGAGATGTACTAAGAATGGTGCTAAATTGGTGGAAGTACCATGGCCAGATACCTGTTGTCCACACTATGAGTGCCGTAAGTCCTTTTACAACTAGATATCCAATCTGCTGATATAACTTAAGTTGGGTACACACTACAGGTTTTTAATCCAATTATCGTGCAAATCACACAATAAACGACTGGTAGGTCCGATATCGCATCAGTGTGCACACTGCCACAATCATGTTTTATTGAACCAAAGCACATGGTATCATTTGATTTGATTTTATAAACTGACTAAAAATCGATATCAGTGATGGAACGATGTCGGGCAAATTCTGAAGTTTGTATGGACTCAGGATCAGCAGTGTAGGCAGATCTCTGTAGAATGTGCAGAGCCACGATCCTTTCAGCCGATGGTTATGACAGATGAAGAGCACAGATCTAAAGGTAAATCGTGCAGGTGTGTACACATAAATCGGCATGCTCGTCGGGACTTTCAATCGATGGCGAAATCGGTACAGATATCTCATCGGGAGAAGGTTTCTGTAATGTGTACCCAACTTTACTTGTGCATTACTAATGTTTCCTATGTAACTTCACTAAATCAGTATATGAAAACTTGGAAAATATAGTTTTACCCCTACTAATGAATAGGCAAGTGATGCAAATACATGCATCAGCTGTTAAAAATCCTATAGAATTACAATTGTTGGAAACAAATGTTGTATTCTTAGGACATTTAAAAACATTTTTTTATTTTGAGGAAAACTGGAGGAAGCAAAATTTAATCTAAAGCCAATGAACAATTTCTGATTTTGTCGTTTGTTTTTAGAATGCCAAGTTGCCTGCGAACCTCCCCCAACTTGTGTGGATGGCAGCCCACCAGTAAGACTCGATGACCCTGACGTAGAATGCTGCCCAGGTTATGAATGCCGTAAGTGCCTATACCATAGATGATATGGTGGGATAACATCACTGTTCGTCTGGGTATAATAAGATTTGTAAATGCTAGATGTCAAGCTCGGACAATCTTACTATACAATTGTCAAACAATTAATCCTATGTCCTATGTTGACAGGATTGGAGACTACCATAGGCCCATCAGTCACGTCGCCCCAGGTACACAAATGCAATTAAAAATATAATAATTGGATGTTACTTATGTAAAAAGCTCTGTACATGTGGTAACTGTTATCAACACTCATATGTTATGTGTATGTTTACAATAGGATGAGTGCAAGAATGTCGTCTGCCCTAATCCAGACTGTCAAGGAAATGTTGTATTTATGGAAGTCCCATCAGATGATCCCTGCTGTAAGCATTATAACTGTGGTAAGTACCTATTGTTCTTCTTCTACCATTACTGTTACCAGCTGCTGTCACAGCCTTGTGGAAGGCAGCCAAGCTGGGCAGTAATTTATTTTATGATAAATACTAAAAATATCTAAAATAATAAATAATTCTGCACAAGCAATTTAAAAATTATTTGAACATAGATTGTGTAATACACCAAGGCTAACTGATATTTTGTGTTTCTGGGAGAAATTTTACAATACCACGATCAGAAGTCTATATTACTATTTTTCTATGTTCCAAAAAGGGTTAACAATTATTTGCTGCAACAAGGGACCTCTTTCAAAATGTTTCATTTGACACGTGTTTTTTTTTTTCGTTTTTTTTTTCTTCCAGTTCCCTTCGAACCTGTAAGTTTCCAAATGAAAATGTAATGATCTTGTTGACTACAAATATTGCATAATTTATCATGGGGATTGGATCAGTTAATGTCTTTCTGAATCTATGAATTTGTTGCCTTTGTATCTCTTCACTTACTCTAATTTGTTTCTTTTGGAATATATACTTTTTATGTATGGTTTATGTTTTATGGACTGTAAGGGTTACCTAAAAATAATTACACTGGAATTTTATGACTTTGGTCTTATACATTGATGCTGATTTATTTTTTTAAATGTATTTTTCCTTTTTAGACACCAACGCCTAGGAAGGTATGTAACATTCTGCTATATTTAAATATTTTCTCTAAATACATTCTGATGAAGCCACAGTGATGTGATGAATTTTTGGTGTGACTGTGGTCAGGTCAGTATTTCCCACATGTCCGGGGTAGCAGTGTTCATAGAGCAGCGGCTTAAGACAATTTAAGGCATCATTTTCATTTTAAAATTTTCTATGTTATCTTTACCAACAAGCTAAACTTCCCTGTAAAAATAATGGAGTACAGTTGCTGATTAGAGGGTCATACGAATGTTGATTGTTGATACTGATTGAAGATGTTATCACTCATTGTTTCTTGGGCAATACCAATTAATATAACTCTGCTTCAGGTATTATTCAGGTTCGGAATGTGTGTGTGTAGCTGAAAATCGATAATTTGACAAAACAGTGGGTTTAATACATTTACCCCCAAGTATCCAAGGGATTGAAAAAATGAAAATATAATTTGGCTTTATAGTTGAAATACTGCATTGAAAATTCCAACTTGCATATGTTTGACTGCATGGCATACTGGAACAACCAACAAACCAGCAAAGAAGACAAGGAGATATGTATAAGTTAGCTAATATGCCCCATACCTCTGTCTTCCTTGTTCTACATTGTGGATACTGATCTTAATGGGGGACATAAATCAGCTTTATTACCACAGATTGCCTATTTATGGTAGGTTAATAAAATATGTCTACCTCTTTATTTTGGCAGCCATGTCAAGGTGTCACCTGTGCTGAATCAGCCTGCTTACCTGGTCAAACAGTCATTGTAAAAGAGAACCCATTGGATCCTTGCTGCCCCTTGTATGACTGTGGTAAGTAGAACACATTTCTACTGCTCTGTTCAACACGGTCAGGACCTATATTAAATCCCCATTGTTATTCCCAGTTTAAGAGTTTAGGTGTAGTACACTCGGTTGTCAGTGTCTCTTGAATTTTGATCTGGAGTTGGGGGTTTTCCATTTTTTGAATTGATGTCTTGAGTAGGATTCCATTCAGTTCTACAGAGTCATTTGGAAACTACACAAAAAAATAATTTTGAAGGAGCTGACTTTTTGGATAGCTTACCCTCCCCCAATGTTACTTGCTTCCACCATTTAAAATATTTCCAGAAGCTAAGAGCGGAATTGTGCCAAATCAGTGCTTATATTATAATGTATCCAGTATGGGGAATACCAGGGGATGGGACATTGACCAAACATGGACAATCCTATTTAAATGTAACTGCCGATAATCAATATTAGTTTGTAGCAAACAACTGGTTGGAAAAAAGGGATCATGGATAGCCAACATAAATGACATGGCAGCCAATATGTTTGGTCCAAGCTCAAAGCCAAATAGTAAAAGCACACAACAACACATGGTATTCTCTTAACAAAGTAATAGTTACTGTGCTGTAGATAAGATATCACAAAGGTATAAGCTCCTTATATGGTGTTTTATTTCCTATAGTAGAGTCTGATAAATCAACAACACCTCCTCCTAAACAGACCACCCCACATGGTGTAAGTATAATATGGATGTGTTTTACGTTTCTGTACAGTGTTTGTTACATTAATTTTTAAGGCTAATATTTAAATTTATCTTATATACACATATTTAGACACCAATGTTCACATATTTTTCATGCTTGTACTTGTGTTTCTAACCATTTAACTTCTTCGTGTTGCATGACTACTATTTAATAAAGATTTGTGTATGTTGTGTGTGGTTGTGCTGTGTGACATATCTTTTTATTGGCATGCTGTACTTTTGAGCTTTTGTTGCACACTAGATTTAGTTACTGTAGGACTGTTTATGTTTGGCATATAACAAAAAGTCAAATAACCATTTTTTTCCCATTTTTACAAGTGCAAACACATTGTCTGCAAAGAATTTGAATGCAACATGAAAGGTTCTGTAAAAGTTGAAGTTGAAGGAAACGATCCTTGCTGTCCCATTTATGATTGTGGTAAGTCATTAAAGACCCAGGACGAACAAGTTAGGCATTGGCACTGTGGGTGGAGGTACACATACTTATATCAGTTATATACATAATGGGTTATATTAAGGGAGTGACACTATTTTTGTTTAAGTCTTTCAGGATAACTGCCTAGACTAAGTATATTTTTTGTTACATTACTTGTTATAGAAGCAGATAGGGGAAGCTATGTCATGAGAAGTGCTACAGTGATTGTCTGTTTTCTTACAGTATGTGAACCATGCAGCCCACCGCCATATTGTAATGGACAAAAGCCAACCATGGAGATCGACCCAGAAACACAATGCTGTCCAACATACACTTGTCGTTAGTATTCTTTTCAATATGAATACCATTAAAATAATAATTACTGTGTTTCAATAATTTGTAGGAAGAGACGTGACCTGTAAATTCATAGAAACATCAACTGATGAGATTAAAGCAGAATGTGTATAAAATTGTACATTTTTGTGTCTAATTTCCATGACAGTAGATGTCTCCTGTGGACTAATTTGTTCCTTTTTATAGTTTACTTTAGTATTTATATTTCATAACCTGAGAGCACTCTCACTGCTGAAAATCAATTATTCGGAGTTTAAAGAAAACAAAAGAAACCATTTTGATGTAAATTAACTTTGGTGCAGTACTGTCTGAATCCTTTAGGTGACGCTATGTCCTTTGCTGTCTAAAAATTATATATTGACAACAATAAAACCTCTTCCTATACCGACAAGCCATAGAGGAAATGTATAACAATGCACCAGTAGTATTTTCACTTTTATCTGCAGAATTAACCCATTCATATTTGTAGCAAAACAAATACACTGCCCCTTTATTGCAGTTAAATAAATGTGTCTCTAATGTTTATGATTTCATTTTCACTTTTTTTTTTTAAAGCTCCTGAAATTACTCCATCTAAGGTAAGTTAATTTAGATTGCCATAGGCATTAATACAACTATTATGTGCAACAAGCTATGGACATTATAAAGTGTATCCATCATTTGTGTGGACTGAACCAATTTTCAGCCTCAAAATTCAATCTCCTTCTGAGACACTAGTACATTACTTCAGTAGTTGTGTATTTTAATGTTCTATTATTGTTTTATCACCATTCCACCTAAGGGATGTGGCTTAGTTTTTTGGTAACGCTCCATTGCCAGACCCACAGCAAAATTTTGATGAATGAGGTTCCAAAATGCTGGTCCATTGTCACCTGTGCATGCATCAGGGCTGGTGCATGAGCAGTGAAACCCTGTTGGGGCCTTCAGTTGCACAAACGGGGCTACATTGCCCATGTTCCAGCCCCTTCTGATTCTCAGAGGGGGCCGCAGGAGACAATGTATTGGGGTCTTTGGGCTCCATAGCCTCCACACCCCTTTGACCGCAGTTCCACCACTGGTAACAAAACTGTACAGAAATTTGGAATAAATCACTCTCGAATGCTCACTTTCAATTTGCCTACTGATCTACCACTCTTCATGATATATGGCATACCATTACTGATCTGGGAGCTGAAAGGTTATTAGCAAAAATGAAACAAAGCAAAACAGAAACTACAATTGTCTTTATTCCTTTTGTGGAGATGGCTTGTTGCTAGCAAGTACACCTGCAGCAAAGAGGGTTTGACAATCAAAATTCAGTTTAAGGCAGTGGATCCTAAACTTTCTCAGTTCGAGGCACCCTTAGGGGCTCCATAATTCTTTCAAGGCACCCCCAAGTCAAAATAATTACCAAGTTGCCCCCGCCTTGCTTACCACCGGCCCTAGCCGCGACACCCCAGTGAGACTGCCACGACACCCCAGGGAGCCATGGCACCCAGTTTAGCAACCACTGCTTTAAGGAGTAGGATCATAAAGACAGAACAGAAAAAGGATAACCAACTATTTTTTGAAAATTAACTTACTAACAAAGTTCAGCATCTTCATGTTTTACATAATCTTAACACAGATAAACGCTCAAAATTATAACAAAAGGAATCCAGCCTATGTTATCTTAATTCGCTATTGCTCAGGGGTGCAGCTAAGCAAATTATATGAGTAAGAACTAACTGAGATAGTTTGAGACATCACTGTGTAATAACACTGGCTACATTATTACTTTGATTATATTGACTTTGTAAAATTGCTGCTAAGAAAATACACATTCATCTTTGTACAGCCATATGAACTTAAATGTATTAAATATAGGACAACCCAATGTGTAAAATACTGTCACTAACACTGCTCCTTTTTAGTGAGTGTTTTGTTTTTTATTTCAATTAGCTAGGTGTAATTAGTGTGTGTTAATTAATGTGTGTACTTTTGTGATAGTGTATTATCACGTGTGTGTATATTAACAAAATATTTATCATTTTTACTTTTTACAGCCTACTTTCCTAACTACTCTACACCCTCCTCTGGTAAGTTATACATGTATGCATTAATACAATAAAATATGCTAGTAGAAAGAATATCTGGTGAGATAAATGACAATTCTGATCTGTAACAATTGGAGAGAACATGTTGGCTATTTGCAGTATGAGTTAGAATACACCTCTTCATAAGACAACAGGTAAAGGGTATATATATATATATATATATATATATATATATATATATATATATATATATATATATATATATATATAGATATATATACACACTGTATATTACATCAGCTATCCTATTGATAGGGAGTGCATTTGTGTAATTGTATTATGACACACAATGTGATATTCACACAATGTGCAAAGATAATAGCTATACTATAGGGGGGAGCTATTAATACTATTAAAGCTATTAAGATTATTAAAGTGTACATTAAAATCATTTCTATCCAATAACATTTAATTAGTGAAATTCTAATCTCTACTGAATGTATCTATTTAATTTTAATGTGACACAGCTCCCTGAATTATATGTACATTCCTTACTGGATATCATAAGAAGCTGCAAAATCCACTTTGTCTCAAAAACGAAAAATATTCAGCATGCTTGTAGACTGATGTCATTATATATATATATATATATATATATATATATATATATATATATATAAAGGGTGATTCAAAAGTCGCAGTACACCCTTTTATTTCAAAAACTCTACAGTATATTGGGAAACCTGAATACTCCAGTAAGGTATGGGTGGTCTATCTTTTACGGTATGTACCAAACATGGGCGCCATCTTGAAATTGGCCAATCGGCCCAATTCCTGTAGAGTTTTTGAAATAAAAGGGTGTACTGCGACTTTTGAATCACCCTGTATATATATACATATATATATACATACATACATATATATACATACATATATACATATACATATATATAACTGTTTCTTATCTTAATGTTCTCCCTGTGTATGTATTGTAGGAGCCATGTTGTAAAAATGTGCTTTGTGAACCTATGACATGTGACAAAAAGGGCGCCACTCCTAAAATCATCCCTTGGGCAGATAAATGTTGTCCACACTTTATTTGCGGTAAGTTCCTTCCATAATTGTAAATAAACATGAAGACCTGAAGACCTGAATACAATACGAATGGTCAGCATCCCTCATTTACCAGCATAAACCTAGAACAGCTAAAAATATGGCTAAGTGTTATCCCAAGCAGTTGTGCAGAATACTACTGCGCACACTAAACATTTTATTTCCTCTAGAAATCTGAAATACAGATTAATTGCTATTGTACCTATATGCAACTATCCTACAGGGTCTAGTTTTTGGAATTTTGCGGGCAAACATTTTTAATACATGAAAAATTACCGCTGCTTTTACTAAGAACACGTCAGATCAATTTTAATTCATAAATATATATAAATATAAATTATATATATATAAATAATAATTCATTATATTTAAGGAACTCGCAGGATATGTATAAATTTCCACTTTTCTTTTTGCATTCAGAATGTCAGAATCCATGCCCCCCCATTCCTACTTGTGACGAATGCAGGCCACCATTGCAAATTAGCAATCCTAAGACTGACTGTTGCCCAACATATGAATGTCGTAAGTATACAATTAATAGAGTGAATTTTAAGTTAAGACCACGTGGGTGACTCTTGGGCAGCATCCACGTCTGAGAAAGAACTTTTCTAGGAAGTAACAAATGCAAAGCTATCGGCCTTGTGGTTTGACCCATTTTGATTTCCAAAGGTGTCATTACTGGATGATTCCACCCCACTCACATCTTGGGGGAGGTGGTGACCCACTTTTTGGGCAACAATATGCACCTAGAAAATCACAGCCTTCGTCACTTGTTCGGAAAGATACATTGTTTCCCAGCATATATGATTAGATTGGCATCTTTACTATTCCTGAAAAGATATTCATAAAACTGTAAAAATATTTAATCCCTACATGTTTGTATGTTTTATTGACAGAGATTGTGACAACAACTCCAAAACAGCCTGACTCACCCACTCCGGTAAGGATCTAACACCCAAGAGTAGCAGACATTAACGTGTGACGGTTGCTTTCCTACAGTGGAACGATTTTCTGTATTGAACAAATATTCAGCCTATCAAATCAATAGGATCTAGTGACATCACTGAGGCATTAAAATACTGGAATGTCACTTGCTCCAAGTGAATTGATAGGCTGAATTCTCATGAATATTGATCCAGTCCACACAATGACTGCCGCCGCTGTGTTTAGGCTAAGGGTACGTTTTAAAGACGTATCTTGTAATCTGTAAGGGAAAGGTATTGAATTGTGCCGTTGCTTTGATCATTCTGTCACTTTTACATGTCATGCCCCATTGTGTAAGTGGGAGGAACCAGTTCCAAAAACGGACAGTTAGCAAGAGATGGTTTTATCTTCTAAATCTAGGAGACAGAGTAAAGGGGTTTATTGGTTCCAGTATGTGAATAATAAGTTGTTGGGGACATAAAGTCCTGTAGCTTTTCAGTCTAAAATGATCCTAGGCCTTAACTTTGGGCATATCATCAAAAGGTAAAATAATGACATGTAGTTGTGTTATATATAACCCATATACACATATCACACGTCTGTGTTCTGTAGGGCAAATGTCAGCATGTGGAATGCAAAGAAAAAAAATGCCTAGATGGGGAAACCTTAGTACAAGTCGAAGGAAATGACCCCTGTTGTCCATTATATGACTGTGGTAAGTGCACATTCAACTTTAAAATGCTTTTACCATTACTAAAAAAAAAAATACCTTGTGCTTTGTACTAATTGGATTATCCTTGTTTTTGTTTTTCAGTCTCTACTCCTGTAACCGTAAGTTTAATGGATTCTTAGACTTGTTAATAATATTCAACCATACATAACCATTACTATATATAAATGGCTACTGGTCTGTGTTTTATTTAATAAACTGAACTCATATTACATAACTAAACATAAAGACCTGAATACAATAAGATAGTTATAAATTAGTATAGGCTAGTTGACAAAATGACTAATCTTCAATCACATAGCTAGATTTAATTTTATTAGCTATCCAGTGGCGGAACTACCATTGTTGCAGCAGGTGCGGTGCACTGGAGCCCATGGAGATAATAGGGACCGCTTCGCGGGGAAATAGCAAGCGGTGGGTTCCGGTTCCGTCCTCCGCTTTCCTGCACCGGGGCCCACAGCTCGCTAGTTCTGCCTCTGTAGCTATCCTACAGGCTATGCCCAAGTAGACAGGTTTATAAACACAAATCAGAGAGGAAAACAGTGGGTATAATTAAAACCAAATATTGTATTGTTCAAATCATCATCATTTATTTATTTATATATCGCCAACATATTCCGTAGTGGAATTGAAGCTGAGATAGGTAGGTATGTGTAAAATGGGAGGTGTTTACAACAAATAGTTGAAGCTTCTTGAAAACCTAACTTGTATTCATTTTAGCATATTTTAAAAAATATATTATTCTTTTCTTTTATCTTACAGACTGCTCCTCCAACTACTCCAGAGGTATCTCCTGCTTTTATATTTAACTAACAAACCAGTTAAAGGATAGTTATGTAGATCTGTAGTCATTAAATAAAAACTGTATTTACACAATTTAAAATACAATCATTTTTATTTTCATGTTTGTATGAATATATAGCAAAACATGTAATGTACTGCAGAGCTAATTATTTATTCCTATAGTTTTATAATATTTTGCATAATACATACATAAGCATCAATATAACAGTGATAGTTTCTTCAATTTTGTACGGTAAAAGGTTTGCCTTGTTCCTACGCAGCTTGGTCCATCATAAGACTACCTAAGATTTATTCAAGAAGAAAGAGTAATATTTCTAGCATGCTGTATGGATATAAACTAAATAATATTATGTTATATTTGGTATATTAAAAAATGTAGTCAATTCACAAAAATAGAACCTAATATGTCTAGTTGATGAAATATTCTGTATGATGAAGATATACAGCCAAAGTTATCTAAAAGAGAATTCAGTTTATCTGAAACCATATTACTCTAAGCATCCTGCTTGTCAGCTGACCTGATTGTTTTAGAGATGATGTAACTACCTACAATAAATAGCCTGAGATATCACTTTGGGATAATTATGGCTACAGCTATAGTTTTGTGTTTATTTACCCTGGCAGCCTATTTAAAATGCTAAGACTCAAACCCTAAACTCCATCACAATGAAAGCATAGAAAAAGATCTTAAGAGTTAAGAGACTGAATGTATATTATGACTTAATTAAATAGTCTATTCTATTTTTCTCTGCCCCTTCAGCCATGTAGCCATGTTACATGCATTAAACCAGAATGCAAAAAGCAGGAAAACCTACTAGTGAAATCGAACTCGGAGGATCCTTGCTGCCCCTTGTATGAATGCGGTAAGGGCATAATAGTCAACATTTTTGTAAACACACCAAAAAATATATGTTTAATAATAGACTTTGTATGCTGTAGTTTTTTGGCAAGTGAAGAATCAAGAAATATTTATTTGTTGGGTAGATGGAGGGTTGAGCAGAGTTTTCAAGACTGTTCAGTGAAATATTTACCTTGCTTTGTATTAAGCATCAAAATTTTGCCTATGCAATTTGGCCAAAAACACTCTTAATCCTACACCAATCACAACATACAGCAGAATGAATTGACCAACATCGCCTCACTGCTATTGATTCCACAACACGTGAATTTATCATTCAGTGTGGAATGGTGAGGCAATAGCGGAACTCGAAATTGTGTTGATGGAACTTTGTGCCTCTATGAAAAGGCCTGCTCCACTGCGAAACTCAATTTGAGCACATATTATCAGAGACGTCGCTATTCTCTACTTATTAGTACATCATTCATAAACATTTTCTAATGTAGAGGTTTTATTTTGCTCACAGTACCGATAGTGACACCATCACCCAATCCTGAGACTACCAAACCAAATGTAAGTCTGATCTGCAGGATTATGTTAAATTATGCTTCCTAAATGACTTGGGGCTAGATTTACTAAGCTGCGGGTTTGAAAAAGTAGGGATGTTGCCTATAGCAACCAATCAGATTCTAGCTATCATTTTGTAGAAGGTACTAAATAAATGTAAGCTGGAATCTGATTGGTTGCTATAGGCAACATTCCCACTTTTTCAAACCCGCAGCCTAGTAAATGTAGCCCTTAGTTTATATATTAACTGAAATCATTTTCTTACCATTGTAGAGTCATTGTACAGATGTTGAATGCCCAGTTGTAAACTGCACCAAAGAAGGTTCCACTAGAGTGTTTATTGGAGGAGAGGACCCCTGCTGTCCAGCCTTTACATGCGGTAAATTCTTCAGCAATCAAATACCAATTCGCTCTATTCTGTGAGATTAGTCGTTCCTTTGTCCAGTGAGAGTTAGACATGACAATTTACCTTACTCTTGAGCTAAAGAATGCCACACACTGAGACACATTTATAAAAAAAAAGTAATTTGAGATAGTTTCCAAAAAAAGGCATAGTGATAAAAAAAAAGTCATATAAAGTTATGTCACATTTATAGACAAATATATAACATTTTTATAAACCAGTTTCACATAGGTAAAACTGAGACAAATATATTAAGGTATATCTATCAGATAGACTGAGATTCCTTAACAAGCCTCAGAGCAGAAAATGGAATCATTGCTATAAACATCATCAACCTATCTGCCCAAACCTTATCAAAATTCTGAGGACAGTATAGGTAATTTTCCAAACTTTCAGGGAGTCCCTAGCCAGATTATACAATGGCGAGAAGGCAGTTTCATTAGGGTTCTAACGTCCTCTGCCTTACCTTATGCTATGCCACCCTTGCACATAATAAGTTGAGATGAGTCTATTATATTACAAGACGACATGTTTATCCTGTAAATCCAGCAGGATCCCATCAGGAGAGTAAATCGTAGGGAAGGATATCATGATAAATGTGAACCTTTATATATTAGCTTTTTATAATAAATAAATAATTAAAAAAAATAGTCTGGCTATCACAAATTTGAATTTTATTATTTTAATATTATATTAAAAGAAAGACAATAATAATGTGACCTATAATGTTACTGACAAATTATTCTATAAAAATCAATGATATTGATTTAATGCAATTGTAGAAATAATTGAGTTTTAAATTTCAATGAAGGATGTACAGTACTCATTTGTGGCACAGATTTGCTTTTTCTAAATGATTGTGAAACGGTGCATTTCCAACTGGTGCATAAATACAAGAGCTTTACTATTGTCTATATTGCTAGTACAAATGTGCATAACATTGGATATAAATGTGATAAATGAGAAACACTGTACTAAAAAGTGGTACATTTCTCCCTTGTACCTTTTACAGAGTGCCAACTCTGCCTACCCCCTCCAGATTGTGGTGAACACTTCCCATTAGTGGAATTCAACCCAAGTATACAATGCTGTCCACAATACAGCTGCCGTAAGTATGCATAAAACAGATTAGTAATGGGAGGAGACGCAGTATTAGTTTTGTCAATAATATAAATATTAAATACAAATTGACGCCAATTGATCATCAGCTCATCAGATAATAAAAATCAGCAAATAAAATGCAGCATACACAAATTGACAAATGTTCTATATTCTTCAAGCAATTGCATAGCACACTGATGACTATGAAGACATAATATATGTTTATTAAAGTACCTTCTGTTACGCCATTGCCTTGACAAAATTATGAAGTACGTGACATTAAAGATTGATTTATGCTATTAAATAAGTAAATATATATATATTTTTTCAAAATCTCTCATACTTTTTTCCCCAGCTCCAGTAATTCCTACTGCTACAGTAAGTACACTAATATAAATTTCTGGTAATGTCATACAGTATTTATTTGGGGGCAGTTGGGTTCTACAAATAAGAGGTACAGTAACATAAAAAAAACAGTCCAAAAAATAAATACATAAAAAAGGAAGAGGTCCCAGCCCATAAAATGATAGCATAAAGAACAATGGAATATGTAGTATATCTACTCATAGATACAAAGTTAGTGGGGCAGAATATTTTAGAACTGCATGCCAGTCCTCACTTCATAGCTTATAAGGCTAACTGTATTTTCAGGGGTGGAACAGTGCATCGTTGGGCCCATAGCTAAATTTGGGTAGAGCCTGGTGATACCGTTTTTGCCTCACAGAGTGAGAGCCTCATTTGAGCATGCTCGCTCCATCGCTTGTACCCAGTGCCCATGTGCCACTCAGAAGAGAACTCCGCTATTGAGAGCAGAGTGGGGGCCTTGGAGGTGGAATTGACCCAGCATTGTCAGTAACCCCCCACCACCTCATGTTGCCCCCGCAACCCTTCCACCCACTGTATATCCGCCCCAGTGTTCAGATACCTTTTTATATGTGTCTGGGTGTTGGTCTGAGAGTCAGAAATGAATCTGGGTTTTATATGGAAAGCAGGGAATACACATCAGGAGAGACACAGCATGTTCAGAGCCCGAATATCCCTCTGTCTACATGCCACTCATCTGATCTAGGTTATTATACATTTTAACTGTAGATTATTTGGAAACAGTAACAGTAAATACATCACTGCAGGTTGCATGTCTATCTAGCTTTGTTGTCCTTGTGAGCTAGACATAGCAGTCCCTTTATTTTTTGCATGTCCAGTTACCTTCTGTTTATTTCCAGGTTCCTGTCCCCTTGACCACTGCACCATCCCCTCCAGTAAGTATAAAGTCTTACTAGCAACTAGTTTTAGTTATCTGAGGGAGAGATAAAAGTTATAATATATATCAATATATATAATATAATTTATAAAGCCATTTTTTTTATTTCTTCAACAATAGTAATTAAACAGCTTAGAATGTGTATTGATGATTGTAGCAGATTGTGTACGGGACGGTTATGGGTAGGCTGTAAAAGAACATAGACTATCATAGATTGCAGAGCAGCAGTGTAAATGGGTTATGGTTGTGTGGGAATAAAGATTGTGTATGGTGTAGTGGAGGTAGTGTTCATTGATTTGGAATGGGCTTGATGACACCATTTGTAACATGAAGTGGGTGAGCCAAGCACATAATTATCATACCCTGCAACCTGTTATCATAAAATATAATTGAAATAGATCATTAATAGAAAGCATAATAAAATAATAAGCTGACATCATTGCTATTTGCAATGCTGATTATTATTAATAGCCTCTTCTGTATGTGTCAATTACAGGAGCCATGTAAGAATGTGCTTTGTGCACCACCAGCGAAATGTATTAAGAATGGTGCTGAATTGGTGGAAGTACCATGGCCAGATATCTGCTGTCCACACTATGAGTGCCGTAAGTCCTTTTACAAGTAGACATCCAATCAGCTGATATGACTTACTTCTGCTATATTAATGTTTTGAATATAAATTAACTAAACCAGTATATAAAGACTTTGGAAAAAAGTGTCACTCCAGTAATTATCAGGCTGGTATTGCAAATACAAGCATCAACTGTAAAAGATCCTATAGCGTAACAATCACACAAGACAAATATTGTGTAGTCTTACTCACTGGTTGAAGTGGCAATTTAAAAGTGGCAATATGGCAAATGTAAATGAATGGAATTTGATAGTTTTACAATCAGTACAGTCGGAGAAGTGGCAGTATGACATACCAGCGTATATATAATCATCCCACTTCGATCACTGGTCTTATTAATAAAGCACATATAAATACATATTTTTGAATAAAATACATAATTCCTTTTTAAGTGGCTGTTTTGGTATAGAACTAGTTATGATTCAATTTGATGACCCTAGAGAGATGTGCATCCATAAACAAAGTCCATTTATTTGACTGCAGGAAGTGGAATTTAAACTAAGATCATTGAACAATTTTTGATTTTGCTGTTGATTTTTAGAATGCCAAGTTCCCTGTGATCCTCCTCCCACTTGTGTGGATGGCAGCCCACCAGTAAGAATCGGAGACCCTGATGTAGAATGCTGCCCACACTATGCATGCAGTAAGTGTCTATAGCATAGATGATTTGGCGGGGTAACATTAAGGTTGCCTGGGGATAATGAGATTAGTAACAGCTAGTAGTCAAATTTAGACAATCTTACTATACAATGATCTAACAATTAATCCAATGCCATTTGTTGACAGGATTTGAGACTACCACAGTCCCATCAGTCACCACACCCCAGGTACACAAATACAATTAATAAGATAATAATTGGATGTTACAGGGAATAACACTGTACTTGTGTTATCAACACCCATATGTTATGTGTATGTTTACATTAGGATGATTGCAAGAATATCCTCTGCCCTAATCCAGTATGTGAAGAAAGTTACGCATTGGTGGAAGTCCCAACAGATGATCAGTGCTGTAAGGCATATATCTGCGGTAAGTACCTATTGTTCTGCTTCTACCAATACTGTTACCAGCTGCTGTCATAGGGCCTGATTCATTAAGGAAAGCAAGGCAAAAAAATGAGTCTTCTCCTGGACAAAACCATGTTATATTGCAAGGGATGCAAATTAGTTTATTATTTTACACATAAGTTAAATACTGGCTGTTTTTTAACGTATCACACCATAGCTTTATATGTACACTAAAATTTAAATTTGATCTAGAACATGCCTTACCCCCAATTATAAACCTGCCATTACATTTTAAATTTGCCTCCCCCTCCAATGCAACATGGTTTTGCCAAGGTGCAAAGTTACTTTTTTTTTTTCTTTACTTTCCTTAATGAATCAGGCACATAGTCTTTTGGAAGTCATCCAGGTTGGCCAGTAGTTTATTTATGCTAAATAATACAGCATAATTCTGCAAAAGCAAATATTTTGTGTGTCTGGGAGAAGTTTTACAATACCATGTCCAGAAATCTACATCACTATTTCTTGATGTTCCAAAAATGGCTATGAAAATTATTTGCTGCAAATAAGGGACATCTTTCAAAATGTATCATTTAACGCGTGTTTTTTTCTTTTCTTTTTTTTTTTTACCTCCAGTTCCCGTCAAACCTGTAAGTTCACAAATGAAATTGTAATGTTCCTATTGACTACAAATATTGCATAATATTGTCTCTCTCAATCTATATATTGTTTGCCCTGTTACCTCTTTGCGTACTCTAATTTGTTTCTCTTGGGATTTCTGCTTTACTTGTTTGGCTTATGTTTTATGGACTGAAAGGACTACCTAAAAAGTCTTCAAAGCAACCAGTGACTAAATAGGACTGTAATTTTGTGACTTTGGTCATTAATTCTGACTTGTTTCTTTTCATTAATTTTTTTTAGACGCCAACACCTAGTAAGGTATGTAACATTCTAACATATTTAAATATATTTTCTAAATACATTTCTGATGTGATGTGATGCATTTGTGGTGTGACTGTGGTCAGGTCAATATTTACCACATATCTAGGTAGCACTGTTCATAGGTAACACTCCTAGGGGGGTATTCAATTGTTCCTCCGGGCGCCGCCGGAATGAGCGCGTTAAAACTATTACCGTTTATACGGTAAACTTGCGCGTAAAAACCGTTAATACGGTAGTTTACTCGCTGAATTTCATCTCGCAGCTCAGGGAGCTGCGAGATGAAATTCAGCGAGTAATTACCGTATAAACGGTAATAGTTATAACGCGCTCGTTCCGGCGGCGCCCGGAGGAACAATTGAATACCCCCCCTAGAGGCAGATGTTGATAGGGTTCATACCTGGTGCATGGAATGTCTTTTTTCGGTCATGGCATGGCAGTGGGACAGAAAACTCACGAGTCCCCAATACAAGCAGGATACTAAATGAAGGAAGTGATATCAGATTTATTATTTAGGAAAAATATGTCACTAAGAATCTGTCTGAACATCGAATTATTAACAGCAAATACAATCTGAATACGGTGTTCATAGGACTGAGCTAATAGAGATGTCAATCACTGTACTTTATGGTGCATTTAACTTGACCATTGCTATATGCAACACTATTGGGCATTACTTTCAGAATAACAAAGGCAATAACAAAATTCCTATATGTCAATACTTCTATAATATAAATAGTTTGGTTACACATATGCTTCACAGTACTTAGTATTTTTTGATAACCGTCATGTGGCCAGAAACTCAACAGCATTCTACACTGCGAATTAAATACCCTAACCCTGAAATAGTTGTGGTCACATAAACTGTCTAAGAATGCAGTAATACAGTTGTAGTCCCTAAACCATAAATAACATTCATTTTAAACAATACATTACAAGCAACTGATATCACAGCAAATGAATCCCCTTTAAATAAGTCAATCCTCAACAGAGCTAATTAGCATAAATGTCTTCACTGGCCAGAGTTTGGCAAGTGTGCATGTTAGAACTGGACAGGAGGCATTTGCAATTATGAGACTCAGTTTGGCTGAGTGCCCCTGTTAGTAATTATAATGGCAGTCTTTTAATTTCTGTACAATGATCAAAAACAGATAATTACTGTCTCAAGTATAATACAATACAGTATGTTGCCAGGGCTATTATCACTGTGCTTTAATCTGATCTTGCAGATGAAAAGTCAGGGATGATGCTGTTCCTTTGCTAGTATATTCAGGTTATGATGGGTTAAAGGATGCTCCCCACACCAGGAGTTACTTTAGAGTAGGGATTCAGGCTGTAATTCAGTTATAACCAGGGTTATGCTTCATGTATGTACTGGGGGATTGGGTAATGTACCCCACTTTTAAGCAAATACCTCTGTAAATTTAGCTCACAGCTCTTAAAATGTAGAATATACTGTGAAGTGAGTGAGAATACTCAGTTTGATTACACAGATCTGTTCCCTGTTTTATAGATAGTTTTCACCTCCATCTTCACTATCACTGGTGTCAGCTTTTGTCTTTACTGATGGCCTCTTTGTAGACACTATAATGAAATCTTTGCACGTGCAGTGTTCTGGCTAACAACACACCTCAGCTCTCTGCAGGCCTCTGTTTCCTCAATACAGCATCCATAAAAACGTGTGACTTTTTACAATTTCTCCTCAGTCCTCACTCACTCACTTAGGCTCCTCATCTCAATAGTCTCTGTCTCAAAAACCCAGGAACTTTTCAGCAGCCTCGCAGCCTAGGCTTTCTCTGGGTCCTAGAGTCTCTCCTGTATCATACTGTAACACAGTCCTGTTCCACAGGGTCATAGTGCCAGCCTTTTCTGGGTGTCACACATAGAGCAGCAGCATAAGATATTTACCAGCGAGCTATACTTCACAGTAAAAATAATGGTGCTTTAGGCTCCTAATCACCTCTCTACAACTCTGGATATGCTAATCAGGTAAACACCTGTATCCCAGTTGGCTTGATGACTGTACATCTTTCCTGCAGCCATTCAGGAAATTCAGCAGTTCTAGATGCACATTGTATAACAGGGGCAAATGTGGATAAATTTGCATATCTGTACCCAGAAATCCTAGGGTTATTCTTCATCCTTCAATCTTCATTTCTGTGGGATAGTGCTGGCTGTCATAAACCAGCTGTGAATACCTTCTGTTCTTACTACATTATTAATCACTAAAATCTTGAAAAGCTGCAAGAAATTATGGACCACACAGACTGGTCTATAAAGTGTTTTCTTTTAAACTAATTACTTTGTAAAAAAAAAAGTGTATTGTTCGCATTTAGGGATGTAAATTAAGTATTTTATATGTACATTGCATACACATACTAAAAAGATAGACATGAAAATATGTATATTCATTTTGTCTTGAAATTATGAAAACTTAGTAAGGGTCTAAGAGTTTAAAAATGGGAAATATTATTTAACTCTCTAGCCACCTGTTGGCCACAGGTTGCACTGTAGCATATTATCTTTTAAATTTCAACTTTCTATGCAGCATTTTTATGCAGGACAGATTCCAGAAACCTATAGACAGCTCTGTTTTATACAGGTGGCCATTAATCTACATCAATCTCCTAATAAAATGCTGCAGGACAATGATATGGGAAACACCCTTTCTGGTCGAGATATTTCTCTCCAGGGTCTGTGCCGCTCTAGGCCAGAATAAGTAAATTGCCTTTAATTAATACTTCCACATTAAATACCTTCATGCTATACTGGCCAATGGCATATGTTTTACTGCATAAATGGTACACTGGAACAAACCAGCAGAGAAGACAAGGAGATATATATATAAGTTAGTGGTATCTGAACAGTATGCCCCAGATCTCTGTCCTCCTCGTCTGCATTGTGGATACTGATTTTAATGGGGAACATATATCAGCTTTATTACCACATATTGCTTATTTATGGTGAATGTGAATGGTAGGTTAATAAAATATGTCTACCTCTTTAATTTTCCAGCCATGTCAAGGTATTACCTGTACTAAAGCGGACTGCTTACCTGGTCAAATAGTCCTTGTGAAAGAGAACCCAATGGATCCTTGCTGTCCCTGGTATGATTGTGGTAAGTAGAACATATTTGTGTTACTCTTTTCAAAATTACATGGTCAGGACCCAGGTTAGATCTATAAAATCACAATTGTGACTCCCAGTTTCAGTGTTTATTTGTAGTACACTAAGTTGTCAGTGTCTCTTGATTTTGATCTGGAGTTGGGGTCATCCAGGATTTTCTGATTTTTGAATTGTGTATGGACAGGGACCATGCACTTGATATGTTCTCCTGGCCAGGTTTTAGGGGGGTAGGATCCCAGACGAACCTCCCATTGGTGTATGCTTGGCAGAGCTTTGATCCGGGGAACCTGTTTTGAGCCTACATTCAGACATCCCTGCACCGATTTGGATGAAACCAACACGGTATGGTCCAGTTGGATCCTGGCCAGGTTTAAGGGGGGTTAGGGTAATAGGTGGACCTTCCGTTGATCCGGGGAGCCTGTTCTGAGCGTTCCACTGGATGGATTTGGACGAAAACTTCACTGACTGGTAACATTGGATCCCAGAAGACATATTGGAGGGTTGAGATCCCAGTCGGACTTTTCGTTGGTGTACACTGGGCAGAAGTTTGACCTAGAGAACCTGTTTTGGTCCTTCCACTGGATGGATTTGGATGACATTTAAGATAAAAATAAAAACGACACTGGTCAGCCACTTCATGGGTGTGTTGGAAGAGCTGCTAAGCTGCTAATTATTTTTAAAAGGTTGACAGTTACGTCCAACTTATTGATAACTTAATAACTTGCAGATTTAAAGCCGTGCAGCACTGGGTACCTCACCTAGTTGTTAATAAATGTTATGAATACGGCATTAGGAAACTGCACAAAACAGAAATATTGAAGGAGATCACAACTTTTAGACAACTTACCCTCCCCCAATGTTACTTGCTTCCCCCATATAAAATATGGGAAACCCACATTCCCTGAAGCTAGGAGCAGAATTGTGTCAAGTCACTGCTTATATAATAATGTATCCAGTGATCAACGACCCGGCTCCTGGATTCAGGTAATGAAGAATCCAAGGGGAGAAGTCATTCACAAAATGTAAAAACCCCATTAAAATCCAACTGATAATCAGTATTTGTTTTTAGCAAACAGTTGGCTGGAAAAAGGGGTTATGGATAGCCAACATAAATGACCTGGCAACTGAGATATTTGGTCCAAAGCCAAAGCCAGATAGTTAAAACACACAACAACAGATTATATTCTCTTATCAAAGTAATAGTTACTGCACTGTAGGTAAGATATCACAAATGTAGATGCTCCTTATAAAGGAAAGAGGAACAGAAAAGAGCGCAAACTTAAAACCAAAACTGAACAATTTAATAATCAATAAAAACATAAATTTCAATATAGCATCAAATAAAGATAGGTGAAGAATCATGACATAAACATGAATAGATAGGCACAGTCCAAATTCCTAGTATTGATATTATGGAATTAGTTTACCATAGGACAAAGTCAAACGGCTTGGATGTAAACAGTGAAATAGCATTCACATGTCCATAGGCTCAAGTAACGATCAGCACAGCTATGTGTGCATATCAACTTCAGAATAAATTGAGACAGGATATAGATGAGAAATAATTTCCATACAATATGTACGGTACTTATCCGTTCCTCCAACCTGTATGTTGTATCAAAGTAATGACAGTCTATCCGTGAGCCAGCGACTGAACCTTGGAACACCTGGAACTGTGCTTGAAAAAAATATATATAGATAAACCCCAGGGTTTTGGATAATCGCTTCTCACCAAAAAAGAAAAATCCACTCACTGACGCGTTTCTCTGCGTCTGAAGCTGTTTCATCAGAGGCATAGTTAGAGAACAGAAAAGGATGTTTCCTTTTTTTTAGTGGTGGAACCCGGTCACATGATCCAAATTGACCAATCGTCAGTCCGGCGGTCACATGATACAAAGTGACCAATAGGGGTGGCGATAATACAATGTGCCAATATAAAAATAAAACAATGTTACCATTCATATAACGAACATAACGACACAATGGCTCTGTCTGAATTACTATGATGACCAAATAAAAGCTTGATATCATTAGAGGAAATGTGTTCAAAATCGTTAGACATAGCGATGATAAATTAATGAGATTCTACCGAAAATACTCCTCATAATGAGTATAGACAATATTGTCCTGGAACGTCCATGTTAGGTAAGATGACATGAATATTCATGCAGTAAGTAAACAACTGACAGAATGACATACGCTTTAGAACAATACATCTCAATTAATTATACTCAAAGGTATAAAGAAAGGCTCAGAATATCCTAGAACTAAAAAATAAACAAAAATTAAAATAAATAAAAAATAAATATATATAATAATATAAAAAATAAACAATGGAATATATAAAGAGACAAAACCTTTATCAGCATCCACAAAGATATAGTTAAATAGATAATTTGATAAATGTTTCCTTATAAAGTGTTTTATTTCCGATAGAAGAGCCTGATAAACCAACAACACCTCCGCCTAAACAGACCACCCCAAATGGTGTAAGTATATTAAGCAAGTATTTTACTTTTCTGTTCAGTGTTTGTTACATTGATGTTATGGCTAGTATGTAACTTTATCTTACACACATACACACATATTTAGACATGTTTACACCTTTTTGCTGCTTGTTGTCCTTTCGATTATAACCAGTTCACTTCTTCGTGTTGCATGACTACTTTTTGATTTGTTTTCTAAACAGTGTGGTTGTGCCGTGTGACATATCTTTTTATTGCCATACTGCACTTTGAGTTTTTGCTGCACATACAGACAATATTTAGGTATTGTAGGACTGTTTTTGTTTGGCATATGCCATAGTTGTAGCAAAAAGTCAAATAATCAATTTTTCAATTTTTTCTAAGTGCCTAAACATTGTTTGCAAAGAGTTTGAATGTAACATGGAAGGTTCCGTAAAAGTCGAAGTTGAAGGAGAGGATCCCTGTTGTCCCACTTATGATTGTGGTAAGTAATTTTGGACCTAGATTGAACAAGTTAGGTAATGGCACTGTGGGTGGAGGTACACATTCTGATGTCAGTTATTACATAATGAGTACTAATAAGGGAGTGCCACTATTTTTGTCTTCCAGGATAATTGTTTATACTTTTTAAAGTTTGAAGAGAAGTGTTACAATGATTGTCTATCTTCTTACAGTATGTGAACCATGCACTCCAGTACCATATTGCAATGGACAAAAGCCAACCATGAAGATAGACCCAGAAACACAATGCTGTCCAACATACACTTGTCGTTAGTATTCATTTCAATAGAATTCTGTTAAAGTAATAATAACCGTGTTTCAGTAATTTGTTGGAGGAGACGTGACCTATAAATTCATAGAAACATCAACTGATGAGATTACAGCAGAATGTGTATAAAGTTATAAATGTATTTGTTTAATTTCACATTTCCATGAAAGAAAATGTTTCCCAAGGACTATTTTTGTTGCTTTTATACTTAATTTTAGTAATTTATATTTCTCCTTCATCCACTCTGGGGGAAACTGCTACCATGGGATTGTGTGAGGGCGCATGGAGTTGGCACTTAAATAGTTAACAACTAAGTTTGCTGCTGACTCCTCCCCTCTGCAACACCACAGATCAAGAAGGTGGGCTGTTTAAGTTCTGCTCTGCAGTACTTGCTGCTAAATTAGCTTTTTATTATTTTTTCAGTGTTACTGACATGTCAGTTAGGTGAGGATTAGTATTATGTTTTACACTGGTTCATTTAGTTTTTAAATGGAATATAGTTACATTTTTGTTTATTAAAAAAGAAGAACAAAAACTTACGACAGGAAATAATAGAGCTGGGATCACCCTTTGATACGGATTCACCTCCCCGGAGCCAATAGCCAAGTGCTCTAGTCAACTCCAGTGGGAATCAGATCTCCAGTTAGCCCTCACAGAGGACCAGTGGCAGGCAGTCTATGTAAATGCTTTTCGCATGTCCAAATGTTTAAACCACACTGAAATGTTCATCAAGCTAGTTAATAGACTTTACCTGACCCCCTCTAGAATCCATAAAATGTGGCCCTCCCAGTCTAAGCTGTGCTGGAGACAATGCTCGTTGGTTGGGGATTTGCTTCATATCTTTTGGACATGCCCGGTTTTGCGCTCTTTCTGGGCTCAGATATTTGACCTAGCTAAGAGAGTGACCAAATTAGATCTTCCTCAGACCCCTGAGATTGCCCTTCTCCAGGTATATCTGCCTCATGTCCCGAGACAGGCCTGTTATGTGTTTAATCATATAATTATTGCCGCCAGAGCCGCCAGAGCCGCCATAGCCCAGGCATGGAGAGCACCGCTCCCCACCCTCTCTGTCAAAGGTAATTACCAAAGTCCAGTATGCATTTGAAATGGAAACACTAGATGTCCCTTATTCAATGAAACCATCTTCCCCATTGATGAAATGGTTTGAATGGCATGTCTACGTGACCAACGGGGGTGGGGTTCCAGTAAATAACCCTTCTTCTCCTCCGCCTGCTATTGGTGGTTCTTTGTCAATAGTTGCGTCCTGATTGAGTGTTTATGTCGGGTTTTCCTAGACCTAGGCCAGGTCTGGTGAGTTAGTTTAAAGTTCCACAGTAAACTGAATACTATATATTGTATACTGTCTGTAACTTGCAAATGCTATATTGGTGTGTTTGAACTCCACCCCCCATCCCCCCCCCTTTTTTTCTTTCTGTACCCCCCATTTACTTAAAAAATTTCAATAAAAACGATTGATGATAAAAACAAGAAGAACAAGGGGTGGACCCACAGCCTCTGTAATGTAATCCAGGTGGTGAGTCCACTCATTGCCAATTTGAAACCGGAGTTTTCACTATGACCATTAGAAGTGACCTGATTTGTTAGTGTACATGTTTTGGAGAGTCACTTCTTACATTTGCAGGGAATGAAAGGTGCTAGAAATACTACTTGTCTGTTAGATGGTAAGTAGCTATTTTTACATTATGACTGTTGTAGTGATCGTGATTTTTTTCATTGGTTTGTAGTGTGTCGGGCTTTATAGGTCCCGCTAAAATGACTACCACCGGCGGGTATCAATTCTACCGATGAGCAGTATACTGTGTCTGAATGACAGGCTGCTTTCTATCTGCGGGTATTCTGCCCAGGACATGATTCTGGAGGGATGAGTATCTTACTCAGTATTGCCTTACACATATCTGTAAAAATAGATATCTGTAGAATATTTACATGCTGTTACTATTTCCTCTGACTCCCCTTTGGCGTTTCCACAGCCCAGAGAGTCTTCACAAACATTATGGCATTTACATGCCCTGGGAGTGAACATTATTCTGTATTTGGACTATTTGCTCCTCAAAGCTTCATTGGGTCCTTTTCTCTATCAGCATCTGACCCGGTCTATTTGAATTCTGGAGCAACATGGATGGATAATCAATTATTCCAATTCCCAGTTGATGCCCTCTCAGAGGATGAGGTTTCTAGGATTAATAGGATTAATAATACCACTCTTCAGAAGATCTTTCTCGAGAAACTTCTCTACAGATCCCTACAACTCTCTGTATGGTCAATCCCAAGTCACTCTTGTCCTTTCATGCGCTTGGGCATAAGGATTTTAGAGTTGATGGTATCGAAACCCTCGCATACGGTCATTTCCACTCTCGTACATTCCAATGGAATCTACTAAGACAATCGTCGGGCTCCCCTTTTTTCATCTGGAGATGCTTAAGGATTAGACTCTCCAGGGAGATACTTCAACTTCTGAAATGGTGGCTAGTTCAAGAACTTTTGATGATGGGCCAATCGTTTGTCCCGTGGTCTTGGATCCCGATGACCACAGATGCCAGTCTGAAGGAATGGGGAGCAGTTGTTTTCCAGCTTCGTCAGTGGTGTCTTTGGACAGACAGGGAGGAGCTTTGTCCCATAGATGTTTTCAAGCTAAGAGCCACTCCTTCAAGGGAAACCAGTCCACCTCTAATCCTTCAATGCCACTGCAGTGGCATATGTAAATCACCAAGGAGGAACAAGAAGCGCAGGAGCTATGTAAGTGGCAGAACAGGTCTTCTTGCTGTCCGAGAAATTTGTTCCAGTGATTTAGGCAGTGTTTATTCCTGTAGTGGACTACTGGAAAGCAGATTATCTCACCAGGCATGCAATTCTTCCAGGAGAATGGGAACTGTATCCTCAGGTGTTTCAGGAGTTAGTCCAGAAATGGGGCCTGCCATATCTGCATCTGATGGCATCCAGACACAATCACCTGGTTCCAAGATTCTGAGCAAAACCCAGACATCCTCTGGCTGTGAATGTAATGTCCATGAGGTGGGACTCCCGTTTAGGATATCTCTTTCCACCAATTCCAATGATGCCGTGGGCTCTAAGGCGAGTACGGTTGGAAGGTCCTCCAGTCATTCTGGTGGCACTGTATTGGCTCAGGCGGCTCTGATTTGTCAACATATTGCTTCTGGCAGAAGGACCAGGTTGGGCTCTTCCTCTCAGGTCTGATCTTCTCAGTCAAAGGCTTTTAACACCATTCGGACTTACCTCGGCTGGCTTTAATGGCATGGCTATTGAAGCCGACCTTTGGTAGTCGAGGGGGTTCTCTTCCAGGATAGTGAAGACCCTCATGAAGGCTCGGAAGCTGGTATCAGTTATGCTCTATCACAAGGTGTGGAGGATTTATGTACAGTGGTGTGAGAAGAAGTGTCATAACCCTGTGTCTTTTAGATTAGTAGGTTTCTGGCTTTTCTTCAGGATCGGTTAGAAAAGGGACTAAGACTAAGTTCTTTGAAGGTTCAGGTCTCTGCGCTTTTTATTTTCTTTCAGCGCAGGTTGGCTTTCCTCCTTGATGTTCGTACTTTCTTTCAGGGGGTGATTCATGTACAGTCTCCCCACTTTCTTCTGTTGGCCCTGTGGGATTTGGACCTGGTTATTGAGATTCTTCAGCAGCCTCCATTCGAACCCCTGGAGTCGGCTAATCTGCGTTTTTCTTGACGTGGAAAGTAGTGTTTTTGCTGCCCATTGCATCTGCTCAACGGGTGACGGAGCTTGGAGCCTTGTCCTTTAGGGTTTCTTATCTGTTGTTCCATGAGGATATTGCGGTGCATAGGACCGTACCTACTTTGTTTCCTGGGGTGGTCCCTGGTGTTCATATAAATCAGGAGATAGTGGTTCTTCTTTAGAGAAGGGATTGCTCCTTCTGGGCCTTCTTCCTCGGTTAGTCTGGACGTGGTCCGGGCTTTACGAGTTTATGTGGACAGGACTTCTGCTGGTCGCAGTAATAACTCTTTTAGTTCTTTACGATTCTCATAAGAGAGGTTGACCGGCCATCAAGCAGACCATTGCTCGTCAGATTAGGTCTATGATTAAGCTTGCTTTTGTGTGTTGAAATTGGCCTGTGCTTTAGGTTCTTATGGAGCACTTTACTCGTACAGTGGGGACTTCCTGGGCTACTCGCCATAGAGCATCTGCAGAGCAGCTTTGTAGGGCGACGACCTGGTCCTCAGTTCATTCCTTTACAAGGTTTTGATAGTTCAACTTTTTGAGTCTGTGGACACAAATTTAGGGCCACAGTGTTTTGTAGGCTGGTAGACCACAGCATTCCCTCTCTTAGGGGCTACTTTAGAAGGTCCCTATGGTAGCAGTGTCCCCCAGAGTGGATGAAGGAGAAAAGAAGATTTTTGTACTTACGTTAAATCTCTTTCTCCGATTCCATCTGGGAGCCACTGCGCTCCCTCCCTTTTGCTGTTCTACAGTTAGTTGTGTTGTTGAACCCTTTTTCTTGGGACTTTAGCATTACTGAGGTCTGTGGGGTTGCAGATGGGAGGAGTCAGCAGCAAACTTAGTTGCTAACTATTTAAGTGCCAACTCCATGCGCCCTCATACAACCCCATGGTAGCAGTGTCCCCCAGATGGAATCGGAGAAAGAGATTTAACATAAGTGCAAAAATCTTCTTTTCACAATCAGAGCCCTCTCACTGCTGAAAATCAATGATTCAAAGCTTAAAGAAAACAAAATAAATAATTTGTATGTAAATTAACCTTGGTGCAGTACTGTCTGAATCCTTTAGGTGACCTTAAGTCCTTTGTTGTCTAAAAATAATATTTTGGCAACAGCAAAACCTCTTACCATACTGACAAACCATAAAGGAAGAATAAAGATTTTAATATTGTAGCAAAATAAATTCCACTGTCCCCTTATTGCTTTTAAATAAATTTGTCTCTAATATTTATTATTTTGTTTTTACTTTTTTACAGCTCCTGAAACTATTCCGTCTAGAGTAAGTTAATATAGATTGCTATAAACATTAATGCAACTATTTTGTGCAACTAGCTATGTAATATAAATAAATGTAATATATGATAACCCAATGTGCAAAATAATGTCAATAACACTGCTGCTATTTATTGAACTATTTTTTCTATTTCAATTAGCCACAAATAATTTTCTGTGTATTAATTTATTGTGTACATTCGTATTGGAGTACTATGACAAATGTGTGTATATTAACAAAATGTAAAAAGATAATAGCTATACTATGGGTAGGGACTTATTATTATTGTAAACATTTATATTACAGTTATTTTTACCCAATAACATTTCATTAATGAAATTCCAATATCTACTGAAGAGATCTATTCAATTTGTTAATATATTGGAAAGTTATTTGTATTTCAACTAGAGATGTGTGAATCGATTCAGTCAGTTGTGAAATTGGGCTGAATTCAGATATTCACCATCGGCAAATACGTTTGTGAATAAATACCGATTTGCAAAAAATACAAACATCAACTAATGTCATATATCTATTTATAAAAGGAGACTCAGACAATCATTCTTCCTCATTTATTTGTGTATGGTCTGTGACTGTTAATAACACAGGCTACTTGAGATACTCCTAAACTTTGCTCCATCTAAGTGCCAATTGTGTATGCATTACAGGAGCCATGTAAAGATATGATTTGTGAACCTGTGACAAATCCCGTGAACGGTGCTACTCTGATGCCTTACACTGCTGTACTTAGCTTAAATGTATTTTGTTTGCATTCAACTGTGCTATACTTATTAAATATAGTAATCTAGATTTAATCATTTAATACAAAGAGTGAAAGGATTAGGAGGTAGAGGGCTACTAAAACAGACTTATTTGTTGATTTAATCACCCGCTGCATTTTTAGGTAATGGGTAAAACTATAGAGCAGGTTGTACAGAGACAAGCACAGTGTTTTGGAGATTGGATGACAATGTACAGTAGAATGGGAGCTTTCACAGCGGCAAACTTATTCGTGGGTGCCAATTCACCTTACTTTTCGTTAAATGCCAGATCACGTTTTTAGACATGCTTACTATACATATAATACTGAATATATAATTCCTACTTTAATATTGTCTATAAGCAACAAATTAGATTGGAATATAAATATACACATTTGATTTACCTGATGGTCACAAGTAGTACAGCAGTTTGTTTAGTTTTTTCTTTTTACCATAGTAACATTTGTTGGACACTATTTATCTGTTTGTTGGATTCCAGTCTCCTGAATCCTACCTAAACATGTCTGTCACAAGTACTTAAACACAAACATTTGGCTACTTTTAATATGTAGTAAATTGCAGAGATTGCAAAAGAAGTAGAGTTGGTGTCCCTCAATTAATGTTGCTGTGTTTGATTTTACGATTTTGCCATGTGATTTCAATAATAGTAATTAGAAGATGAAATATAGTTTGGGGATATTTTTATCTCAACATGTTTTCCTTCCATTTTCCACAGACTCCTGCCATCAGCACCACACCACCTCCTCCAGTAAGTTAAATCTATTTTACAAAGATTATTATGTAGGACAGGAAAGGACATACGTCAGCTTTCAGCCATGCCTGAACTACATCTAGAATGCAAATTTTAGGATAGAGTTATTTTAAAATTTGCTATTTCCTGACAAGTTAAAATAGCCCTGTCATCTATTTATGCTTTGTTATATAGCAAATCATAAAAAAGGAGTAACTTTGTACATGGGCAAAACCATGTTGCATTGGAGGGGAGGTAAATTTAAAATGTAGGGACAGATTTATAGCTAGGATAGGGCATGTCCTAGATCAACTTTAAATGTCAGTGTAAAAGTAAAGCTATCAAGTATTTGTGTGCTAGATGAAAAAACAGCCAGTATTTAACTTATGTGCAAAATAATAAACTAATTTGCACCCCTTGCATTGTAACATGGTTTGTCCTGGAGGACATTTACTCCTTTTTTTACCTTACTTTTCTTAATGACTCAGGCTCTGTACCTTCACTTTGTAGAAAGGGAAAGTATCCTCAGTATAACTAACTTTGCATTATTGAGGCAAGCATTTTATGGGTTGAACCAATATTTCTGAGAAGCAGTCACTAGGTAGCGCTGACACCAACATTCAACCGAGTGATAATGATGTCACTAGTTCTCTGTAAATGGATAGGTTGCCTTCCCATGAGTATAGGTTCAGACATTTTCACAAAATGGCTGCCTTCACTGTGTGCAGAGAATAGGTGAACCTTAAATAGATTATATCGCCTATTTATAAAATGGGAGGTACTGTTTCACCTATGGAGAGCATTAGATATCATAGAAACCAGATTTAAATTAATACATGTATCAATCCTTTACAAATATATAAAATACATTACTCTTCTCTCTGTGTATGCATTATAGGAGCCATGTAAGGATGTGTTTTGTGAACCTGTGACATGTGACAGAAAGGGCGCTACTCCCAAAATCATCCCATGGGCAGACAAATGTTGTCCACGCTTTGTCTGCGGTAAGTTCCTTCTAGCACAATGTTAAAAGTAAATAGATATCAAGAACTGAATGTGATTAGATTAGTCAGTGTCCCCCTACTTTGTAGCACAGATCTACAAGTGGAACAGTCCAGGATATGACAGAACATTATCATTTAACCTATACACTATATACACCTATACACTGAGTTTAAAATCTTTATTTTTGCGTTGACTTTATTTCTGCTATGACATACCATTATTTTAGTAAGATACAATATGTATTTCAGATGTAGTTTGCTTTTCAGAGAACATCATTAAAGATATAAATGTTTCAGAATGCTTTCTCTGTATGTGCATCTAATTATGTCCCTCGTTTGCACACAGAATGCACAGAGCTTTGCAGCCCCCCTCCAACGTGTGTAAGTGGCAGACCACCCTACCAGATTGAAGGCTCTGATACCAACTGCTGCCCACAGTATCAATGTGGTAAGTATAGGGAAGGGCTGGCAAATTTTAACTCGGAGACTTGACTCATTAGTCTATTAGGAACATTTTAAAGGAAAAACAATGTAGGTGGCCCAGTGACCCAGCCCAAGGTAGCCCTCTATAAGAACCGGCCCGGGGGGGCAGATGCCCCAATGTCCCCCTGCCCCCCTGTCCAGCCAGCCCCTGTGTAAGTACATCCAATTGAACAAAAGGAAGAGGTATATCCAATTCTCTGCTATCTGCCTTGTTCATTGAATAGTTATTACTATTTAACGATTAAATACAGAGCTAGTTTTTATACTTGCATAGCTTCATTGTTATAGGAAAGGAATTATTCATATCTAGGAGAAAAGTGTTGGTACTTTCCCTGCTTATCAAGTACTTAGCTGAGATATATTACAGTAGCCAGTTTGGCGATAAAATGACCACCTGGTTCTAGTGCAAAACAAAATAAACCCACGTAGAGTAGTTGCCAACCAAGGCAATTGAGTTTACAGAAAGGGTAGTGGATAAGTGGAACAGCCTCCCATCAGAGGTGGTTGAGGCTAATACAGTAGAGCAATTTAAACATGCTTGGGATATATATAAGGATATCACTACAAAGAATAAAGGATCAAATAAGGTTTGAAGTTACCATAGGTTAAAAATTGGGCAGACTAGATGGGCAAAGTGGTTCTTATCTGCCGTCAAATTCTATGTTTCTATGAGTTGTTGGTTTGGCTTCTTTAAAACAACATTGTAATATAAACAAAAAAATTAACATTAGCAATATATATTCAAATGGACTCATTTAATAAAGTTGTTCAATGTGCACAAATGTGCTTTCGCATTTAGTGACCAGTCATGTGTCAGTATTCATTTAGAATCCCACATTAGAGAAGTGACGTTTCAAATCCGATTGCTGAACTTTTGTGAGTATTTGTGAGTATTTGCTGTACCTCCTAACACTGGATCAAACCTATGCATCACCATCATTTATTTATATAGCGCCACTAATTCCACAGCGCTGTACAGAGAACTCACATCAGTCCCTGCCACATCACATCAGTCCCTGCCACATCAGAGAACTCACGAATCTGTCCCTGCCTCATTGGGGCTTACAGTCTAAATTCTCTACACACACACAGACAGACAGACAGAGACTAGGGTCAATTTGTTAGCAGCCAATTAAACTACCAGCATGTTTTTGGAGTGTGGGAGGAAACCAGAGCACCCGGAAGAAACCCACGCAAACACAGGGAGAACATACAAACTCCTCACAGATAAGGCCATGGGCGGGAATTGAACACATGACCCCAGTGCTGTAAGGCAGAAGTTCTAACCACTACGCCACCGTGCTGCCCATGCATGATATCCATCTGCAGGGTCGGTTACACAGGCACTTCTCGTATTAGCACTTTTCCAGCTTTGAGTAATTTAGGTTTAAAACCGTTCAAGCGATGGAAGCCACCATGTGGCATCCTCTCCGTTTTACTTATAGAAATCAGTTATTTCAATTTTGGGCAATTACAGACTGTGTTCGTCGCTCCTAACCTGCCTCTGCAAGAAATACAGGTCTTAACAGTATATTTATTGTTTAGATCACCATAAAAATGATACTTTTGAAACCTGACAAAGTTAATTGAAAGCTAAAAGGCTCCCTGATCATTTCAATTCTTTATTTCGGTAACTCAGTTCACAGATGGCTGTAAAATCTCAAAATCCCTAGTTGGACATATTGATTTTCACTACAGTAGTATCGGCACAGAACTGCAAAATGTACTTCAGTATTTCAGATTTAAGAAACATCTGTTGATGCCCTAATAAAATAAAAACCAGCAAAAATATACTTTGTAATGTATGGTAAAGATTTACTCTGTTGTGTTCTGTTGACAGAAGTCCTCACAACTCCGGAGACACATCAGGTACATATTTATAAACTATAAACACTTGAAATAGTACTGTTAACACTAACTTTTCTAATATGACTTATTTACAGTTTGCATAAATTCTATCTGTGTTTAATTAATTGAAAAAAGGAAAGCTGGCAAGCGACAAGATGTCTATGTTATTTATAGCTAATTTTTACATGCAATGTAGGGTATATGTGAAAACTTTCATGATAATTATGTGTTATTTAAAAATACCAAACTGAAAATATGCATCTTTTTGTATCACAGAGATGTGAGGGCATCACCTGCTCTCCTCCAATATGTCCAGACCTTTACACCCTGGTGGAAATCCCAGGAGCTGACCTGTGCTGTCCTGGCTACGAATGTGGTAAGTCAAAATGTATATTACCAAATGATTTACTGATTACATGCACACTGCTAAAAATGCTCTTTGGAATTGGAAATTATTTCATGGTCAGTTGAATATATGCCATATGCACATCATACCATTGTGTCAACAACATAGCTTGTGTTACCAAGTAGATGGAGGCAGTGTAAATGTGATGCCTCTTGCAACTGCCTACATTGCCAAATATTTTCTGTGTAAAAGAAGACAATAATCTATTATTTCTAGCTTCATGATAATAACACTCTGCAGTTGTATTCTTTACTTTATTCCACCATTTAATATATTACGTTATGTAGGTAGACATATCAATTTGAGATTATACATAGAAAAAACAAACTGCAACTACAAAGACAAAACATAGAAAGTAAAGTTGCGCTAAGATGGGTAAAAGAGCACAAAAAGATTTATATTTAAATGTCCCCTCATTATTAAAAAGATGTGGTCAAATTATAAATTTTAATATAAATACCAATACATATGAAAATAAATGTCATAAAATAAATACAAAGAATAATAGATAGAAAGTATTTAGAATAAAATAGATATTTTAATATGTCTTTGTAATAATGCATCTGGGGATTTCAATATAAATCTTTTTCAATGCTTTGCCGATCTTGGTGTCACGTTTCTTGCTATTTTTTAGACATCATTTTTCTTTTACTATATGGAATCATTAGTCAATTGTTTTACATGCTCGATGAACACTATTTGCAATGTGAAATAACTGAATTAAATATGTGTAAATTGCTCACCATAGCTTTAAATAAGGCTCCCACAAACTGAATTTAGTCTAAGATAGTACCTATATGTTTTGTTTTATTTTCCAGTACCCCCACCAACAACAAGTGTAAGTTAACAAGAAATTTTCTATATTATATATTTATTATATATATGACTCATTTATTCCGCCCTTCTATCCTGTGTATTTTTTTGCTTTTTTTATTTTATTTTGGTGGCTGTTTTAGAATGCTTTGCTTAATTTATTCTGCTACTTTTCTTTTTCTTTTTGCATTGCTTAGCCAAGTGGTTCCCAAACTTTTTCAGTTCACGGCACTCTTAGAGTCTCCATATTTGTTTCAAGGCACCCCTCCAATATAATTACAGACCAGTTCCATTTTATAAGTAGTTGGGTCAAAATAACGTAATAAGTATTTAGGTCAGAACAGAAATACTTAGTAAGTTGTTTGCAAAAATAATACACATAGATCCAAGGGAAAATAATATTTTTATATATTTGTTTTCAATTCTATTTCTGTCAAAGAATAATTTACAGCTAATATTAAGAAGAATAAGATCAAAAAAATAATACAACATGTACAAAAATCATCATACTGTGCTCCTTCACCTTTGCACTGTGCCCCTTCACGATCACACCATGCCCCTTCATCCTCACACTGTGCCCCTTCATCAGGCGCGGGCTGGGAGGTATCAGCCCGGGGGGCGCACAGGCGGCCACACAACATGACACGCGATGCGGCCGCATCGTGTGTCACGTGATGCGGCTGCCTGTACGCTGACGCGCCCGCATCGGATGCAGCCGCCGGTGATATAAAAAAAATGATTGCATCCACGGTGGGGGACGGGGGGAGGCGGCCGGCCCGAACAGCCGCTAGACTGAGCGGCCCGGGTGCCTGCTGCCCCCATGCCCCCGGTCCAGCCCGCCCCTGCCCTTCATGTTCACATTCTGTGCCCCTTTATCCTCACATTCTGTGCCCCTTCATCCTCACTCTCTGTGTCCCTTCATCCTCACACTCTGTGCACCTTCATCCTTACACTCTGTGTCCCTTCATCCTCACACTCTGTGTCCCTTTTTACGTGCAATGTAGGGTATATGTGAGAACTTTCATAATGACTGTGTGTTATTTAAACAAACCAAATTGAAAATCTGCATCTATTTGTATCACAGAGATGTGAGGGCATCACCTGCTCTCCTCCAGTATGTCCAGACCTTTACACCCTGGTGGAAATCCCAGGAGTTGAATGGTGCTGTCCTGTCTACGAATGTGGTAAGTTAAAATCTATTTCACCAAATGATTTACTGATTACATGCACACTGTTAAAAAAGCTCTTTGGAATTAGAAATTATTTAATGGTCAGTTGCCTATATGCCATATGCACACCATGACCTTTGTAAGTTTCAACAACATAGCTTGTGTTACCAAGTAGATGGAGGCAGTGTAAATGTGATGCCTCTTGAAACTGCATACATTGCCTTATATTTTCTGTGTAAAAGAAGACAATAATCTATTATTTCTAGCTTCATCATAATAATTTGCTGCATTTGTAATGTATTCTTTACTTTATTCCACCATTTAATATATTACGTTATGTAGGTAGACATATCATTTTGAGATTATACATAGAAAAAACAAACTGCAACTCCAAAGACAAAACATAGAAAGTAAAGTGGCGCTAATATGGGTAAAAAAGCACAAAAAGATTTATATTTAAATATCCCCTGATTATTAAAAAGAATGTGGTCAAATTATCAATTTTAGTATAAATACCAATACATATGGAAATAAATGTCATAAAATAAATACAAAGAATAATAGATAGAAAGAATTTAGAAAAAAATAGATATTTTAACATGTCTTTGTAATAATGCATCTGGGGATTTCAATATAAACCTTTTTCAATGCTTTGCCGATCTTGGTGTCACGTTTCTTGCTATTTTTTAGACATCATTTTTCTTTTACTATATGGAATCATTAGTCAATTGTTTTACATGCTCGATGAACACTATTTGCAATGTGAAGTAACTGAATTAAATGTGTATAAATTGCTCACCACAGCTTAAAATAAGGCTCCCACAAACTGAATTTAGTCTAAGATAATACCAATATGTTTTTTTTTTTTGTTTTCCAGTCCCCCCACCAACAACAATTGTAAGTTCACAAGACATTTTCTATATTATAAATTTCATATATACATATATATATATATATATATATATATATATATATATATGACTCATTTATTCCACTCTTCTATCCTGTGTTTTTGTTGCTTTATTTTTATTTTGGTGGCTGTTTTAGAATGCTTTGCCTAATTTTTTCTGCTCTTTTTCTTTTTTCAATGCTTAGCCCAGTGGTTCCCAAACTTTTTTAGTTTGCGGCACATATATAGTGTCCCCATATATTTTTCAAGGCACCCCTTCAATATATATATACAGAGCAGTCCCGTTTTATAAGTAGTTGGGTCAAAATAACCTAATAAGTATTTAGGTCTGGACAGAACTACTTAGTAAGTTGTCTGCAAAAATAATACACATAAATCCAAGGGAAAAGAATATATTTTTATTTTTTTTAAAATTCTATTTCTGTCAAAGAATAATTTACAGCTAATATTAAGAATAATAAGATCAAACAAAACAATACAACAGGTACAAAAATCATCATACTGTGCCCCTTCACCATTACACTGTGCCCTTTCACGATCACACTGTGCCCCTTTACCATTACACTGTGCCTCTTCATCCTCACATTCTGTGTTCCTTCATCCTCACTTTGTGTCCCTTCATCCTCACTGTGCTCCTTCATCCTCAGACTCTGTCCCTTCATACTCACTCTGTGTCTCTTAATCCTCACTCTGTGTCTCTTCATCCTCACACTCTTTGCCCCTTCATCCTCACACTCTGTGCCCCTTCATCCTCAAACTCTGTGCCCCTTCATCCTCACACTCTGTGTACCTTCATCCTCACACTCTGTGTACCTTCATCCTCACACTCTGTGTCCCTTCATCCTCACTCTGTGTCCCTTCATCCTCACTCTGTGTCCCTTCATCCTCAAACTCTGTGCCCCTTTATCCTCACACTCTGTGCCACTTCATCCTCATTCTGCCCCTTCTTTCATTCTTTTGCCCCTCCATTTCTGTTTCCTATCACTATTTCCCCTCCGTTTCTTTACTTACCATACTTGGCCTTTCTTCTATTTCTTCTGTCTTCTCTTCTGTCTTCTTACCAATCCGGTGGTGCCCAAAACCCAGAATCTTCCTCCCTCCTGCCGCTCCTCACTGAATATGTTTGACGTGATAGCGTCACGCCCGACATTTAGTGAGAAGCAAGGAGGGAGGAGTATGCTGGGTCCTGGGCGCCGCTGGATTATTAAGTTTTTGGGGTTTTTCCTGGCCACAGCACCCCTGGGAGCCACTGCACACAGTTTGGGAACCGCTGGCTTAGCCTGTTTTAGAGTATGAAACGTTTTACTTTACTCTGTTTAATCTGTAACCTTTATTTTACAGGCTCCTCCCATCTCTACTTCAGAGGTGCGTTCCCTTCAATTTAATATTACCTAAACCCATCTTTATCACAATATAAGGAATTTTCACATTTCAACACAACTTCTATGTTTTGGAGGTGCAGTACTGCTGACCGCTTGTAGGGGATGATTTCAATTTTCTATATCATAGTAGCCTACTCTCCCGGGAATGTCTGGGAGACTCCCGAATTTCTAGGAGTCATCCCGGACTGCCGGGAGGGGAGAGAAACATCCCGCATCCCGGCCATTTCAGTAAGTTGAATGGAGGGCATGGGGCTTAGTGACGAGATTCACGCATCATCATGGTCCCACCACCTGCTGTTATAGGACAAAAATGGTGATGACAGTAAAGGGGGCATGGCCTGTGACGCTACTTTTGGAGACCCACCTCCACACACCCCCTGACCCCGGAAAACCATTTGCCAAAGTTGTTTAGTATGTGCTATATTTTCAAAATAATATTCAAGGAAAATGTGATAGAGCAGCACAATAAAACAATTATTTCTGT